>NW_024037072.1:4112424-4712424 GCF_015706575.1 Patiria miniata | reverse complement strand
ATACGTGCATGCAAGGTGAGTGTGAACCTCAACATGCACGTATACCACAGTGAATCTGTTTTCGGTATCATTTTGTGTCATTTCGGTATCATAAATTGCATAAATTCGTACACATTATCAACGTTTTGGGCCAAATAAAGAGCATGGCTGGTTGCAAAGGAATGTCTGTACTGATTAGTCGTTTTTTGAGCGAGAGGTACCCAGTAGTTTTTGAGTCAGACAAAAAGTATTGGAAGCTTGGGGGGGGGGGGTCTCTTTTGGTTGAGTGTAGTTCATCCTGATATTTCTTAACTATTTGCCTCAGGCTGTGACCAAGTCTTGACCACCAACAGTGGTAGCTTCAAAAGCCCAGGCTATCCCAACAAGTACCGCGCACGGGAGCACTGCACCTACCACATCATCGTGGACCCAGGCATGAGGGTGGAAGTGGTCTTCGAGCGGCTGTATCTGCAAGGTGATGAGCCGGCCTGCCTGGCGGATAAAATGGAGGTAAAACTGTGTGCTGTGTGTATTTCGCTGTTATTGCACTGAGGAAACCGTAGACCTGTTTATTCAGTCTTTTCTGGGCTTTTTGTTCCAGAATTTGACTCTGAAGTAAACAACCTAGTCACAAACTCCAAAATAAGTCAGTTAAGACAAGAAGTCAAGATGAGAAGATGGGCTTCGATAGGTCCACATTATAATGAGAAAGAAAACTGACCATCATTGCATAACGACATAGACTTGCCAATATGAAGGCAAAGAAAAAGTTGGGAAACGAAAACAGCATGGATGACAGTCTAACGGATGATGAACAGAACTCGGATGAATAAGTTGGAATGAAGGCAGAAGTCAAACTCAAATTTGAAGTTGGAAAAGGATCGGGGAGGCCTTATGTAACTGGGTTTCGAAGTCAGCAGATCAATAATCAATTTGTTTAATTTCCAGGTGATTGAGCCGATTCTGAATACACATGTGACTCACTGCGGCCGCAAAAAGCCTCCATTCACCATCATCTCCAAAACCAACTGCCTTGTGCTCAAATTCACTAGCGACGACAGCAGAAACTTCAAAGGATACACAGCCACATTCAAGGCGGTTGAGGTGCCGGAGGGTGAAAAAGAAGACTTTTCAGTCGACACTGAGGAGGACCTACCCCCTGCCTTTTAGGAAGAGCCGGGGTATTAGCAGAAGTGTATACCTTTAATAGGATTTGGTGCTCATAGTAAATTCACAAGTTTGCTCTAGGCTTTTCAGTGTACAAGAAATTTACTTTTCGAATTAAAGCTCACCTCAAACCGTCGTCACATGCTACTCTTCTGTCAGGCTTGCGTATATAGTCTCAGTGTCTGTCCTGCAGAAATCAGTCTTGTGGGTGTAGAAAACTCTACTGAGTAGATCTTGAACATATCTGAAACCAAAAGTGACGAGTTTCAATTTTCCAAAATCTGGAAAGCATAGGAGCACAATTATTTTCGCTGTGCGGAAGCATGTGCAAAATGTGGTCCAAGGTCATTTGCAAGATACTTTTTTAATCAGTCCCTGGTTAGCATTTGTCGAGATTATTTGTATTTTTGTATGACACAGGCTTACACAATGAGCTGGTATAACAGACCATTTTAGACGCCCCTGCAATTAATGTCGTAGAGATGGTTGAACGTTATTCACATACTTTTTATGCCATCGTGAACAGAAAGCATTCAGCCTCATTATAATAGGATATTATTGGTTGAAGCAGAACACAGACCGGGAACACTATGGCCGGGAGTGAGTGCCCCAATACCAGAACAATGTGCTCTCCCTTGAATCTATTTGTCTGCTGCCACCTATTGACAAACAAGAGTGATATTGCTTTAAAACTCTTTCAAGAAACGTTATTACACAACAACAATGTGATAGTGATATTAAACTTTAGCGAACAGTATTTCCGTCTCGAATTGACATTTTAATATGAGACCACCCTGTGGATAATTCCCCTGAAGGTAGCCATACAAACAACACAGTATACATGTAACACAAAGTGTACACCATGTGGCACTAGAGGGCGCTGTTTATGATACAAATGTACATTTTATGCAACTGGCGCATTTGCAATACATCAAAACCTGTTCGTTCTCCGTTTTTCAGTGCTATTTAATACGTTTGGGCTGTAAATATCGGCATTTTTTAATTTCTCCCCACAACAAGTTTACAAGGGGATGTTCCAATGGCCCATCCCCCGGGGCCCACCCCCGGGGCCCAGTCCCCCGGGGCCCATCCCCGGGACCCCTCCCCCGGGGCCCTCCCCCGAGGCCCATCCCCCGGGCCCATGGGTTGACTTTTTCGAGAAATTCTCGCCCGAAGAAGACGACCCCTATTTTTTCCAAAGCCATCTTGGAACGGTAGCCATCTTGAAAAACGATCCCTCTCAACATGGCAAAATAGCGCCACTTTCGAGCCCAATTGCGTCCGGTCCAAAATGCTCAGAATTGGATGTCCCAAAGTCCGGGCCAGGGGTTCATTGCCATATCTCTTCAATTTCCCAATGTTATGGCTCTCAGAACTCTCTAATATAGAATGGATTTAGGCCTATTTACCGGTAATCGCGCGCCCTCATGCGACCACCTCAGAAAAAGGTAATGCCTTGCTATTGTTGTCCCTCGGGACGGCTGGAAAATCTCACGGCCCATTTCTTCCCACAGCTTTTAAAATGGCAGAGAGGTGGGCGGTCGCACGTTCTTCAGTGAGGGTGGAATTTAATTGCCAGAAACTCAACGACCACTAACGACCTGCTAATTTCTCGATCATAAATCCCCCGTGGCGCCACAGGAAAAAAAGGCTAGATATGAGTGCGTTCATAATTTCTGTTTCCATAAATATTGAGATGACCGCGTTACTCTGATGGATGGATGCTATTAGGAAGTCAATTATTCAGAGATGCATCATTACTATTTCACAGCAGATGCATTGTCTATGGAGCAATTAGCTAGATGGCATACATTGTAAATGGCGTGTGTTTGAGGCAGACCTCAATAATGTAGGACACAAAAAAGAAAAAATGGCAAATTAAATCGTGAATAAAAAAAAAGTGGTTCCAGTTTCAACTTCATGCATAAAAGGAAGACAACTATGAAGCCATAGAATCGGCCTAGTAAAGCTAAGTCTGTCCCGAGCCAATGTGAAATGCAGTCAGGTGTTGACCTCCGGTTTCGGAGGCATATGAAACGACCGAGAATATTTTACCCCCCCCTATGGGATACCAGTCCATTACATTGCACGTTCCTCCCCAGCTAATGCCAGTACCTATTTATACTCATGGGTGGAGAGAGGCAAGTGAAGAAGACGTGGCTTGCCCAGGGACACAACATGATGACCAGCAGCTGGATTCGCACCCCTGACCGTCAGATCATGAATACGAACCCTTATAGATGGCCACTAGGCTATCACTCCCCCAGTAAAGGCCTATAGTTATAAGCAGGTATTAATATACACCTCGTCTGAAATCAGATTCGCGGAGCTGCCAGGTTCAAATATTTGCCAAGTATAATACAGAAAATTAGTTTCTAAGCAAATGCCAACATTTCATGCATTATAGATTTGATTAACCGGCTCTCAGCTGAGATTTTTCTCGGCTCCATTTGGACACAAGGGTGGATCCGGGGGGGGGGGGCAAAGGGGGCCATGCCCCCCCCCCCCAAACGAAACCATTTTTTTTTTTTTTGATGTGACATCGCAATAAAGGCAGGCAATGAGTACACCACCATCTTTACCTTAAAAAAACATTGGTTAAAGTGGTCAGAAATTGCCTCAGATCGCACCACAGAGCATCTAGAATCCAAAAATTTTTCGGGGCCCTTAAGCGGGCCCCGAACCCCACGCCGTCATTTTTTTGACCCACTTTTTGGGGGGACCAAAAAATTGTGTTCTGGATCCGCCCTTGTTTGGACACAGACCACAGAATCTGAAATAATGTCACCTTACACAATCATGTTATAGCGAGTATCAAATACATTGAAATGAGCATCATTTTGTCCTAGGTTACTGCCTTTTATTGTGGATGTTTGTGTGCCTCATCTTCCCAGGCCCCTGGGGGTATTTATATTTTGGTTTGAGGGCACAAACGGCACACGTAAGAAATAAGATAACCGTTTGACAGCTTCCCGAGTAAGACCCACCCAACCCTATACATATTAAGAGGACCAGAACGAGCCTTGTGTATTTCTCTTAAGATAGAAAGTTTACCAAAGTAACATTCCATGTTTACATGCCTGTAGCGGTCTTTACATTCGGTTCCAAGCGGCATCTTTAGGTGTACGCACAAGCTCGTTTCAGTGCTCGTAGATTTTGTCCATAACGGAAATATGGGCTGAGGAAGGTCCTAGTGCAATGAAATATTTGACATAGGGCGGGTGTAATAAGTAAACATGTAATACCATGCGATATTTATGAAATAGACCCCTCAGTACTAGGTGCTCGGGGCGCTTCGTATACGTGTTACATCGGGCCGTTTTGTAATCCCACAACGGTTATTTCGGCACCTTCAATCCAAATAACCATCACTTCACCCGTTTACAATGTAAATACCAATGTACGCGATTTAGAGTGAATAAGCGCAGAATAATACACTTAAAATGACTTGCCCAACGGGCCGTAACTGTATAACTATGATAGACTTGAAACCACCAACTGTAAAACAACTTTTAAACAACATTCTTCATTCGCAACCCTGAGTCAATATTACTGTAGTGGGACGGCAACAAGGATGCCGGCCCTCTATAGTTAACCCTGCGCAGCGTGTACACTGAAAAAATCCAGCCATTAAAGAGGACGAGCACCAGGAGCAGAATGAAAAGGAGGAGAATCAGACCAAAATGAAGGCCACTCTTAGAAGCTGACTTTAGTTAACGGACGATTGGCACTTTTATTTACTCCAACTCACAGATGTACCGGAATCAAATAAACCCCCATTGCCTGGAATAAACGAAACGTACACACTGTTCATAATACATGGTAACTGTACTACACGCACTGGCCATGCAGATGTCACAAACACGTCAGAGACTTTTACGTTCAACAAACTTTACTTTCTGTCATAATTCCTACAAATAACACTTAAATATACTCACTGGGGGTTTCTTAGGAGAATGCTCTACCACGCAGGACACATGGTCGTCTGGCACACGAAATTGGTGGAAAACGAGACCGAAATGTGGCTGAGAATGTGTTCGGTTAAAGAATCTTCCAGAAAAGACCGAGAAAAGTATACAATCTCGAGGTGCTGACTAATCACTCGTCTGAATATTTATACGCTATAAGGCAAACACCTCGACAAAATTCAACCAGACAATGAAACTACAAGCAATAATCTTGGAATTACATGTATAAAATATTTGAAGTGGAAGTATACAATTATACAATAATAATCCCAAATTAAATTGTGAAAGATGGATCTAAGGACTAGCTTCTCATGTTGTTGAAGATGAATGTAAATCGTCCTTGCGCGGGAAGCACAAAGGTTACCAACGATGTAATGTTCCATATAGAAACATGCAAATCAGATACGTCATCTGCATAATAATATTGGAAAAGGCTAAAGAGGTCGCCCTTGCTCCTACATTGCATTTTATTTCAATTTTCATGAAAATACTATGCTAAAAAACTTTTTTTTTAAAGTTGTAAATAATAAGCAAAATTCAGCTGGAAAGAAACCGTTGAATCCAATGGCCGTTTTATGTATGTACAAGCATTACATTCACTCTGTGGACTTCCGAACAAAAGAGGTCCACATAAACCAGGAGTTGTGTGGACTAGCTTGCCCACGTCCACACAATGTTTTTCCCTTTCTGGAAAACAGGTTTATAGATGCATTTTGGGTTAGGTTTACCTGTGGCTAAATGAAGAGAAACACTAAAGCGAATCATAGAAACAAATTTGGGTTGAAAGAGTTTTCACAGTGTGAGTAAAATGAGTTTTTTTTCACAGGTTTTTCTTAACTACACGGAAACAAAAGAGGTATAAACGTAAACGTGACTGTGTTTCTAGTGTTTCTGCTAGCCAGTAATGTTTTGCGCTCAGTGAATTTCTGCGCATACAAGCTCCATGAAATTGGCAGCGTGATTTCAGAGTGACACTGCAATGTGCACATTACTGACAAGTTCTCAATTTGGGTTACGATGCCGGGAGTCGATATGTCTCCAGACGTCTATTGCCTTGGTGCCCTTTGATGAGAGCAGGGCGACAGGTTGATTAAGGGTGGTTCAATGTTGAAGTGTCGCCTTCCAAACAGTGCAGTGTGACTGTGGTAGCACTCACTGTTGGAAATAATGTACGTCTATAATGTTCACAACACTGGTATAGTTCAATCTATGCTTTTTGCTTATGCTCGCATGCATAAGTGCGATATAGCTCTAGGCTGAAACGTGTTAGGCCTAATTGTGAATGGTATCGAGATGTCTAAAGGATGGTATAGGTTTTCCTGGCCAATTTCCTAAAAATTAATGCTCATTCGCTTCTGAAAATGGGTCATTCATTTTCGTCTGAATTTGAGAATCGTTCTGAACACGCGATTCAATTTCGCTACCAGAGTATTCTATTCCATTCAGTTCTATCATTAGGTGATTGAGCAGCACCTTTCGTGTATGTCCACTCAGATTCGTGCACAAGACTTCTTTTTTGATTTTCGAGGGCGATTTCAGACATTCACTATTCTATTTTAATTTTTGGTTAATGCCTTCGGCACCAGACACAATTAGGGGTTTCCTTTTCATTAACCGTCAATCAAATTAGCTGTACCTGAAATCAATTTACAAACGGTATGCATGCGTAAATGAATGCGCAGGTAACGTAAATGGCCGTCTGTTTATCAAAACCGAATGCACGAACAATGAAAACGATTGAACTTTCGTTGAATTGAAATGGGATTAAAGATGTGCATTCAAATTCAGACGAAAATGAAAGACCGATTTTCAGAAGTGAATGAACTTTTCAGGAAATTGGCCGGGAAAACCTACATTACCTGAAAGAGGTACCGGCATCAATTTAACAAGTTCTGATGAAGATGAAGCATGTGCGTCGCCAGGGTTTTTCTAGAGGGGGGCAAAACATATTTTTGCCAAAAAATGCCTGTATTTCTCAACACATTCTCGATTTATCAGTTTTTTAGAGGGGGGCAGGGACATTTTGCCCCCCCCCCCAACCCATGAAATTTACACCACTATGACTTCGCGCCTCTTTTTTCTCTCTTTTTTTCTTTTTTTCTTCTTTTTTTTTTGCTTTTCCGGGGGGGGGGGGGGGGGGCAAGTGCCCCCCTTGCCCCCTCCCCCCCCCCTCGCGACGCCCATGAGATGAAGTATATTAATATAGGCCTACACATTAAACGTAGAGTTTTTTTCTGAGCACAAAAAGTGGAAACTGAACCCATTCGTAGCTTATAACTAGATCGTCGGAAACAAAATTCTCCAATAGAAACATATACAGTATAATGCAGACCAACGGTTCGGTCGAACTATAGCAAACATATATCATTTAGACCTCCAGCAAGATGGCAATCCTTCAGTTTTCCATTATGCATTATCCGTTCCGCATCAGGCCGTAAGCTAATCTCCTTGGGCGCGTGGTTTTGCAATGCATGACCGCGACGGGCTCTGCATCTGGGACCACAACCTGCTGCATGCCGGCGACTTTACACCGTCGTTTGTTTTTGGACAGCATATATAACTGGTTATTACCCAATGGACTGGACAACTTCACCACTTCTTCAATAATCTTGACAAGAGGTGTGCAAATTCAAAATGTTATAGCTACTTTCCATAAGTCAAATATATTTCAACAATTTGATCAGGTCCTTTATTTAGGTAATACCTTAATTTCTTCATTAATTGATTACGACACAAAACATTCTTTGCTTTACACATTATATACAGCATTTAAATCGAATTTGGAATTTTCCTGCAAGGATCAGATTGAAGAGGTGCAGATTGTTCTACCAAGTTTAAACAAAATGTTCATTCTTGTGTTAATTGTGGAACCCCTATTATTTTGAAATTATCCAAAGACTACAATTTCAGTCCTCTCGAAATTCCACAGAGTAAAATTAGGGACTAGACTTTTTAGAGTGAAAATCACTCTCATTTTCGATTGACATTGAACCACTTCAGTCGAAGCTCGAGTGAAACCTCGATCTTTAAGATTGAAGAAATTTCACTCTAAAACGTCTAGTCCCTAGTTTTCGACTGTGGGAGTGAATCTTTAATCGAATGGAGTGAATTTTCACTCTTTGGAATTTAGAGAGTGACAACACGAGTGATCGTGAGCGAGGCATCAAAACATAATTTAAAATGTTGAAACAAATATCAATGGGTTTTCCGACGTGAGGTATTTATGATAGGGCCCATACACCCCTAGTATGACCCGTTATCCACGGAACCCCGTCTCCGTATAACGTCTGATATATCTTAGCATGCAGATTCATGCGATCCCGCGCCTCCGCCAATCGGAGTCGACTTCACTAAATCGTGACGTCATTTCATTCCCAAATAAGGACTAATTGTTTGATTGGTCAATTCGAATGCAGTGTTTTGTAATCATTGATCTCCATTATGGGATCAATGTTTTATAATACACAACAGTCGGGCGCGCATCGCGTAACATAATAGCGCGTGGCCACAGTTGTTGCTGCGTCTAGGTTTTTTTTTTTTATCAATGTCTATGACGCGACAACAGGTGAATGACCGAAGACCCGATTTAGAAAGCGCCCGCTGATTGGTCAAAATCTTGAGGTCAATGGGCGGTTGTCTTGCATAGTTAATCAGCGCCGAAATATGCTCAAGTATCATAGACGATGGCTTCTCCATGGTCTATTACATAGACTAACACCCCATAAAGGCACATATAATCATTTGCATTTCTCCTAAGAGTAACCTACAGAGCTATTGAAGAAAAAAAAAACACTCACTTGGATTAACACCGCATGAAATTATTCGCCCTGGCTTGCTGTCATTAAGAAGACATTTCCAGCAATCAGGCAACTTATTGACATCGTGTTTGTGATCAAAATGTTGTGCATGGTTTTTCACAGTTTTCCCGAAAATTATATGTTGATACCCACTGAGCTGAAACTTCAACGGGCTACATTTTGAACATTCTACTTTGGATTTCGAGTGGTGTTGTTATTTGAAACAACAAAATGTATGCTATTGACGAATCGTGTTTCGTGATCAAAAGGTTGTGCACTGCGGTTTTTCACTCATTCTTGCGAAAATTGTATAATACCCACTGATCTAAAACTACGACGGATTAAATTTTGAACATTCTTCTTTGGAATTTGAGTATTGAAAACAAACAAAATGCATGAAAAGCAAATGATCCTATATATCTTAAGGGGCACTAGTAGAAATCGGTGTAATACAATCAAGATATACTTCATTACACAACATCTGAGAGTCATTATGTCACTCATGATGACCTACAATTAACACCTGTTCAAATTCCTTGAGCTGCTAACGTGAATAATTAAAAACTATAATGCCCCGCAGACTTTGAGGATCATCAAAGCCAAAAACGAGAACGCCATACGCAACATTACTTTAATACAAGGGTGAGTAAAAGAAAAAGCGGAACCCAAACCACAAACAATATGTTTCATATTTAAAAAAAAATATGTAGCACCCAATTGGAAAGCCAATTTCATAAACTACTTTAAGATTAAAAAAATACTGAAATTGCTCAATCCATTCAAAGTATCACCATTTAAACACAATGACCCAAAAACTTCTTCCGTCCAAAATGCGATTTCAAGAATCATCGCCACAATAGTCTTCAAACATCACCAGCGATAAAAACCTCAGTTTAATAATTAGAAATATCAAACAAAGTCCTTTTGAAGGCCCGTCTTTTTTTGTTTTAAAGTTGATTTTATAAATCAAATTGTTTGCCTGAGTATAAGCAGGGTTGTGAATAAAGATATTGTGTACTACAGTTGTTGACAGTTGTTGAAACAAGTATTCTGTGTCATTTTCTTTGTGTGTGTGTGTGTTTTTTTTTTGGGGGGGGGGGGGGGGGGGAGGGACGAAACAGGTTTTAGGGTCATTGCGTTTAAATGGGTATATTCTTTGAACGGATTGATCAATTTCAGTATTTTTTCAAATAAAAGCAGTTTTTTGTGCTACATTATTTGTTTAATATTTTTTTTTGGGGGGGGGGGTTGGGGGGGTCCACTTTTTCTTGTAATCGCTCTGTACATCGCATGGTTTTTGGCTGGATGTCTGCTTTAGCAAAGAAAAACCTCTCTGCCCCAGCTCGATAAAATAAGCACCTATGTGTATTTTTATTAAGTGGCCGGTCTTTTGAGAACTTCCAATTTGTACAAATAAATTTAACTCACCATTTATTTATTCACAAGGAGAAGCCATCGAGGGCAGCACAATACTGCAAATGAAAGGAAAACAAAACTGGGATGAAAGAACAACTACTTAATGCATGGAAGGGGGTAACGATTTGACCAAACGGAAATGAAGGTTCATCATTACATCCTATACTTCATATTTATTGGCCTCTAGAGAAATAACCTGTGAATAAAGTAGTAGGTAGATCAGTGTGTGAGTTCCGTTGTAACAAAGCTTTAGTAATTACGTTTGAATTGTGGGGAAGATTCACCGCTTCATCCGTGAGAAAAAAAAATGGGGCGGGGTTTCTTTGCGGAGGAAGGGGGGGGAGCACACCAAAAGAAGGAAAATGGAATCCTCCCTGTACTCTTTCCTCACATAAACTGACATATTTTTCGTGATTTTGACTATTTACTTAACATATTTCGAAGGTCTTGGTAACAGAAAATCCAGATAGTTTCCTACATTTACAAAGGAAACGTTGAAAAACCCTGGTTGAGTATATCTGACACTGTAGCTGTTTTTTCTTGATGCGTTTTTATACGTTTTTTTTCTGCGGGTTAAAAAGTAAAGTTTAACACTGACTTTGTATATCGAAAAGTTACCAATCGCAGACCATAGTTATCGATAATAACAAGTTCCGCATTTAAGCTATAGCTAGCCAGTGCTGAGTGAGCGGTCGCCCATGTGACGATGTTTAAGGTTACGATAAATTGCCAGCATTAATCGAACTTCTTGATGACAATTTGACGAGAACTTTTTAGCCTTAAAACATTAAATGCGAAGTCTTGATTTTTTTTAACACTTTTTTTAAACAGCCGCTTTCGCCATTACGACACCGAACCGCGTACATTATCGCCTCAGTGTGTCGCCCGCTTTATATCAGCTAATGCCGCCCCCAGTCTTCATCATTAGCGCTTGGTGTCCTGTGTACCCGCGATAGCCACACAGCTATAGCTCAATTTTTAAGACTGCATGTTTTGTAGAGTGTTAAATTAATGACCTGTCAAAAAAAAATAGACCCCTATGAATATTGTGGACGCTCTGTCATCTAAGCTTAGTTCATCCCACGACCTTCCTTGTGGATTTGTAATTTAAGACCGTTCTGTTGAGGAAATGGCCACTCCAAGCGTTTTTCTTCCTACCACCGACTCTCTTGAATTCAACAGTTGAGGTGGCGCTTTCATAACATTGAGGCTTTGGCAGGACGCAGCTTGTTTCCTATCAGGAATCTTAATTGGTCCTCGCCGGTCAAGAGCGCTGTCTCTCTGAATTATTCACCAATCAGGAAACGGCATATGAAAACAAATTGTCGCTCTCCCCTGAGGGAATATAGATATGTTTAATTTATGCATGTGGAGCACTACGCTAAAGTGCTCCCAAATTTTCGAAGGCAAAATGAGCAACTGTCGAAATTGCAGAATGAAATTATTTCGGGCGATTTTAAAATTATTCCTAGGAGGCACTGAGAACTTCCCCACGCTGATCCGATATTCCCCACGGTGATCCGATAAACCTTTTATGTTTGATTTACCGACAGCCAATATACCGTCCTCACATCGGCATCCATTCACCCGTAAATAGGGCGACAAGTTCGGCTATAAATTGTTACTTCACAGTGCAATTTCAAAAATTTCCCCGGACAGATAAATTATTTTCTTGTCAGCTGTTGACATCTTGACACGTTTTGTGACATTGGACGCCCAAAGACACTGATCTTAGATATCGTGAAACGAGTCTCCCTCAATTGAATTACGTTTACGCAAACCACTAATACTTCGGTCAAACGGTATCTACACATCCGAAGAAAGGCTGGCCTCCTTTGATACACCAACCCGGATGATTGTGGCGTACAAAAGCCGTAGTTTGGCCAACTGCAATAGTTCATTTACTAGGTTTAGTTAAAGGCAAGGGATCATTTGCATTTCTCCCAAAAGTAAACTACACCGAATCATTATCAAAAACCTTGGATTAAAGATCACATTGGTATCAAACACCGCGTGAAATTATTCCGTCCGGCTTGCTGTCATTTAGAAGAAATCAAGAAACGTACTGAGAGGTGATTTTCAACGATCTGTCAACTGACTGATTTTTTTGGAAAGTGTGCTATCGACGAAATCGTGTTTTTCGTGATCAAAAGGTTGTGCATGGTTTTTCACTGTTTTCTCGAAATGTTTAATACCCACTGAGCTGACACTTTAACAGTTAAGTTTTGTACATTATTTCGAATGTGCTGCTATTTGAAACGAACAAACCGGGGGAATGCATGAAAAGCAAATCATCCTGTTTGCCTTATTATGCATCAAGTCGAAACCGGTGTACTAAAAGGAAAATGGCCGGTAGCATCATCTGTTTGGCCGCGAGGCATATCAGTCTCGCTCTAAATATTTTCGCATCATTAGGTATTCATTGATTCATAGCTATCATAACAAAATTAATCAGAAAGAAGCAAGAGCGAGCTAGTAACTTGATCATTGTTGTCTCTGCTTCGTCGCCAAATACACAATTAAAAATTAGGTCATATTTCAGGTTAAGGTAAACCAAAGTCAAGCAGCGGCGGCGGAACGGTTTTCAAACTTGGGGAGAGGGGGGGGGGGGAGGGGGATCACCCAAAAGGGGCACTTGCTCAGTATTTTTTTTTGGCACATCCGTGCTGAAATGTCGACACGTTTATTTCACCGGACACTTGGCCTCCGTAAATTCAAATAGTGGGGGTGGGGGGGGGGGGGGGAGGGGCTGGTACCATCTTCCAAAATAGGGGCGCTCTTCAAAACCGGCCATTATGCAAACTACGCATTATATATGCCCATTTTCAGACCGCATTGAAAGGGTTTGGGGCTTGGTTTTCATATTCATCGTTCATATCAGAACTCTCTATACCATTCTGGGAAATGGTTACTGAAAACAAATTATCCGAAATTTTAGGTCCAGTTTTGTTTTCATCTCGAGGGGGTACATTTATGCTCGAGGCGGGGCACATTTATGTCCGCGAGAGGGGCACTTGGGTAAATCTGAGGGGGGGGGAGGAGTGCCCCCTGCGCCCCCCCCCCCCCCCCCCCCCCCCCCCAGTTGAGCCGCTCCTGAAGTCAAGAAGACAGGTTAAACACACCAAAAATGAATCCCCAAATCACTATACTTGCTGTAGTTAGATCGGGAGAGCCCTGACAATCTTTATAATTACGAATATTGAAGATTTGTATCCCAACCCCTTGTTTAAGCTTTTTTTGGTGCCTTGGCGAATTTAGGTCTCGTACAGTAAATCGTTTTTACGGGAAATTGATCCTCGCGCCAACATCACCAATAAACACGTCAATTACCAAAACCACTGTTCGTACAATAATTCCTACTTAGGCCCACAGCATGGTTCTCGCAGGCAGAACACGTGTATAGGCTGAATCCCTAAGCGTATATTTCTGCGGCACACTGCACCATGCAACGAATCTATGTACGTTAACAGAGCATGTTCCGGAAACGGCCGCTTCACGCATACGCTTGCTTTAGAAGGGGGGGGGGGGATGGGTGTGTGATGGGGGGGGGGTCGCTCACGTGACAGCGCAGTAAGATGCTCAGATGTGCAAAAAAAATATTGGACTCGCGAGTAAAAAGAAAGCGACGTCCTGCCAGAGGCAGCAGTGTGCTAATTGATCACCTGGTATCACACAGGGAATAACCGCGATACCTTACAGACATCCTGACTCGAGCTAACGGTACTTTCCCCACGTCAAGTTGTCATCCGAGGAAGGGAGGCGTTTGGTGGCTGTCCATCCAGAAGATCAAACTAAGTTTCTCCTGCGACTCGCGCCGTCTCACGCTCGTAGATTCTCTCTGAAGTTCAAACGTCAACTGGTAGGTTCGATGTTTCCGTTTCCGTCTCTGATCGCAAATCCGACATTTTTCAAATAGACGAACGTAATATTATTGAACGGCCAATATACCAAACCGTGCAGTACTTATAATTCATGTTGAGGACAGACGTTTAATTCTTTTCTGTGTGGTACTTTTGCTTCATACCTCTTCATCAATAAATTGTCCTACTTTTTAGAATATTTTGTCAAATTTTAGGCCTTTATATAGTAACTGCAGAGTGGCATAAGACAGTACAGTATTGTAATTACTGAATATCAGAAGCATGATTTGCTTTCTCTGTTTTGTAATGCTTTTGTCGTGACAGTGAATGAAGGTTTAACGACTGCAACTATAGGATCTTAATTAGCACGCAACAATTATTTCTGAGATAATTAGAGCCTATATCATGCAAGTACCCTGTCCTTGTTTGCGAAGTACCATGCGTTTGTTTGCGAATCATGGGTTAATTGGTTCTCAATAGATTTTGATTGGTTGTAAAGAAAACTGTGGCAATAAATCGATTGCATTCGGAGGTCTGCTCACGTGTATCATTTAGCTGTTAAACAAAAGCCCGCGCTTCATAGTCGGCTGCAGTGCAAGCGATCTATTGTCGAGGGTGTCGGGTGTGCCTGCTGAACTACATTAATGGATTCAAAACTTAATTGATTCAAAACATGGCAAGGATCCCCTTCTTGGTGCATTCAATTTTACAGAAAGGATTTTTTCCTCGGGACAACTTCCACGAGGCTCGGGCATAACCAACAATGACATATCTCAGAGTAACGAAATTAAGGTACTCCCAATAAGGAACATTGCTCTTTGACTAGTTGCATGAGTTATTTATTTACAAGGCATTATCTACTTTGTTCTATCCCTAATATTTACATTTATCTCTTGTGTGTTGTATTTATGTTTGTCCAATTGTGAGTCTGTCTCCGTATTTGTTGAGTTGTCATTTTGGTTCCGGGCTTCGAAAGATGCCTCCATAATTGCCCATTGATTTATTGTTCTTTCTTTCTTATCTAGGCCTATAAGATTTCCAGGTATAATCTTAATATATTATTAAATCTAAAAATTAATGTGGCCTGACGTTGCGAACTTAGCAAGTTCTTCTTCAGAAGAACTTGCTAAGTTCGCAACGTCAGGCCACATTAATTTTTAGATTTATATATTTCAGGTCCATCCAGTCAGTAAGCAGTTTGCAGCAGTCTTACTTTTTTTCATGTTTTTTTTCATAATATGTTATTAGTTACTTCACTTTGTTACATTGTCTATAAAAGTTGTGCCATTATGGAAATAAATGTTGATTGAATTAAATTGAATTGGTAATTACTCGGAAACGGACCTATACTGATTTAATAAGAAAATCCGTGCTCAAAGTGAAGAGAAACAATGAAACAAAAAAAATGTTAAAGTTTTCCGCCTGAAATGGTATTTTTTGGAAGAAACAATAGGGTTGTTTTAAAAAGTGTTCCCATGCAGGTGCACACTTTTTAAAGAAAGTTTGATGATACTACCATCCACGGGGCCTTCGACGCCACCTACAATAACCGGCTGAGTGAGATTCACTGGCCGATCGAGGGCTGATTTAGGGATTACACAAGAAAGGGTGCATTTCAAAATACAAAACGGTATTAAACGAAAGCGCTAGCAACAAGGAATCCACGTAGGCCTATTAGGCAAAACAAAATTGTGGACAGGTTTTCTATTAGTCGTTTTGAACCTTTATTTTGAGCACGTTTGTTGCTTCAAACGATGGAGTGTACCATGTACATGTTAACGAAGTCTTTAAATGAATTACATTGACAAGAGTAGACGCTGTACTGCACACGTATTTTAAGTTATTGATGATTCAAGCCAAAATGATCCTAATATTATATTACAGATGCACATTGAATATTGTATGGTATCTCACTCGTATTGCAGAATACACGGATAAGATCGTCTGTAACGTATCCATCTGGTGAGCTTATTATTCTCAACTTCTTCTGTGAATAAAAACAGACTTCTCAAAAGGAAAATAAAAACAACCGAACGTTTGGATAGCCAGGCGATCTTTATCTCAGAGTTTATGCGATACTTTACGGTGGGCTTTTAGAAGGATAAACTGTTTATGCTCATATACCCGATACGGGTAGACATTTCCTATCAGTTGGTCGAAGGCTGGAACGGTAGCCCGGAGGTTGAGGTTCAAACCCCACTCCACTCAATTGGCTATTTTAAATAAGAATATTAAAATTGCATCTTTATTTTCCTATTGTAGTTTATTTGAATTATAGTTGAAAGTATCAAAGACAATTCGTGAAATTAGTCCGTCTGGCAAAAAACTACAAAAGATCTTGCTATAGCCAAATTTTGGACAGTTGATTCGGAATGGTCAATAAGATCGAGGCTCCAATCACAGAACAGACCTTTTGGCGTTGTTACTATGTAGCCTGTTTAAGCTTCAGCTTAGGCATTGAAATCCATTCAAATGGCTGACGCTTGCTAACAGCCTCTCTTTCGACTATATACAGAAAAAAAGAGCCAGCCCTTGCATCTGAAATCCCTTCCTCGTCAACTTGCCGCGATCAATTTCAACAAAAAAGGATTTGGTGTGAAAGTCCTGCCGACTAGAACGGGAAACGATACTCGGTACCAAAAACAATTGTACAAATTACAAATAAAATCCGAAAATCACTCCAACGGGAAACTGCAGGTGGTCATGGATAATTTGCGCGGAGTTTATATGGTTACTCAACATGTGTAATAAAAAATAAGTACCAATATAGTCCGTGCATCAAATGCTGCGAATGGATTCAAAATCTGACTAATTTCCTGCCGTATTAGGAAACCAATATTAGAGAGCATATGTCGTTCAATAATACGAGGTAACTTCAGAGGGTTTTTAGCTCCTGAAGAGCCATGCATATAGACAGTCGCACATTTAGGAGAAGACGCCTTGCGTCCCTTTAATATTTACAATATTTCGCTGATGAGGGGTTTTAAAGGAACTCCCGTCTTACAGTATCGTTTTCGAAAAGGCGCGTTTTGAGGTCTAAAACTCGTTCAACACGAGACGATAAAAGTTGGAAAATATGTTAAAGTATACCTTGAAAATGTGCGGTTCTCGTGTAATTCTCGTATAGCACGAATGATTTCCATCGTATACAACATGTTGATCCCGGAGAAATGATCCGTTCGCTATAGATTCAAGTCACATACCACTTTTCTATTTCGGAAACGATGCTTGAAACGCATACGTGAAATCATTGTTGCGTGGTCTGATTTCCTACTGTGAATTGTCAATTGCTTGGTATGAATCATAACACGGCGTCAGTTTGACGTTGACAGCTTTGGCTCATAATTCGATGGCTTTATTTACTGCTGGAAGCACGTATAGGCTAGGCAAAAATAAGAAAATAGCTGCCACGTCAGATATAAAAAAAAACCATTTTCTAAAATTCATTTTCATACTTTTTTTCAATATAAACAATTTTAAACACAGAGTACTGGCGATCTCCAGATGAGTGTGTACCTTAAATTTGCATCAACGAGCAAAATCAATACTAGGAAAAAAATTAAGGATTTGTGGTTCGAATAAGGTCGTTAAGACGAAGTGTGATGACCGTTCGGATAGTATTCGAAAACGACAATTTCAAAGGTCATGTTCAAATCCTGTCGTTTAGCGTTGTCAACTCCTGCAGATACATTGTACTTCTACTGACCTTTGAGCACTGTGGGATACGATTGAAGTTCATTGGCTGCAACACCGTGTACATTTGTGAATAGTCAGTCAAACGTCGACGCTTAGCGGATCGAGAATAAATTCATTTCTGACGAAATGCAGAGCGGGACTAGTCTGGTTCCCAGACCAAAAGATTCTGACTATTCTCGATGAATCTTAGGTCCGGTAGCCTCCGGTAATACATTGTATTACAATTTACGTCACGTGACTAAAACGGGAGGAATTCCTCCTTTTCCCGAAAATTTCCGAAGTTTGCCGAATTCGTTTCGTCGACAATCGGATAGCGCCCGAGTAGTTCCGAATATAATATAGGTTTAATTAACTGCTAATTGCTTATTAATTTTTTTTTAAATGAGTTAATAATTAATTTCATTGCTTTCATTTAGAAAACTTGAAATTCAACGACGATTTTGTGCATCAAATATACTCGGATCGTATGGGCGAACTTTTTGCTGCGTCATGTAGGGAATTTTGAATTT
This sequence comes from Patiria miniata, assembly GCF_015706575.1. Taxonomy (NCBI): domain Eukaryota; kingdom Metazoa; phylum Echinodermata; class Asteroidea; order Valvatida; family Asterinidae; genus Patiria; species Patiria miniata. Next base: position 4,694,032 of record NW_024037072.1, on the reverse strand, counting down.
GACGACCGTTACTGAGATTTTCCAAAACTCGGTCTTCATTCGGCTCCGCCTGCTAACAGTGCTATTTGGGTGCCTAATTTTGAAGATTCCAGATCAACATTAGTCAGTGTTATCTTACAGAAACATCAAACTGTATTATCATAACTGTATGATATTACGAAGCAAGTGATTTACTTACAAATTTGATCAGATCGAACATTAAAAGCTAAAAGTGATAAAGCGAAATCGGAAACGAAGCCGAGCTTTGAAAAAGGGCCATCAATGTCATCATGTTTATTTTTAGCCACGGAGGTTGCCTGACCTAAGATTCATCAGGAATAGTCAGAATCTTTTGGTCTGGGAACCAGACTAGAGCGGGACTAACATTTGTCAGCATTAAATGTTGCCGAATATATTTTTTGCAAGAACCTTAAAATTAAAAAGAAAAGAAAAAATTGTCATTTATTTTGCACCTATACAAAAATCAAGGTAAATAGGATATGGAAAAATCTGATATCGATTTCGAGCACTGATCCTTTTCCGGGGGTGTTAGGGTTTAATTCATTTGCACTGGCCATGCACTGCCCATTCCGTTATTGATTTAGTCGACTTTGGGTGAAACAGTATACAAATAATGAATGTTTATGAGTGCAGTGGGGAGAATATTTTAATGAGTTGAAAGAACATTCCATCTTTCAGCGAATGAAAATATTCTCACCATTGCACGAATGCGAAACATTCATTATTTGTTTTATATAACATCCAAGTAGATCTTTGTCATTCGATTGGAGGATAACACTTTAAGAACAAACAAAACTCACAAACTTGTATCACTGTCCACAACTTTTTTTCAGCTTGTTCAAGGCTAACAAAGGTTTAAAAGTCAAATCATTGACAATAATGAAAATCTACATTGTAAGTTCTTAAAATAATGCAAAACAATCATCAAGGCAACTGCATCCACTTCAAAAGGCACGTTTTGAACTGCTATAACGCATGATATGCATAGTGCAAAGATCGTATAGCGCCGGGCCGCTGCGAGTCTTAGCGATCAAAAGGGATGGGACGAAAATGCACGGTGAATGGAACCAAAAAATGCACGGTTATGACGTAGGCCGTGCAGTGGTTCGATTAATGAATGTCGCAATGACCCACAATCCTCCAATCATATTAGTTGGATATTAGTTGGCCTATGAACATTTCCAACAGTTATAATTGGTCACGGAAGGTGCGAGGTCAATGTATCACATAAGACAATGACCCAAGTATGGGCTATAAAGATTCAAGTATATAAAGATTCAAGTATTATAGCCTATACTTTTCAATGATTTCAATGCTGTGAATGGTTGTAATTACAAACCTACAATTGCCACCTGCTATACCAACACTTCACGTCTTTTTCACACACCAAAGACACGTTTGAGGGGCCAAATAAACATTAGTCGAATAAGATGAGAAATGTCATTTCCAAAACGATCTGGCCAAAATGGAAAACAGATGGACTTCGACGCACTGAACCGTAAAATGACTGCTCTGTCTATACAATCTCTTTCCTGAGGAATCGCTGATTTTCTTTTCGTGCGGGCAAAATAGAGTCGCGGCCTAGTTACCACGGCTTAATTTCCCTAGAAATTCCAAATTTTCTCGCTATTTTGGGTAAAACTTGATAGCCATATTTTTACCAGTACATTAAACAGGGCGATCGAAGTGGAAAATCTGATTGCGTGTCAGCCTTTTGACCGATTCTATGCGACAACCTAGGCCTACTTGGCACTAAATGCTTCTTAAAGATCGATTAAAGCAATGGGTGTTGCGTTACCCGGATGGTTATAGGAGCGCTCTTACTTGATACCCTATACAGAAGATATGCAATTACTAATTTTTTGTCACATAGACTTAATCATTTTATGGCAAACATAAAATAAAAAAAATAAAAAAATAAAAAATAATTGAGGAACTGTTTCTTTCCAACCTACTCAGATTGGGTATCAAAGTAAAATATTTCGAAACTAAATTCTAAGAAGGACATACAGGGCCTAAACCGATCAAGGTACAGAGTTCTTGTACACTCATTGTGGACCACAATATGGCGACAATACTATGCAAACTGAACGGTTCTATAAACCAAGTCCACCATTGACACAATATACCTCTGAAATTACTGAAAACCACCATAAGGGTATATAGCAGCTGTGTGCATTAGCCCCCAAAATGTGGCTCAAATACTGGACTTCCCCCGTATCGTGAGCCACATGGCAAAACTTCCTGAAAAGTTGTGTTTCCTGGTAAATCTCGACTCTTTTTACAATAACCAGGGAAAATCAAAAGGTCAATGGTGCATGCTACAAATTACTGCTGCAGCTGCAGTCATTTGAACAAACTCTCTGCAAATCATGCAAATTTTGCCTGAAAATAAACGTACAAAAAACATCTACAGGTGCCACGGCATTTTTTCCCCCTGCAGTACATGAAGAAGTTTAGTTTCCATACCAAACTTCAAGCGGAAAGTCCACATTTCAATTCATGGAACACAAATTTAACACGCATTGTTGTGGGGTTCTAAATTCGGAGGAAGTCCAGTATTTGCTGAACCGACACACTGCTTCTGCCATTAATATTGGCGACCACTGAAAGTGTTCATCAACTTCCGATAATAAATAGCTCCGAGAAAAAAAATGAAATCAAATAATTCACATAATAAATTCATAAACAAGAATGGTTTCTGATAAATGCATTTGTTTTGTCCACCGCATTGACCTCGTTTGTTTGTCGCCCGGGCTTTTAGTGGGAGTACAATTTCATTACAGCTTGCAGTATTGAATTACAGCAAATTGCATCAAAATAAAGAGACTGACAATTGATAACCAATTTACCTGTTTGACGACGCGGGTCCCATCGAACGATGAAAGGCGGGTTCATCAGATGATCTGAAACACCAGTGGAGATCTGTTCATTTGATAGTTTGTTTTCCCAGTGAGATGCTATCTATATGGCCTCGTTTTTCCATGGTCCTTGGCGTCAACGGATACTTAGTCTCAAAACGCAGAATGCATTCGTGCAGCCATCAGAAATGCACCGTTCATACAGAAATTCCCCTTGAGGTAAATATTGGCACCCAGTCCGGTCATATACCTCCTAAAAAATTCGGTCCACTTCCAAAAGAATTGGTTCCAGTTGAACAGTACAAGTTGAACAACTTGACCGGGCAGACCAAATAATTATTCCCCATGCCAGTATCGCCAGTATATACCCACAGCACGTACCTATAGTACATACCCATTCTTCTTATGTTACGGTTACGTACGGCAAAAGAAAACTACAATCATCTGGGAAGCTATACACACCCTAGACTAATGTTACCTAACACATCCCCCTAGGCATCTCAAAAGAATTCTTGAGATTCTGGTAACACAACGACCAACACAAAAGAGGAGGAGGGGGGGGGGGGGTTCCCTCTGTCAAATATCGCGCTACATATGCGCAGGAAAGTCACGATATGAATTCTTCTATCAACAATCGGTTTAGGAATTCGCATCGACAATGAGCACCTATCTTTATCGTTTCGCGGACATTCCAAGTTCTAAAATAGTTTCCCGCAAAGACAAATACCTGTCCTTTGGTATATTGAACCTATACCCTTGTGGCGAATTCAGTTGTTCTCTATTATGGAAAGGTTTATTTACTTCTCAGGATTAAACAAGAATGATGTGAACTCTCCTCAACTATAACTATTGGCAACATAATAAAAGATCCAGAGTTCATGAATTGTAAAGAGTTCAGTGCGTAAATGTGTTTAACTATAGCGCGAATGCGCGATACAATTAGCAGGGTAGAAGGTGCCCTTTTTTTTTTACAGGAATGGTGATGTGGTTTGAACGGTGATTTCCCTTCTAACAGCCAGGGCTGTCCAGATGTATATATTTTTCAGCGATCACTGTTTGGGAGCAGTCTACCAAGATCAGACGCATTGCTAGTTACCAAGTAGCATGCCCATCACAGTGTTAAGCAGGGAAACAGGACCAGGGAGTTTGATAAAGACGTTTACCAATTTAACTTAAATATCATCTGTGCGCACTTGCAACATGCGTCACGAATCAACAACTACCCAGTACCCAACCAGTTGCCTTGATGTTCGTTATTGTAATGACTTAGCCAATATTTCCGAGCGAGGACGTTTTAATGCAATACATGAACGCAGAGTCGTTATTGCATTAATTTGTGACTCCATAATATACTGCAGCTTTTTTCCATTAGCGTTGAATATGTTATCAACTATTATTAGTATCATTCTATTCAGTTCATTCACCTTTAAATTGGCATACCGTAAAGTACGTTTTGGAAAAGGATTCAAGAGGAGTTCTTAAATATTTACACAGAGACATCAACAGCTGAATGTCCACAACTGAAGGCCAACGTACAATTCTGCCATCTTTCGTGGCGAGTTACATTTCCTTTCAATAATTGTTTTTGGCGACTGAACAAACAACGGAAACACACCAAAAAGCTCTCGCAAAAAGATACAGAAAGTAACAAGTGTTGAAATTACGGATCCGATGCGCTTTGAGCACGTCATCCCGTGGTATGGGTATTGATCGTTTTCATTTGGCCGTGTTACGGGCGTTATACACCAGGACTCGCTCGTGCAAATGCCAACCAGATATTTTAACACCTCGGCGGCAGCTCTCGAAAAATAATATCCAGAATATGTTTGATGGGACGAGGGTCTCTCTGGGACTGTAATCTAATGAAGCTTCTAAAGCGATTTGGTTCTGGTAATGAAGATTAGTGGGATTGCTTTAGGAAAATGCTATTAGCCTTAAAGAGCGTTGAAGGTTTGAATAATTGGATGCCGTTCCGGGTTGGCGGAATGTTCTGCGCTAAATCGTGAAACTGCTGCAAGGGGGGGGGGGTGTTGATGCTTGGCCTTAGTTGACATCCAAAATGCAAGGATGAACTTGACAATGCATAAGAACAATGGCCGTGATATCATTTTTAAGCTCAACTTATCTAGCTTCCGTAGGCCTACATCGTTAATACAAGAATGTGTATAAGTGGTAAGCTCATAATTTGGTTGTTGGTAAGAAAGCTTTTTATGTGTCTTTAGTTGTTGGGGTTTTTAGTGCTGCATTTCTATAGATCGTTTGCAACTGCAGCACTGATAACAAAATCTGGATAGCCCATTGGCTGTTAAAAATGAAGTCACCGCCCGCCATATTGCCACTCCCATAGCAATGTAGTGGTTAACAAATCCATCCTTATTAAACCACAATCTTATCTGTTTTATTAAATGTATTTATTATTTTGAAATAGTAGAAATTAAGTTAGGACCCAAATATGTTTAATACCAAATTCTGTTGAAAATGGTGTGATATATACCTCAATTATTTTTTTGTTTTTTTTTGTTTTAATGTACGATGAAAGTGGTTAATATACTGGTTCCCGTACCGTATTCAAATCGGAGATTCGGAACCAGCGCGTGGCTTCATGCGTGTACAGCGCGCAATGGCCAATGAGCCAATGGCCAATGAGCCAATATCCTGTTTTTTTTTTAAAACATCGTGAACAGTCAGTCCAATGCTGAGTTGTGTGCTTTTGTTCGACATGGATACCAATGAGTAGACCTTTGTGCAGTCATTGTCGATGACTAAACCAAAAGGTGAGATTGGTAAGAGAGAAATCATTTAAAACCGCCCACTATATCGTCCTTTGACGGCAAAACTCTGGGGGTGGCTATGGTGTAACATACAGTGGGGCGGTTAATAACGGACTCTCGTCGCCAGCCCATTCTTCATGACAATTCGAAACAAAGTCTACGTCACAAAACACTCACTGCAAAATTCACCGGAGTTGAAAAGTGTTGAAAAGAATTCGCGGTTGTGTTCGCTTTCGCATACCGGGTATATGAACTAGCCTGCGCGAGAAGACTCGCCAGCAAGCATCGGCCACTCTAGAGAGAGCCAATACATAATTCCAATTCCCCGCTCGCATTGCAACATAAGTTTAACCAGTAGTCAATATTAGCTAATGAAATTGATGGGTGCCCTGCCGACCAATCTGATTGGCCATTGCTCCCCAAGCACGGATCCTGCATGTGGCATATTGAGCAAGGGGTAGCGGCGAAAATCACCTGTGTCCCTGATATTGTGTTTGCCCAAGAAGCAAGCTAGTAAGACTTACTCCTCAGAGGGCATTAACACCAATCTCCTCCTATCCTCCTTCAAACCATACTTTATTGTCTTTGCCGGTGTTGTCAATTAGCCCTCTGCCGTAAATCATGCAGAGAAAACCACGTCATATTTTTTTGCGATGAACTACCATTACGGAAGAAGTCAACACGCGCCGAGCGCACGAAAACGCTCTCCCAGATTGGATTTCGCCTGTAAATGTTGAAACCTTATACTTCGAACGACTCTCAACTTTTGAAGTTGGCTTGCATTGATAAAGTTCGCTCCAACGAGTCGAGTAAAGGTAGAAAGCATTCACACTTTTCAGCGCACACATTTAAGGAATCAACACTCGTGGAGGAGTTTTTAAGAAGTTAACTTTTGATGGAAAACCGAAAGGAAAAAGAAATCGTTTTTTTTACTCCGCTTTTCTACGCCTACTCAACATTTTGGTTCTTGAGAGGAATATTGTTTAGAGAGATAATCGCTTGTCGAAACCAACGCGCTAAGCTCACATTACACGAACTTTGGGAATATAATCTATTTTCTTCCTCTCGAAAGCTCATTTGCATTTCAATTTGTGGAAATTAATCTCTTCGCCAGCAGAATTAAAAAGGAAGATCTAAAAATCACTTAAGAAAATCACTAACAATCAAAACATAATAACATCGTGGTTTGTGGCGTTTCAAGGGGCTCTCAGTTGTTTTAAGCGGTGTTTTAATTGAGTTTCAACTGAGCATCATATTAAAAAATGCACCATCGAAGTATTTTTTTATCTTGCCTTCGAAGGCAATATACAGTGTCAATCAGTGTTAATTGATTAAATTGACGGCTTAATCTAAAGAAGTACGCCGAAGAGTGGATTGTGGTTACCGAATGCTTATACCATGTCAACATTCAGAGGCATAAGAATATTAATTGGTCATTACTCTAAAATGGGCCTTCCAAATATTTGGGAAGAACTTTGCTCTGAGAGAAGGTATGGATATTACTAAAGCCCCTTATTCCGCATGAAATGGTATATTTCGGAAGGTGCTTTTAAAATGGTGTGCAAATCGGGGACAGTTTTGATTGTACGTATACGGTATCAAGGGATCCAGTTACAATACCCCAAACAAATTGTGCATATAAACCTTTCTTCGCTTGGTTGGCAAACTGTATTTTTGCCATCCACAGCCTGCAAAACTATGGAAGGTACAACACTGCAAAAATGAAGAAGAGTTATTACAGATCACCAAAATATTATTTGATACTTGAAAATACATTTTCAACAAAGCTACAAAATAATTCCCACATATGTCTTTTTACTATGTGACTGCACTGCAAAAACTGTAGTGTTAATTTAACACCATTCGGTATCTATATAGGACAACACCAGTAGACTTTAACACCAGATGGTCCTATATAGATACCAATGGTGTAAATTTAACACTGCGGTTTTTTGCAGTGTGATGGCGTTGTGAGGACTTTTGTGGAAAAATATGTTGCCAACCACGGCTTCAATTTATGCTCTTAACGCAGCCCATACAAAATGGCGCCAATGATTACAACAAAAGAAAGGCCAATATGTGTTCTCAAAATGTACTGTAGATCCTCGAAGCTGAAACCTCAACAAGTTAGTATGCAGTGTATGCACTCTTCTCCTGATTATGGGCGTGGCCAGGATTTTTGTTTGGGGGGGGGGGGCAAAGCAATTTTCCACAAAACTCCTCAGTGTACTTTCTCTAGAATATTCTCAATTTATCATTTTTATTCTAGGGTGGAGGGTTGTTTGCCCACCCCACCCCATTGACAATGGGCAAATTTGACTACACACCTCTTTCTCTTTCAGGCTTTTTTTCCTCCTCCTCTTCATTTTTTGCTTTTTTGAAGGGGGGGGGCAACCCCCTTGCCCCTCCCCCCTCGCAAAGCCCATGCTCGTGATTTTGAGCAGTTTTGTGGCTTAAATAAAAAAAATACAGCCTTTAATTCTTTAATCAGAAGGCCCCGCGATGGGTGTATTGCGGTTTAGGCTGAATTAAAATGATGTAGGCCTAGGCCTACTTAAAAATGGGGAAAATACGTTAAAACGCCATTGCCTAAGAACCCGCTCATTGAAACTTCAGTCTTTAATCATCCTAATTAAATCACCATGACGATTATTCTCTGTATTGTCACCATAACATCCTTTTCCCTAACGTCAACGATGCACAGCGGTCATACATTACAAATGCGGCCGCAGGCGGCAAGTTGTTTCCCGCCTTTTTGTCCCCGCCTTTTCTTTCCAAGTAGAGAGCTCTTAGAGCCATATCTGGTAGTCAGGTGGCTTCCGATCAGAAGTAGCTTGGCCTTGCAACGTGATACCATTCATCCTTTACGTCATCTTTCATTGATGAATCGCCACAGGTTCATCTGAGTACGTAAAGTGGTACATTGCGTAACCGTATAGACTTTCAATAATTATTGCAGGCGGGGTTGTTTCACGGAATGCGCAGGCGTGAGTCCGGGGAAGATATTAAAAGCTGAAAATGCTTGCAAGGTTTTCAGCACCTCTGCCTCCTTTCAAGCCTTGCATTTATCTCCGACGTCATTTAGAAACCTTGAATCTCCTAACCAAATAGGCTTATATAGATAATATCTATTTCCCCCTCATATTATAGGCGTCTATTATGTCCATGGAGTGCAGCGTGATATAGACTTTTATCATGCTCCACCATGTCAGTCACGTTCCCTGTATCCAATAACAGTGCTGATGATAATTTTTTGTGCAAAAAGGAACCAGACTATTTTCCCTTCCAGCCTCGCTTTGATATAACGTTGATTCGAATGGCATAAAACAAGATGGCTTGAACATGATAATGGTCTATTGAGCCAGAGTCTCTGGTTTATAGATTTCTAAGTCAGAAATCTAAAAAATAACCTGAAGGCAAAGCTGGCGACGAAGCGAGATTTTGAAACCTCTTTTTGGAAACCCAGCTGCTTATAAAAGTTGAAACCTTCCCGCATACTAAAGAATTGAAGACTGTAGGCCTAATTGACCAAACATCACCAGGTTCTATCTTGTCAAGCTGTTCGTGTTCCGGAGTCATGAACGATATATATCATTGCCAAGTCAGACTACCTTCAGCTGAAAAGACAGTCGTCTCATCTTGCAAAAGCATGCTTTACAATTAACCTAGATCCTTCGATCTATTCTCTATTGCTCGCCCGGCCCAGTGTTCAACGATCTGTAAAAGCTGTTATCTCTGATTCGGCACAAGGTTGTCATGAAACAAGGCAGGTGGCTGGACATATAGAACGGTCAATATACGTGCAGACATTCCCGGAAAGGCATCAATGATACCAGATGCGCTCGTGAGCTCCATCAAGGATTTTAAATTGACTGAAATCGACGAGGAATCCAAACCGAGCCAATCCGAACCGAGCCGAGAGGGACCAAAACCGAGCCGAGAGGAACCGGACTTAATTACCCGATTCGAACCTAACCAAGCTGAGATAAACCGAAGCACATCAGCACATACGAACCTTCACGAGCCGAGCCAAGTCATGCGGATCTCTACCAACTCCTCCCAATCCATCCCAACAAAACCCATCCCAAGCCAGCCCACCAAATCCAACCCAACCCAACTCATCCCAACCCAACCCAACCCAACCCATCCCATCCCAACCCAACCCAACCCAACCCAACCCAACCCAACCCAACCCAACCCAACCCAACCCAACCCAACCCAACCCAACCCAACCCAACCCAACCCAACCCAACCCAACCCAACCCAACCCAACCCAACCCAACCCAACCCAACCCAACCCAACCCAACCCAACGTTGTTTTCGTTTTGCTGAAAGAACACTTTTAATACTTTTTTTGTGATCCGTGGACGAACTTTAAAGCGGTGGTTGTGTTTAAAATTCCGTAACTTGCAAATTACATGAGTAATTTGAATGATTCTTGTACTTAATTGAAAGCTTATGAATTGGGCTTTCATAGCCTATATTTTGAAAATGCTACATGCAGAACTTCACTAAAACGATGGTCCCGACATTTTGATTTCATTTTTTTACTCACACTGTATAGGCCTAGATGTACGTCACAGTCGTCAACTTCTCAATGTACCCTCCTTGTTTCGGCCGTAAGGATGCTCTTTTTCTTGCTCTTCAATTGGTCATTAGATATCTTCGCGTCTCATTTTACACGACGAAACAGGCGATATTTCAATAACAGGTGAATTCTTTCGGTGCCAACACTTTTAAACCGCAAATCTAAAGAGAACGTAGACCAATACATTGTACAGGGTGAGTCAAAAAGAAAAGGGCCGAATTAGAAAGAAATTAAAAACATGTGTGACTCGCTCATTAACTGTAAAATTAACATAGGAACAAAGAACATGTTGTTGATTAGTAACTATAGTTAATTTAGTTGCAGAGGACTACTCTATTCACAAGTTATTTCTATTTTAACAGAAATACTGCTAAATTCAGATCAGCTACCTAACTCATCCATAGCATGTCCACCCCTTCCAAGCTGAGTGATGTTCCTGTAGGAGCTTATCAGCTATTTTAATCAAGATCAAGATCAAGAGCTGTCCACACACTGATAATTTACCGATACGCATTGATGAATACCCTTTAAATACAATGAAACAAGGAGGCTTTCCTTCCTCCACGGATGAACGAAAACTATCAAAGAAAAAAACAGACGAAAATCACCGTCATCATTAATTTTCAGACAACAAGGCTGGATTTGTTCCTCTTTTTAAAAAAATCACAAAATCTGATGGTAAAAATAATGTTTCAGTCTTGACTCAAATATTAAAGTTTCAATTGTTTTTTGGGGTGCCTGTGTGTTTAAAACTCTGGTTGTCGCTCAGCTGAATAGCTTCAAAGCAATCCATGGACAGCTGTAAAATCAATTCTTTTTTTTGTGGTGAAACATGCACAACCTCTGAAAGCAGGGAGCAATTACACTAATTCTGTTTTTCACATGAGTGAAAGAATATGCTTGTTTAATACATGCTCCATTTGTGTATTAAATGTAATTGCTTTTTAAGAGGAAACAATCATAAATCCAAGTCACTTTCTTTTTGACTCACCATGTATACACGGAAGATGTTCAGTCTAGGCGCTAGTACTAGCGTACCCTTCCCGTGTCTTGTGACATTATTAATATTATACTGGAAATAAAAAAACTATATAGAAACAGTACAATCACAGGTTAATTAACCTATGGCAGTAGAATCGCGTCAACGCAGCTTGTGAAATATTGTCCAATTACAAGTCACGATATACAAATGGAAGCGGAACGCACACAATCTGAGACAAACAAAACTTAGCGTATACACAATTCCATAGGGTAGTCTACGAGGCGTGCTAACTCGCAAACGGCAATAGGTCAATTATGAAAAACATCTTTACACGAATCTCGTTTGAAAGTCGATTCATTGCCGGCACGACCGCAGCGATAGATTAAACAGACATGCACATAATTTTTATATAATGTGTGTCGGTACAATTTAATTACACCCAAATTCGCCCCAATTTTTTTCTGAAACGTTGATAAAAAACTTGCAGGGAGGGAAGTTCGTGAAAAGAAGACGAGATCGAAGAACTGCACTCGGAATTAATTGGCTGAATTGCACTGGCGCCCTTAGTTTTCTCTTTTGAGTTTGTAATTGTTGCTGTACCTAGCAACGGAAAGGGGAAAATGATAACGGGGCGCGGGCGGTGGTCGTGTTTTCTATAAGGTATATATAATAATTGTGGAAATTAGGGTGTCGTCCCGGGATTGTTTTAAGATGCCAGACTTGAAAAATAGCAATAAGTGAAACGAATGTCAAACAATTCAGCTTAATTACTACTGACATTTCAAAAAGTGACGTGTTGAAAGTTATTCCTTTCCCTTCTAACTTCCACGTGTGGGTTAATATAATCTTCCATATGTAGCCTATAGAAGGAAAAAAAAATAAGAAATGCAAGCAGGCATTGAGAGGAAAAAATATTGCATCATCCTCTGTGGGTGTTGTAAGAAACCCTACATGTTGTTACATTGGATCACTATAAAACTGGTAATTGGATTTTTTTTGCGTTCGTATACAGAAAAAAATGTAAAAGGATACGATTTATTAGTGTCCAAATAACACATTTGCTCTCGAAAATCAGACGCGTGCAATTTGTTATCACAGCCTGAAACAAAAGAATATATCGTGACGTTAACGTACTGAAAGTGTGAGTGCAATGCTACAAAACCTGCAGTGGGCTTCACTTCAATCCAGAAGGGAAGCAGCCATCAAAACCACGCTGTACAAGATATCCCACAACCTCATTGCAAATAACAAAGATCGGTTCCTGACCCCCACCACAGATACCAGACTAAGAAACTAACATCCGGCAAGATGCCAGCTTCTCACAACCCATTCCTCCAAGTTCTAAAAGTTCTCCTTCATGCCTACAGCAGTCCGGCTCTCGAATGCCCTTTCTGCAGAGGTCATCACAGCTCCATCAGTTAATGACGTCTTCACGGCACACATGCATCTCTGCCAACTAGCTCCCAGATTGGACTTTTCACTCGCACTAACATTTTCTTTTGCACATGCTTTCCCCGGCTTCACATGCACATTAAGCTTCACCTCAGCGTCATCTTTGCTGAGTACCGGCGCATAGATACTCTGTAAAGTTAAGCATTACTGTCCCAAACCCTTTGTGGTATCTCCTCCCATATACTATTTCTTTTTCATTTTCCCGTGAAGGTAAAGCAGCCAGCGTATCTCTCCCGCCACAATGACCTGCAACAAGCTCCTAGCCACGGCCTGCCTGCTCCTCATCTACGCTGTCTGGACCTCACAGGCCGTCAACTACTACAAGCAAAACAAGGAAAACACCAACTACAGCCCACCCTCCCGCTCACGGCTCCCCTCTCAGGGCCAGACGGGGCCCAGCAACGCCCTTTGGATCCGGACCCGCGACGCCCCCACCGAAACGCTCCGATACCGGACGCCCATGGACCGCCGCATGGTGCCAGCATCGATGTTGTTCGGGGACAGGACCCCGGAGAAGCGGTTGTTCGAAGATCTGTTCCCATCGGACGACAGGTGAGGGTTAGGGCGACCTCAAGAGGAAGCTTTAAGTTCGGACTTAGACATTGGGAATCTTAGAAATTTAGAGGTTGTAGACAGATTTTGAGATTGATTTGAAGTTTCACGCAATGGAACAGTTTTTATCGGGCCGAAACCTGTATACGTGTTGAACAGGCAAGAAATTGTATGAAGCACGAACGCGAATTGACCTTTTGTCAAACGAGATGTGACGAATGATTGGCATTTCTGGGCACTTCGTGTAAAAAGTTACCAAATGCAGCCTACCCGTCGACCCGTTTTTGAGAAATGAGTGTCTTCGGAGTGAGCTGAGCTGGCATTTGGCTGGCAAACTACAAGGTTGTGATGTTTAAAACACCACAGTCCAATTTACACACTGTTTTGGGGTAACTGAAACAAAACCAAACAAAACACGAAAACAGCCCGTGGCCAGACTAATATGTGTTTGGTACCAAACTTTTTACGTATACCCAAAGTAGTTGGCAATCACTAGACTTGTCACAACTTGGATTCAGGCGAATCAATTAGTTGTCAAATTTTGCAGAACAAAATACTCAAATATAACAAAAGACCTTAAAATGTGTATCTGGTATAAACAAGAATTTGCAGACACGAGATCATGAGCCAGAGCTCAGTGACATGTTCTCCTCAGTGTTGTAGTTTGAGGTAGACCTATTCCTCTGTTACAAATATGGCGTTCCTTTGATATAGTTTGTCCCCGATTATTAACTTGTCAATAGACTTGTTAATTGACTTTCGATTGACTCGTGACCAGACTTGTGACGTACTTGCGATCCATCACACATTCCTCGACTACAGTGCCGGGTTTTTTTTATTACAGCGCATTGAGCAGATATCGACGCATTGCTGCCTTGCTGGAGAGCAAAGATGATTTCTAGACACGTTGATCATGACCGTTCATTCGGGTAAGCTAATTGTAACGTCATGTTGTTGATTGTTGATTTGTGTTGTCCGTGTTGTTTAGATATTGTGTTGCTGTTGCCATTGCCGCGCTGTCAATTTTAACACCAGAAATCACAGAGTGTGGTTATTGAGTAGAAATGGAGAAGATGGAAGAAGCAAACAATCAATACGAAAGAGCTTAAAGACACCACACACTGAATAAAGCTCCGAGAATAAAACCTTGGGAAGTGTTGGAAGTGGGACGTACGTCTGACAGATACAAAGCGGTACAGCCTGATAAAGGACAACTGTCATCGGGCGGTTAAGTCCAAAGTGACGCCTACATGTCGTCCTTTGTTTACTGTTACTGTTATGTTTCACCTGCTAAATTGATTGTCAGTAATTTGTATCATGTTTACATACAGTTGCTCAAAGCATATACGCAAGTATCTTTCGCACCTTTCCACACGTGTTGAAGCCACCTGCTTAATTTGAGCCGTACTCCACGGCCTATTACGAAAGTTAATAGCTGTCTACCTAAAGACGTGGCAAACGCGCGGCAAAACATGCATGTTCTGCCCGACGCACTACTTCCATCGCACCCTTGCACACCCTATTGACACTAGCGGTACAATTTTGCATGCGAAGCAGTGATGAGCCTATACTGCTTACCTAAAATGTAGTTTAGAAGATATTTTCCTTCAACCACATTTTAGAGGGTCAGTCTTTTAAGCACCGGCTTATATTTACAATTAAATTACTGTCTATGCCCCTACGTCGATCCCCTTACATGCCTTTCTGGTCTGGGGTGTCAAAATGCACACAGCCATAAACCCAAGGGTCCCTTGCCTGGATAGCTAGGCCCGCCAATGGACGCCCGTAGAATAATTTTGTAAGCAACCGTGTGTCTACTTTCATCAAATCTAACTAAACGACTTACAGTCACAATTTTTCAAACAAAATTTTACGACATTAACTGGCAGTGAATTCGGTTGAAATGTAATTAGGCCTATACAGAGTGTGCTAAAAGAGTGCATCATTCAGAAATCAAATATTTAAAATGTTTACTATTCTCTTCAATGAAATGTATTACATTAAAGCCTGGCTATTTCTCCATCCACTCCTTGTTACCCCATTCCAATTTTGGGTCCCTAGATCCAGAAATACAATAATTTCATTGAAGTAATTAAACAGTGAATTTTATTTGTTTTCTGTATTTTGCATTTTTTTGCACACTCTATAGTTGTAGATTCAAGAAATTCACACAGACAATAGCTAAGAAGTACTCTCAAATGGGAGCTGTCTAGATGAACATTTCATTGTGCTCAAAAAACAAAACGTGGAGGCTAGAAATCGATTATCACCAACAAGAAACAAGCTCATTGATTGACTAGCAATGAATCACAGGATATATTTCTTTTTCCCCCTCTTTTTTTTCAGATGGACGTGGACATCAGCTTTAGGCGTCAAAGGTGATTTTCATCTTGTCACCGAAGTTTGAATAGATTTGGGTTGAAGTATAGACATTCTTTCATTTTCTGTCTAAATTATGAGCAGTTATTGTGGAAAATAAGTTAAACACACATATGTATATTTCATTTAGTTTACGCGGACTGTAAGATTGATGGGTTTTTGATTTTGGAAATTATGCTAAGTTAGTTAAGAAAAAAATGATGGAGCATGAAAGTTGTGATTGTATCCCACCTGTATGCCTTTGATGTATTCAATATTATTTATGCATATTAATCATTTGTGTCATTGACTTTTGTGATTATTGCTATTATGAAATTATATAATGATGCACATAGAGTAGGAAGATCAAGGTTGTTACGACAAGTAATTAACATTCGCAAGCCAGGCGAGTCAGGAGACAATATATTTCAACTTGCTTAAACCTGCAAAAAAAAAAAACGTGTTTCAAAAATATACCATGTCGGGTTCCCTATAGCTGCAAGATGAATACGTATTGGGTATCAGAATGAAAACAAAACCGGTGCCAGACTCGAGTGACAGCCTCGTTCGAACTCGTGGAATTACAATATCGAGGTTGACCTTGGTGTGTGTATAGTAACATGACAGACGTTGTAAAAAATATATATTTTAATGTCCTGTGTAATCCACGTCTTTCATCGTTACACTCATAATTTCTAATTTGATTTGTTGTGAGCGAATTAAAATAAACATTCTGTTTAGATGTACTACTTTCGTTTTCTGCATTGTGTCTTGTTATAGACGTTCCGTATTTCGATATAATGACGTACGTTTCGCTGGCTTTTCGAAAAGATGGTTATTTGAAACATCATACAGGGTCAAATATTAAAATCCCGGAGTTGACATTTGGGTTTTTTTTCGACATATGAAACACAGCTATCTAAGCAGCAGTGTTGTCATCACCAATAAGCCGTTTGCGAGTTAAATTTGAATAAAATCTGGAACGCTGACTTAATCCAATGCTTTGCACATTTTAACTTTGCATTCTCCCGACCAAAGAGACTGTTACTATATCACGTGATTCGTGGCAAGCCTTATGCTAGCAACCCACAGCTCCAGAATGGTCTGGTGTCTTTGTGCCATCATGGGCTCACCCATTGTGAACAATGCATTGGTGATAAGCGTCTCTTACGTAACTATGCAAGAGCTTCTCCCGAATCATGTGATTAGCAACTCAGTGACGTCTTTGGTCTGGATAATTCCAAGTTAAAATGTGCCGAACATTCTGAGCGAGTCAGTGTACCAGATGTTTTTCAAATTTAAATCCCAAAGGGTATAGGTCACTCGCAATGGCTTATTCATGCAGGGCTGCCCGCGTGATTTTTATTCCTAGGAGGGTTAGGGGCAATGTCATGAATAATTCATGTTTATCCATGAGAACGGACAATGACATCAACAGCATTGTTGTTAGTTACTCAACTAGTTACAATACATTAAAGCATTTTAAAGAACGGTTGTCGTCGAGCTACCACACAGTAGCCTAGTGGATAGCGAGTTGAGCTATGGATACAAAGATTCCTGGTTCGAATCCACGTCGTCGCTGCTCATTTTCATCAGCTATTTTTCTTCTCCAAATTTATCACTGAGATAATTTTAAATTAAGGGGAAAATAGAACGACAACCTAAGTCTTGCAATGATTCAAAGGAAAAACTGAATTATTCATGACATTGCCCCTAACCCTCCTAGGAAAAACAATTACGCGGGCTGCCCCGGGGAAAATGAAGACTCATAAAATGGGACATGATGAAAATTCTCAAATGGGATTAACAGGCAATTGGTCGATTTGGGGTCGATCCGTAAAACCGATTGGAACTGAAGAAGCCAAAATGCATCAACACTATCCCGCCCGAGTGGCGACTCTTCTGCTTGGTGCATCTATGTCCAAAACATTACCGATAATATGATCTGACAGTTCAATTAGGAAACTGCTCAAAGACATTTCACAACTGTTGGCTGCTGTGAGGCAAAATGAAGTGTCAGACAAGTCTGGACCTTATGCACCAAGCCAGCGGTACATGGCAATGGTTTTGTGTATCACTCGTATAGGATAGGCATGAACAACTATATACAGTGAACACCCTCTGAAGATATCCCTAACAAAAAATAATGGCCTATCCGGTGACGTATACACATTGGTATTAACAATCTTTCCCGAGACTGATCTAGACCAATTGAAAATGCAATATTCCTAAACACGATAAGATAATATAGTTAGGCACTGATATTTTCCACTTTTAAACCCTCAACGGTTGACAACCTGCTTACTTACCCAAACACTATCCTTATTATATTAGGCCTACCCATGACTTCCTTGTCATTGATTACGTGTAATGAAAGAAAACTGAAGTAAATAAAAAGCCATACATTTTTTTCTGGTTACTTAAACATTTTGTGTCATTCAAATGGAAATCTACTTCCATTTCGTTCCATACAGCATTCTGATATTCGCACTATATCTTCGGTATAATGCGCCCCGTGACACGGTGGAGATTTGCGTTAGCAGGGTCTGTAGGGTCTTCATAAGACAAGACAAAAGAAAGTTTTGCATAATGCACAAAACAATAGACTCATTTGCATATCAACGAAACTAATCACCCTATCAATGGATTATGTTAGCATATTAAAAGAGCGCATTGGCGTATGTACGTTTTTTTCAGACAAAGGAGGGGTCTGAAAATTTTATTGGACAAAGGGGGGACCCACCCCCTAGATGGAATATCGGACAGAGGAAGACTTGAACTGGAATATCGGACAGAGGAAGGCTTGAACTGGAATACCGCACAAAAGGGAGACGCTGGTTGAAGTATATAGTACAAAGACGGGTATCAAACGTTTGAAAATGACTATAAGAGTATCATTATTTTGTATTCATTCAAGCAGTGTGCTAACAGTGAATGAGAAAAATAAAAATGGAGGCCACACCAACAGAGCGCCAATTAAGTCAACTCGCTGGAAATCGCTTGGAAAAAAAATGTTGTTTTTTTACTCTGGGGGCAATGTACACGTTCTATGGGGAAATGTGGGGCGGTTTGATGAGCAATGAGAATCCATTGTAAAGGGTATTCAATAGAAAACCTGATTAGCGGATGCATTGTGTAGGGATCATATATGAATTTGTTTGTCATTTTGGATGAATGGCATAGGTACGACGGCGATCGGAACAATATAGGCTCATTATACTTAATTATCAAAGCAACAGTAATTAGACAAGCCATAAAAGATGATACTATAATTCACTGATGGGATTAGGATGACATTAACGGTACCCGGTTCGCTTTTTACATGGTCACTAGGACAAAGGTTTTACATGGAGAGCTATTTTGGTACACACCACGAATTTCCAAGTTACTAAGCAGTTCACAGAAGTGGAAATAATTCAAAAGATGTTACAGTCCATAATAATGTTCTCGGTATGAACGAGTGAGATGTGGGCATACATCGTTTTAGAACGTATTACAAGTGTGTGGCCATAAGGGTCATTCATCCCTACTTCAAATGAGTTTACTCTCTGTAGACAACCAAGCACATGTGTATGTATGATATAATGATAATACATTTTTAAATAATCCCTGAAATACAGTGTAAATAGACCTCATTTCCATTCTCTCAATATTTATTCTTTATACTTCAACACTTCCTCCCCCGCATTGCTCACAGAACGTGCACAAATGGTCAAGCAAGTCCTATATAGACATTAACGCTAGTAACGTCTGAATCCATTCACGGCTAGTGGGACACCATGGATTTTACTAATGCAGGTAATTGAAGCGATTATAACTGTGACGATTATCCCCCCTTTTAGCTTGACATGCGCTGTTTGCGGGATAAACGAATTGATCCGAGGCATTCATTGCAAGCGATGGTCGCAGATAAACATGAACCTCCCATTCACTGACCCATTGCATGCATTGTAAGCGGCAGAGCGGCTCCAATAAATTACGGAGGTTCCAACTACATGTGCATTTAAAAACTTTGGTCCTAGTTACCATGCAAAAATTAGCGAACTGGGTACCGTTAATGTCATCCTAATCCCATCAATGAATTATAGTACCATCTTTTACGGCTTGCCTAATTACTGTTGCTTTGCTAATTAAGTATAATGAGCCTATATTGTTCCGATCGCCGTCCAACCTATGCCATTCATCCAAAATGACAAACAAATTCATATAATGATCCCTACACAATGCATCTGTTAATTAGGTTTTCTTTGAATACCATTACAATGGATTCTCAATGCTCATCAAACTGCCCCCACATTTCCCCATAGAACGTGTACAAAAAAGGGGCGAGGCACTACCTATACTGCCCCCACTGTGCTACTACTCCATTTTTCCCAGAGTAAAAACTTTTTTTTGTCACGCGATTTCCAGCAAGTTGACTTAATTGGCGCTCTGTTGGTGTGTACTCCATTGTTTGTTTTTTTCACTGTAAGCACACTGCTTGACTGAATTCAAATGAAACTCAGTCATTTTCAAACGTTTGACACCTGCGTCTTTGTACCATATATTCCATCCAGCGTCTCCCTTTTGTCCGATATTCCAGTTCAAGCCTTCCTCTGTCCGATATTCCAGTTCAAGTCTTCCTCTGTCCGATATTCCATCTAGGGGGTGGGTCCCCCCTTTGTCCAATAACATTTTCAGACCCATCCTTTGTCCGAAAAAACTTACATACGCCAATGCGCTCTTTTATTATGCTAACATAATCCATTGATATGGTAATTAGTTTCGTTGATATGCAAATGAGTCTATTGGTGTTTGTGCATTATGCATAAAATACTTTTGTCTTGTCTTATGAAGACCCTACACACTACTTGCGTTCTGTTGGAACTTGGAAAAAGCAAAGTCGTAGAAGCGATGTTGTGGAATGAAATGAAAGTACGTATTCACTGAATTTGATACAGTACTATAAAGTAATGGGAATAACGGCCTCGGCGACTCCTTTGATTTAAGAAAAGGAAGACATTTAGAGCAAGTTGTTATGTTTTATTTACCGTCTGACTCATACATTAACAATCAATAGAACAAGAGAAAACCGCGATACAAGGTGAAAATAAAAGCCGTTCACCTGGTGTTTTTTTTTTGAAAATCTGCACAAAAATGACAAAGTCACGGCGGATCTGTTTGATAAATAACTAATCCGTACGAAGGTGAGACGGAAACGGCTATTTGTTTTCCCACTTGCAAGCTGCTAAAAATTTCAAAAGTTCATTTTAGTTGGAGGGAGAGATTAGTGGAAGTGGCACGTGCGGGGCAGATTCACACCATCTTAGGACCCGGGGGAGTGGGAGACGTGACGGGGGCAAAGTGACCCGATGGAGCGGTCAGGAGGGTCTTTTGTAACACCAAAAAGATCGTGACAATCATGAGTTTGCTCGTCATCGGGACAAAACATATTTTATGCATTACATTAATGTCTTCAATGTATGCGAAGTGCCATGCTAAATCCAAATGGAGTTTGTGGCATATGGACGAACGTTTTGGTTGACACAAGACATTTTTACTAAAACTTTAATGATCTTCGTTCTATAATTGAATATACAGAGTGTGCAAAAGAGTTTATATATTTTTTCCAATGAAATCATATATTAAATAAGCCTGATTATTGTCTCAATCCACTCTTGTTACCCCATTCCATTTTTGGGGGTCCCTTGATCCAGAAATCCAATCAATTAAGTGAAAGGGTGTAAATTGTACTTGTGCCACTCTCACTGGCCTGGACATGCTGAATCTGGGTTAAGCATTGAAAAGGCATTAAACAGGCGTTGAAGTAGGTGACATCACAAGTGAAGCGGCCCAAGTGAAATGCCTAGGCCTACCCTATGACTTTATTGATTGTAACTCTGGATCAAGATTTTGCTTTCTGAATGTTACACCTTTTTGGCACACTCCGTAAATAGAAATCAAAAGTCTACATGCAGCAGACAGATATAAAGACATCTCTGTGACACAAATTATTCTTGTTACCTCCAGTTCCTTCGTTAGCAAGCAAACGGCTAACGCAAACGCATTGCATGCATAAAACCATGCATAAAACGCTAGGAAGAAATGCGTTGTGGTAAAGTGTCCTACTAAACGTACAAGCACACAATCATTTCGCCACTAATTGCATGCTATTCTTGGGACTAGTGCATTCGATCACTATGGGCCACGCCACTCAAGGAAAAAAAATGTCGCCAATTAACGCTGAATTGGGTCATTATTACCAATTAGTCTGCTATGGAGTTTCGACCAGACATTATTTTTTTTAGAGTCTTGTCAATCGGAAGGGGATGGGGGGGGGGGGGGCACAAATTTCCTTGGCTCAGGCCCCTGTTGCCATTTTCATAATTGGGTATCTCAATGCACAAGCACATATTGGGAAACTGCAAAGTACAGCTAAAACAGGTGTTTTTCCCCTTCAAATTATACACGCACTGCTTGCCAGACAATGGCAATATAAACATTATTATGTGTCTTTTACCATAACAAACGCACTGTATACAGGGGCACCGTTTTTATTTGTGGACATGCTGTCACGACGACATCTGTCAGTTAATTTTGTTATAACTCACGAAATAAAAATAAGTAGGGCCTACCTTCGTTCAAGTCATTTCCGTCAAGTGGTTTTTGCGGGAATTGATTCATTAATTACGTAAGCAAACGATGATTGTGGGCCAGAGACGTGCCGGGGTTACGTATCGCTTGATTAACATGACCTCAATTCAGAGCCAAATTGCTTCGTCGATAATTATGAAGATTCATTTGCATAATACTTTGGTGATTAAAACTACTCCTTATATTTTCCTGATGTAGCGAGAGTGACGCATTCAAGTACATCTGGAACACGGAAGTGCATCGACCGACTTTTGCTCACCACTAGTCTTGGGTCTTAAATGTACACAATTGGTGCGCACATTTTTTGTAAAGTAATTTTTTGTGTGGAAAGCTGACAGAAACACCACAAATTCATAAATATTAGTGGATATATACGTAGTCTTGGTTCAAGACTCCGGGGCGGACCCCCTCCCCCTGCGCTGACATCAAGTTATAACAATTATAGTAATAATTAAAAAGATGACATTCTGCAGGGGTTATTTTCTGTATATGGTAAAATCTGACGGGCCTGACCCCCCTGCAAAAATCCTGGATCCGCCCCTGAGAATGGCTTTGGATGTTTTCCAGGCCAAGGCATGCAGCCGGTACTAATCGCTGACAAACGCGGTTAAGCCACCGCGGCGATAGAGGGCGCTGCCGACAAGATGAATCGAAGCAATTATGCAAAATAACACCGCGTCTTGACCTCGAGATTCTGACCATTTAGCGGGCGCCTTCTATACAGGGTCTTCCGTAACCCGTTATATTGTATTACTAAAATTTTGCAGCCAAATCGACCAATCAACAGTTTAGTCCACATTTCTGATTGAAATGACGTCACAGCTTCAAAAGTCGACTCCGATTGGCGCGCGGGGTCAGGGGTTCCGTTGGACAACGGGCGATACTCATACTAGTTCTAGAAATTCCTAGCATGCTTAATATAATCAAACTAATGCACACACCTGAAATATATGCTACACATTCCTTGGGTCTCAGTGCCAAAGTTCCCAAGGCTGGATTTGAAATTTCTTTGGTTGGATATCAAATTCTGATTAGTTTCTCAGTTGCCGTTGATTGGCGTGTGGAACTTTTGTGTTGCCATCTCACATGAGATTTCAACCGGATTTTAATGTCCAGCAGATACTTGCTGTGGTCCCCGAGGCCCATACGGAACAGCTGGTCGTGTGCATGGTTGGCAGTCGTACCGTTTCCCCCGGTCAGTTCGGCGCTGACATTCACGGTGTCGCCGTGTCCCATCACCTCGCCGGCACCGTACCTCGGGATTTATCTCTGTATACCAGACGAAAAGAACTGACGGAAACGGAAGCACCATAAGAAGAAGAAGGGTACTTAAAGGTATGCATTGTGCACATGAACAAGGAATGGAAGGCATTGCGATGATACCACGTGAATAATATCTCATTTGAGTTGTGTGGTTCTGAGAAGCCAGTTGTTTTAACTCGACGTTTCGAACAGTGTGCTATGTTCGTCATCAGGAGGCTCAGTGATGACGTCTCCTGATGACGAACAGAGCACACTGTTTGACACGTCGCACGACATGGCTCAATTGACGTGGTGTTACCGCAAACATTCCATTCATTGGTTTTATAAATAATAAAACAAAATGATGGAGAGGTGGGGGACACGATGGTCACTTTTTTTCACAAGCTGCTGAACGGTCGATCCACTGAGGATGCGAGTGACATCTGAACTTCAAAATAAAATAATTCGAGAAACTTTGAGAAATTTATGGACTTTACTTTGAATCTCTTTTTAAAATGTAATACCATCTCGAGCCATGACTCCAAAAGGAAAAAGAAGATGACTTCGCTTTGGGCTAGCCTACAACAAATAGAAGCACATGTTTTGGAGAATCGAAAAAAAGTAATAAAACCGTTCATAAGGTAGTAAACCCCGATTCCTTTCAGCCAAAAATCCCTCGCAAATACTAAAGACAACTTTCAAATTCGCATTGAAAGCTAGGGCTCTATGGGAGGATAAATAAATGCCTGAAAATCAAAAGAGCCGCAGCTTTGGTGCCATATTGCTTTCGATTTCAATATCTCATGGGATGCAAAAGTAGCCATAAATCACGCGATATATTCGTTCAATCAGACACGGTGGTACGCTTTACTCATGGGCGTTAAGCTTGGCTGCAGAAAAAAAAATCACGGTGCGGCCTGCGCTTGTTTTTACCTTCCCTGACAACTGTCAGTGACAAGTAAGTGGCGGACCGTCTGAGGTGCATCTGGAGCGACTTTCCAGACAACTGTAGCTGACTCGTGGAAGGTCTTCGCCGTAGCTGCGATGGTCACGTCCCCTACAACCCGCCCCGTTCCCCTGAAGTCGAACCGCCAGGCAATACGGCCCAGTTTGGTCGCCACGGTCCCGGGCCAGGTAGACTTGCGTTAAGAAGACAAATCATTAATCGCAGAATATTCTGCTAGGCGTTTAACTTTGAAAAAATTCGGTACCCGACATTTTTGAACATGAGATCAGTATTGTAGTCGACTCAATCATTAAAAGCCAATCACAAATTCCCAGCCTAAAGGAATGTCACGAGGTACGTCAATCAACTAAAACAATAGCAGTCATTTGTAATTGTAGAGGCTAGGCGTAGCACACGCGGGTGGGGGTAGGTACGATGGTATTACCCCCCCCCCCCCATTTTCTGGCGAGTGCCTCTTTTTTCACGCTTCCCCTTTTTTTGGTAACATCCCCCACAAACGTCGGCAACTGTGCTGCCATGAAGAGCGCCACCTTATACAGGGTGAGTAAAAAAAAACACCCGAAACCCAAATGTTGGGACCATTGTTTTAGGGAAGTTCTGCATGTAGCATTTTCAAAATCTAGCATATGAAAGCCCAATTCATAAGCTTTCCTTCAGTACAAGAATCATTGGAATCACTCATGTACTTTTCAAGTTACATAATTTTAAACACAACCACCGTTTTAAGGTTCTGTCCACGGATCAGAAGTTCAGTGTTCTTTCAGCAAAACGAAAACAAATCACCAAGGGATTTGTGTGACTTTTTACGGATGCCGGGTGACCGGTGGATCAAAAGGGCAGGGATGTAGGGATTTCAGCAGGGATGATCAATGTGCCCTTTTTTTCCCCTTTTTTTAAAACTTCAACCCCCAATCAAATTGATCTTGCTACGCGCATAAATTGTTAATCCTCTGTTGATTGTGACCGGACTTGTGATGACCTGTGACTGAGTTTTGACCAGACTGGTGATGGACTCGACTACAGTCGAGTCTCGTTATAACAAACTCGTTCGTACATGCAGGGGTGTGAGTGACCACTGATAAAAACAGCTAAAAAAAAGTGTAAAAAGCTGAACTTGAAGAAAAAAAACCTGAAATCAAACACAAAAAAGCAGAAATCAGGAAGTTAAAGCTGAGATTTCACACCCCTGTACATGAGACCTGGTAAAGCCTTCAGATTAAATCCATTTTATCCCATTCATTCTGGTGTAAGAAAACAAATGCTCCTAAAAACACAGACACCAAGTTTTGGAAGCTTGAAGAAATCACAGACTGAGAAAGAAGAAGTTTAATTTTTCAATCTATTATCGGTCTTGACGGGACTCGGACTGAGGTCACAGACTCGGAAAGACATCTTTATCATGGGGTAGGCCTATTTGCCATCGCGCACTCACTCACAGGATGAACTTGATACCAATAGGTAAACATAATTTCTAACCAAACATTACGACTCGGAAGAGTTCTTTGTCAAGTCCGGCTGTAATGTTTTTCAACTTGAGAATTAAAGGGAAGATACATTTGCAAACCTCAAAAAAGGAAATGACCAATCACGAAATACCTTACTGAATTGTTAGGGATTGACAGTCTAAAGCATCCTGTACAATCGTGGCTCCTGGTGTGCTGACATTTTCAAGAAAAAAAAGGTATTTTTCCAACGCTGGTCGGCCGACCAACGTTGGAAAACGCTGGCTTTTTCAAAAACTGCTCCTATTTTTTCATATTTAGTTATTCCGCATTTTCTTTGCAATAGATTACACACCTGTGAAAGGGTACAAACCTGCTAGAGT
This sequence comes from Patiria miniata, assembly GCF_015706575.1. NCBI lineage: Eukaryota > Metazoa > Echinodermata > Asteroidea > Valvatida > Asterinidae > Patiria > Patiria miniata. Next base: position 4,667,801 of record NW_024037072.1, on the reverse strand, counting down.
AATTCTTTGACCTTACAATCAGTCCCCCAAAGTCTTTACGTTTCTCTGTTTCATCTCAAGTGGGATCGGGGAACCAGACTACAAGAAAATGATTGGTCTTCTTGGTTTTCCAGCAAAAACAAGCCCAAAACGTGAAACAAGTCAGTTTAACGATATTTGCTATAACAAGCTAATCCTCCAAATTCATTTATTTCTGAAAATTGCAGCAAAAGCAAATGTTGTACATTCCCTTTAAGCGCAGTTCTTATTCCAGGAACAGCAATCAAGTGAAACCAGCAGTTCAGTTGGTCTTAGGAGATTTCAGAGTTAATCAGGTTAAGCAAACGAAAAAACTGCCACTGGCGCTGAAATAGTTATTGCTCGGCGCCAAAAAGTGTTCTGCAATCGAGGTGGATGTTTGCAAAAGTGCTTTGGAAATTAATATCAACTTGATCTGCAGAGAAACTGCAGTTCGTCTACCTATTAAATAAGCCGATGAATCATTTTCATGCACTGTGCAGTTCGTACAGACAATAATCGTTGATAAATCAATTGTATGTCTCATCACCCAAAGTGGAACCAAACACTGTATTATTTTCCAATCGTGTTCTTCTTGCGGTACATTTTGTAGCTCTCTGACACGCAGCTCAGGTAGTCGGGCGTCTGCTGATTGCCATCCGATACGCGGAAATACACGTTGGAAGCGGGGCAGTACAATGACGAGTAGATGTACACATCTTTTGATAAATCTCCCCAGACGTGAGGGTGAAGACGAAACCCTGGTGAGGAGGGAGGAAGATAGAGACAAGCGCATCATGTTTGGCGGAAAAATGTTGTCAAAAGGTGTCGAACTTTAAGTAATTTGTAGTAATGCTTCCGTGTGTATTATCTATATGTGCAATACGTTTTGGACCGAAGGAGGCAGGTAGACCGCCCCCTCCCCCCCCCCCTGAGAAATAAAAAATGCCCTTGTATCAAGCACGAATCAATGCTCTCATACCCTTTCTACGTTCCTCAGTTGAAAACCAGACAGTGCCGACTGACTAGTATATGAGACTGTTTTGGTGTTCCTTGCCAATCAAAGCGAACTACCATGCCACATCTAAGGGCGTACGTACACTCGAACGCTCGTTAATTGCCCAAAATTTGATGAAATTTTGAGCACTAAATACAAAACCTAAATAGGTAAAACGTCTGGTAGGTCCTATTACTATTAGGAGTTTATGCTGGCCCAAAGATCATGTTTGTGTATATAGGCTGACGAGATGAACTTCAGTATATGATGATACAATGCAAAAAAGTACAGTTGTGCTACAACTCGTTTCGCCATTAGTTCCAATTACAATATCTTGTGAATAATATCTTGAGTACCGTCACTACTAGCGATCCGACTTAAAACCAGTTTCTTTCACGAGCAGGGACTTTTATATACCGGATCCCTTAGGCCAAATAAAAAAAACACCATTTTTAGCGTCCCCGCCCGCTTCCTTATGGAGGCCGCCTCATTAAAAAAAAAAAAATCGAAAAAATGATAAATTTTAAACAGTGACATCATTTTGGCCTCTTTCTCCTGAGTCCAAGTGGCGGCAATTTAAAAAAAAAGCTAGTGGCCATCTTGAAAAATAGCCCGGCCGGTCGTTTTTTTTTGGGGGGGGGGGGGGAAGGGCCTCCTTCTTCTTTTTTTTTTAAAAGACAGGAAGCTAAACATGATTTTTTTTTAGTTTTATCTAGAGCAATGTTAATTTAAGGCCAATTAATAGATTTGTTCAAACGGTAGTGCCACAAGGATTGTCACAAAATGAATTTGCCAAAGGACTAAACGACTTCGAAATGTCACCCTTGAATACATGAATACATTCTGGAAGGCGGTACCTGTAATATGCACACGACAGTCACACGATTTTGCCTAAAGGTAAAACTAAATTGACGAAAGGGGAGGAAGGAGGCGAGTGTGACACCTCCAAACATCCCCTAAAGGGCGCCAGGTGACTGCTTCTCGATCGTATGGCAATTAAACACTTCATAATTTCGGGGTTAAATGTTAAATTTGCACCTATGTAAAACGCCTTCTGATACGGGAAAGGTTCCGTGGAGGTTACACATCAGCTCAGTGGCGGATCTACAGACGGATTGGAGGGGGGGGGTGTTGTGTTAACCCCAGCAAAAAAAACCCGGGAAACCCGCGCAGAAAAACACAGCTATTGCTTGCTACCCCTCCCCTATGAAATCTGCCCCTGTAGCTCTCACAAATTAATTATGAGACAAATGTGAGAGGTGTTCTGTTGAAACATGGAGGAATAAGAATGTGTTCTTATTCATCCATGTCCTCCATGGTTGAAATGAGACACAACTGGGCAGAGGTTGAAATTCAGGTTTGCAGGTAGTAGGAAAGAGAATTCAATTCTCCTTACAATACTGTTTGTTGCACTTCAATGGGATACTCAGTTGACAAGTTATGGCTGTTAAAAGTGTGCACCTATCGACATGTCAAAAAAGTAAAATACTGAGTAAAAGGCATCGAAAGTTTCAGTAGTGTGTTGGGTCTTCATCGGACAGACAAAAGAATTTTATGCATAATGCACAAAGACAAAGGACTCATTAGCATATCAATGAAACTAATTAGCATATGGATGGATGATGTTAGCATAATAAAAGAGCGCATGGGCGTATGTCAGGTTTACCGGACAAGGGATGGGTCTAAAAAATGTATTGGACAAAGGGGGCAGCCCACCCGGCTAGATGGAATAGCGGACAGAGGAAAGACCTGAACCGGAATAGCGGACAAAGGGAGACTTGAGCCGGATTATGAATGTCAAACGTTTGAAATGACCAAGACTATCATTTGTATTCATTCAAAGCAGTGTGCAAACAGTGAATAATAAAAACAAAATGCAGGCCACACCAACAGTGCCAATTAAGCCGACTAGCTGGAAATCTTGTGAAAAAATGTTTTTACTCTGGTAAAAATGGAGAGTGCGAGCGACCTTGCGAGAAGTTAATGATGAATCTCGGTCTATCAAGAGCCGCTATGTATAGACATTTAGAGGAAAACAAATTTTGTGAATGGGGGCAATGTTTTAACGCGCTTATAGAGTTACTCATTTACTCATTTGATTAAATAATGAGTAATGATGAGTAACGAAATGAGTGAATGAGTAACGAAATGAGTAAATGAGTAACGAAATGAGTAAATGAGTAACGAAATGAGTAACCAAATGAGTAACGAAATGAGTAAATGAGTAACGAAATGAGTAACGAAATGAGTAGCAAATGAGTGAATGAGTAACGAACTGAGTAAATGTGTAACGAAATGAGTAGCAAATGAGTGAATGAGTAACCAAATAAGTAGCAAATGAGTGAATGAGTAGCAAATGAGTAACCAAATAAGTGACGAAATGAGTAACCAAATGAGTAGCAAATGAGTGAATGAGTAACGAAATGAGTAAATGAGTAACGAACTGAGTAAATGAGTAACGAAATGAGTAAATGAGTAACGAAATGAGTAACCAAATAAGTAGATATATATTAAATGATTTCATCCGTTCCTTACCATTCGGAGATTAATCTTCAAAGCTTCAACATGAATACTATTTCTGCAGTCAAACCCTATGCTTGTCACCAGTGTGACAAACGCTTTGGACGGAGATATAACCTCTTGAGACATACCGAAAATGCACATGCTGAAGATGAATCCGACATAGACGAAGTTGAGGTGGATAATTCTGAACCTGAATTTAAAAGCAGTAGATTTGAAGATCCGGAAATGGAAAACTATGAAACTGAATCTACGTATGATGAAGACGAAGATCTTGAGGAAAATGATTCCGAATCCGTCACGGAGGTGGAAGATGACGAATCATCTGATGAAGATGAGTCTAGTTCTGATTTGGAAGACAATGCAGCCTATTTAGACTGGTTGGGAGAGGCAAAAGAAGCGATTGATGAGATGTGGAGTGAAAAACATGAAAAGTACATCAACGAGGGCATGAGTGAAGATCAGGCCACGGAAAAGGCCAACAGAAAGACCCTGTGGGCAGTCAAGCGAATCTTTTTCAACAAATACAAAGATTTTTTGTCAAGTTACATACATCTGAAAGATAATGATACTCATCAAGAAATTGTGGACGAGATCGAAGACAGAGTCAATCATTCCGGTATTCTACTGCCCACGGCTGTCAGCCGGGTCATATCTAAACACCAGGCCAAATTTGACGGCCTGTTCCATCAATTAGATGAAGATGACGTTAACGAGGAAGACAGTGACGATTAAAGACTAGTCAACGTTACATTAAGATCACTGATGATTTAATTGCAAAGAATACATTTAAAAACAAATTAACAAAACACGAGTGTTTCATTGAGAAATGACGTCAATAAAGCAATGATGTTATCATGTATACACTTTCTGCAGTTGTATTTTTCTTTGTTGGTGTTGTCTTACAGTTAAACAATCGGGAAAGCCCTACTGTCAAGCAGTCATATAATAAGTGTTTGGGCGCCCTGTCAATAATCCCCGAAATGTTTACGGTCTTTAATGCTTCATGTATGGCTTTATCACGCACCGTGTCCAACTTTGGGACTTTGTTGGGGTAAAAAAGTTAGTTGCCTTATGACACTCTAAATCTTCAATATAAAATAGAAGTACGTACTATTGCTTTAACACAAAAAGACCTAGTTATATATATATCCTTGATTTTGTAAACAAGTCCGGCACGGTGGTACACTAGGGTTCGGTGCATTCCTGTACAGACAACGGTAAAGGGGTATTAAGGCTTGAAATCATGTTTAGTCAGTCAACTTCATTGACTTCTTTCACGTACAGATTTTTGAAGCTCCCGCACATCCCGTGCGCAGCCAATTAAGTCCCATTGTCCAATAAAGGGAGTCAGCGTTCACTACTGTTGCGTAACTCCTGGCAATCGATATTTAGAACGCTCAATAATCCATCCCCCACTGTACATGCAGGTAGGTTCAGTCGGTGAAAGATAATCGATATAATGAACACGTCTTGAAAGAATTACGTCTTTATGGATTAGGGAAACAGCGCTATCTGATCGGACGGTGTAAATATACAATGTGTACATGTAGGATGCAGTCAGTCCCTTAATACAGATGTACGTGTACATACTGTACACACCGAGCCGACCCTGAAAGTTTGTATTTTCTACGACCACCGCACACAGATATACGTACATAGATGGTTCTGGCGGTAATGTGGAAGAATACAGTCGACTCTCGTTATAACAAGGTCGATGGGACTAGCCAAATTACCTCTTTATTACCTCTTCTTTGTTATGAAAGGACAGCGAAACAAAGAAACACAAAGAGAACCTGAGATTTGGGACCTCAAAATTTGCTCTTTATAAGCAGAACCTCTTTATAAAAGTGCTCTTTATAATAAAATAAGAGTCGACTGTATTGTGCAATTGTTATTGCACCTGGATAACACACACGATATGACAAGGCAAATATCGGTGCAGAAGCACGGAGTTATTTATTTGCTCCATGATCGGTGCGGTCATCGAGGGGTGATCGACCATCGGTCTCCGTATTGAACACATGGATTCATTAGCTCTCTGATCTATTATTAACACAATTCCTCCCTGGTTAAAACAATCATCGGACTATACCGTGCAAGTACGCTGTTCACCGGTGAGTGTTTGTTTACTATAAATACATAAATTAATTTTTTCAAACTTTTTTAAAACTCGACCAGAAGAAACTCTTGCATGTCTGTACACATACACGAACTTGTCCGTGTGGATTGCACAATGGACTACCGAGATGAGTCATTCGAAACAAATCTTAAGGGGTGTTTCATTCTAGACGATGTTCGCCGTACTCGATAATAATTTACTAAAAGATAAATTCTTCAATTAGACAATCATAATTGTTTCTTTCTTTCTTTCTTTCTTTTTTGGAAGGGGGGAAGGGTAATGGTTAACTGCAGCAAAAAAAATTGTAAGCGTTATGATCAATACCGCAAAATCGACAGGCATTCAATAATCGTTCAATCGTGGCATTTTTATATTCGCGTCGTTTCCACTCTATAAGCGCGTTAAAACATTGCCCCCATTCATAAAATTTGTTTTCCTCTAAATGTATATACATAGCGGCTCTTGATAGACCGAGATTCATCATTAACTTCTCCCAAGGTCGCTCGCACTCTCCATTTTTACCAGAGTAAAAACATTTTTTTCACAAGATTTCCAGCTAGTCGGCTTAATTGGCGCTCTGTTGGTGTGGCCTGCATTTTGTGTTTATTATTCACTGTTTGCACACTGCTTTGAATGAATACAAATGATAGTCTTGGTCATTTCAAACGTTTGACATTCATAATCCGGCTCAAGTCTCCCTTTGTCCGCTATTCCGGTTCAGGTCTTTCCTCTGTCCGCTATTCCATCTAGCCGGGTGGGCTGCCCCCTTTGTCCAATACATTTTTTAGACCCATCCCTTGTCCGGTAAACCTGACATACGCCCATGCGCTCTTTTATTATGCTAACATCATCCATCCATATGCTAATTAGTTTCATTGATATGCTAATGAGTCCTTTGTCTTTGTGCATTATGCATAAAATTCTTTTGTCTGTCCGATGAAGACCCAACACACTACTAGTTTCGAGTTTTGTAATCATGCAAATGAAAGATGCCAATTGGTTTTCCTAAAAAAACACTTTTATTCCACAATTTTTATACTATTTCTTTAAAATATGTGTAATAGGCAGTTCAAAGGTTGTAAATATCAATAAATTTGAAAATCAGAAATAAATCAACCCACTCAGATTCTTGCATTTTTGTCCACTTTGGTTTGTGCCCAGTTCCGTCTCATTGCCAAAACGCCTCACAAATATGGTGTTACTAACGTGACATAATGGCAACATGTATAAAAGATGTGAGGCCCGTAAGCTCGTTGCAGTTTATGTAAATTGTAACTCATCTAAAAAAGAAATGCTTGGGAAAATATGCAATGAAAATCATTCAAAACAGGGTTGGATGGGAGATGTGCCAAGTTTTTTTTTCAACCACGTTTTATTGGAAGATTTGTGTCCTTTTAGTCTACAGTACATTTTTGAGAACTATAATGTTTTTGACAAGTACTCTAAATATTTCAGATTATGGCTTAAGAAATTTTGAAAATAGGCAGATATACATGTAATCATACAAGCACTTTGTGACAGACAAAAAATTACCCTCTTTCAATTTATCAAACTGCACGGACAGTTGATTCTAATTTTTTTGGGGTGTTATACATTAATCAAAGATTAAGGCACGTTATTAACTATGTACTTTACTTTGAATTTTCATTTCAATAATTGCTGAAGGTAAGCAATTATTTTTCAAGTTTCAAAGAAATACAAATCCAACTAAAACATTCCAAGCAAATGTTATATTGTTTAACTTGAGGACAAACCACTGTTTCACACATTTAAATTATGATTGGCAAAAGTAAAAAACCTTCAGTAATAAGTAAAGTATCATGAAGTGTATGAAACAGAAAACGTTTTCTTTTCAAATTATCAAGTTAACAATGTCCAACCTATTTTTAAAGTTCAACCCTGAAAAATAGATTTTGTTTTTAAATTGCTATTTTTGCAGTACAATTTACACATTTTTGAATGAGAAACTGTTTGACCAATGAAACTCGGCCCATGTTTAGTTATGGAATAAGTAGTTAGGCCTACACCCGAAAATGCAATGACTTGGAACCAGTCTACAAGCAGGGAATATCTTTTTGTGCAGTAAGATTGGAATTGGAATATTTTCTTGCAATTGCACACAAAATGCAGAGGGGATAAATTCCTCATAGTGTTCAAACATACATACAAAGTAAATGCGGAAAAGCCCGATGCTCTGCTCTTAAACAGACGTACATAGACCTCTAGTTTCTTACTTTTTCTTCTTTTCTTCAAGGGTCTTCTATCCTAATTCCCATAGACTTTGTGCACAACTGCATTCCTAATTGTGTCATCAAATTTGCCCTTTTAAACAATTAGGGTTTTTGAAAGGCAGAAAAAAAGACACTGAATTTGACAGGATTAAATTAGCAATTAATTTATGCAAGATTAACTGCAAGTATTCACGCACAATTTACTCATGTACTGAAGAACAGAAAAATCATGCCATGCATGAATTTGAAGGATTTAAAAAGAAATCTTAAAAAAAAATACTTCCATTAAATAGTCGAAGAAAATCACACAATGGAAATGTAATGGGGTACTATAACTGCCACCACATCAAATGGCATTACAATTTTTGGAAGTTAAGGCAAGGAATACTGAATATCATCAACTAAATTACTGAGTATATAAGATACCTATTTTGGTCTTACTCTCCCTCTTCCCAATTTCTGAGACCCTGGTGTCTTTGCCCAGGGTACCAAAAAAATCACCATCTTCACGAGTGCCCTCAAGAGCTCACATAACGCTATTCCTTCTCCTTCAGTCGGATCTTAATATCTAGTGGATACTTGTGGTAGTCCTCACGCCCGATAGCAAACAGCTGGGCATTTAAGTAGGGGGAACCACCAGCCCCGCCCGAGAGATAAGCGGTTAAATTGAAGTCGCTCTGCCCGGTGATGTTGCTACCCCTCAGCACAGACTCCACCAGTTCTGTGGGAACAACCAAGACAATCCAATTTTAAATTAGGTTTTGCCTAGTGAAAAAAATCACTGGGGAGGGACTCGAACCCACGACCTCCTGCTTTCTGGTACATGTCTTACCACTCAACCACCGAGCTAACGGGATCCATTAACCAAGAGAATCATCAACCAACATTTTCAACACTTCGCCACATTCAGGAGTTTATAATTTCAGTGCCTCCTCAATAGTGCGACACAGCGATGGAGATAAAGGAGACTTGACCGCCATTGCTGGTGTGCGCACACATTCATGTGCAGAAGCTACACATTTATGTACATTCAGAAGAAAATTTGTCATACATGTACCTCTGCACCACAGGCACATGAATCGTAATTATGTACACGTATGTGAACACCCTGGCTCTGTATTGTCCCTCCACAGAGTGTATGTGAAGTTCATTTTGTTATTAAAAGGGCCAATGCAATGTCATTTTTTCGTAATGTATCCCTTAGAATGCACATTTATGTCCCCTTTAACCTTTTTAGATATTGGGCATGAGCCCAACATCTATTGTTATTGTAAGAATTTACTATTTATTTTTTTTCATTCTTCAAGCGTTGCAAGCACTGATTGTCAAAATTAAAACATACATGAACTTTAAGTGTCAATACATGAATGCACAATCCACTGAAGATGTGCGTTTTGCACTGAATAACGTCATCATGACGTCGTCATGGGTCACGTGATGTCACTTCAAAAATAATAAATTTAATCTTTGAAATTCAATATCAAATCAACCGTGAGAGACTGAAACTTGAATTTTACAAGAATCGACATGATAATACATGATCTTCATTTTATCACTTCCTTCTGGTCAAAACCAGAAGTGCCTAATAGTTTGAAAGTTGAAAAAGATATAAACTTGCTTTTAACGATGTAAATTTCTCCCTAGGCTGTACTTTACAAAAATATTACAGGTGGCGTCATAAAATGCTAGAGCACCCTCAAGCGGTATGTTTTGAAAACTCAAACGTGCATTTTGAGTTTGTGAATAAACAGGAACAATGACAAGTGTTTGTTTGCCTTAATTGTGACGTAAGCTGACTACTGTGATTGGTTTGTGATTCACTTACACTTGCCTTTGTCCAACTTGTGTTTGCCTTGTTACCAGCTTCATGTAACGATTGCCTTGTGATCAATTTGTGATGACCTCCGGATACTTGTGAACTGGCATGCAACTGACTTGTGATCGACTTGTACAATTTCCCTTGTGTCCAACTCATGATTCCCAGCCTTGTTACCGAATTGCAACTGTTTTGTGATCAACAAGTGATTGACTTGTGATTACTTAATGTGATCTGTTGTGATTGACTTGGAATTGATTTACAATGATTTGGTGTGTTGTCATCAAGTCTTGCCTTCAGTAACAGGCAATGAGGCATCCATCTGATGTTGAGGACCACATCTCCACTTGACTTGGCCGTTCTGATACAGTCTGGCTGTAGCGACGAGTGTCACTTGATCAATGACCAGCCCCGTGTCTTGGAAGTCAAAGCGCCACTCTATGTTGCCCTCTTCATCACCTCTGTCTCTGCCCACATACACCTGATAATGTGGGATAATCAATGCCTTCGTCTTAGTTCATTTGACTTGACTTAACTGGATGACTTGTGATTAACTTGTACAGTAGACATGTCCTTTATACTCACTTGAGTAAAAAACAAAAAAAATAGTGTTAAAAAAGCACAAATGCCCTGCAACCGCGAACATGGGTAGGCATACACCGCGTTATGGGGAAATTTTTTATTGTTAGGTAAATTAGGACCGAGTTATGGGGACTTTCTGCTGTCCCCATAGCATTTTCGGTCCCCACAAATACCTTGCACAGACGAATGTAAGTCCCCACAATTACGGAACAAGAATGTGTGCGCACATACACACACACCCCCACAAACTTAACTACATGTATACTGAAATTTATATCCTTGTGGAGACATTTCTTTGTTCTCGTGTGCTAAAGTTTTCAAGTTTGAAAGTACAGTTTCAAAATACTCTTATTTTAACCAGAATTAATTTCCTTGGCTGAAATTTGGACATATATCTCTTTTCTACCATTTGCGACTGATCAACAAACATTGGAAATTTCTAGTTTGTGAGTAAAATCCATATATCTATTTCGGGAAAACCTTGTGATGTATAAATTGCCCGTGGAGACGTTTACAATTTTTTGTTCCCTATTGTGTGCATGTCTCCTGAGGGCACAGTGTATCAGATCGCTCACACTCACTGACAAATGACTGACGGACAAGACAGAAACAGTGCATATATATATGCCCCTTCGGCTAAGCTGGCGGGGCATAAACAAAATTGTAGTCACTGCATCTACACCCAGCCACATTAACATTTAACTGTGATCAAAAGCCGATGAGACTGTTCACTGTCTTGACGGCATTATTGATATACCAATGACATACATCGTCACCTGTCGGGTGTCATGGCTGAGCATTAAGAGCACCGGACTAGTGTTTTTGTTTAGTGGGTTTGAGTCCCGGTCTTGACACTTGTGTCTTTAAGCAAGACACTTTACCATTATTGCTCAATCCTTCAGATGGGACATCAAGCCGTAGGTCCCGTGCATTGTGTAATGCACGTAAAAGAACCCAGTACACAATTATTGCTAGAAAAGGGTTTTGCCCTGGTGTTTCTGGCAGAGGCTGCAATATGCGCTGCAGCACCTTGTAAACCCAAGGTACTATATAATATTTCATGAACTTCATATTTTCCTGTCTTTAAACAATAGACATTTATTAGCTCCTTAAGTACTTAATTGTTGGTAGATACGTGTGCTTACGACTCCAATATTAATATTATTATTATTATCATCTACCCACCAATTGCCTGGCCCCGGCGGCCGTCTGTCCGCGGAACATGTTGATGCTGCTGTACAGGCAACTCCGGTAATCTGCTGTCTCCTTGTTGTCATCCGATACCCGGATGTACTTGTCGGAAGCTGAGCAGTACTTGACGTGGATGTACTTCTCAGAAAGTTCCCGAGATGTCAGTGTGAAGACGAAACCCTAAACAAGTACATGTACAGGAAACAGATGCATGAAGTGTCTGTACAGAAAACTGTCCGACAGCACTGGAAAAACAGAGGATTTAAGGTACAATTATGGCATTCAATTATATTTGTCATTCTGGTGATATGTCAGGGTTAATGTGTCAACTGCCTTTAATTTACACAAAAATATGCTAAAGGTTTGAACTCATTCATTTAAAAAGTGGTCATCTGTCCGCTTTGTAATGTGACCTTGGCACTGTGCTGCTTGTAATGTGACCTCACCTTGACAATATGCTTTTGAGTGGAGTGTCACGGCCTAGCGGTTAAGAGCACCGGACTCATATTCTGGTGTTTCAGAGGCAACAGTGGCGTGGGTTCGAGCCTGGGCCCGGACACTTGTGCCCTTAAGCAAGGCACTTGACCAATATTGCTTCGTCCTTCAGATGGGACGTTAAGCCGGAGGTCCCGTGTGTTGTATAAGGCCTAACGCATGTAAAAGAACCCAGTAACACTCTTCGCTAAGAGAAGGGGTTTGTCCTGGTGTTTCTGGCCTCCTAGTTATACTCCCTTGTGGAAGTCCTTAGGAGAAGAACCAACCAAGTACCAAGTAGCCCAGGTTGGACAAAGTCTTCATTGCATTACGACTAGGGAGGAAAGGGAGTCCACTTTAGCTAGACCTGGGCCTTGTGAGTTGCATTTCTACACTGAACCAAAAACTTACACCCTTATTCATCTCTATATTGTCACATTCATAAATCCCAAATGTTATAAAATCCCTGAATTTGTTTTTGCCGTGAATCGCCTCTTTTTTTCCTCTTACCTCTACAATGTTCCTCAGTTCAAAACCATTCATCGCTGATTCTCCATGATATAAGGGAGATGGCTTTATAGATGTTATGTAGTACGTTACCATGGCGGCAGCAACTTTTTTGGCAGGCTTCCGCTTGGCTGTAAACCTCCTCCTCCTTTTCCCAGGCATTTGGTTCAATAATTTTCATGCAGTCCACAAAAAAAATAACTACCAGATTTCACGGTCACACAACAACGAATTAATACCACACAGTGTGCACATTTTGGGGTTAAAGTCCATTATATTCATGGAAACCATAGCCCATATTCAATGAATGTCTAAATACAAACGCCCATATGGAGGAGGGCAAAGTTCAGGATGTGTGAAGCATATACAGCCCCCTCTCTTGCCCTACAGTTATCATTTTTTTGATATCTGAATAATTTTTCTTATACATGTAGTTTACCTTTAAACACTACATGATTTGAGTTCATCTTGACAACATGAGGTATTTCTTGAATTGATCAAATCATGAGTACATGTAATTTTGTTGTAAATTCCCACTGATTTTTAAGAATTATATAACAAAAATCATTGCTGTATTTTTGAAAAAACTTGTTTTTGGCACAAATTGGTTTTCACAAACCAAAGATGGGCGTTAAAGCAAGAATGAATAAGTCAAACAGGTTAAGTATGAGGGTATAAAACCCATTGGCTGATTATTCCTACTCCCCAACATGAAATGGGACGTGCTCTAGTTTAATTATGATGCAGTTTGATGCTTGTCCCAAGTTTTGGAAATGTTCTTCTCTAATAAAACTAGAACGGCGAAGCCGCCATGGCTCGCTGTCCAAGGCAGGAAGGGAGGCTGAAGGTAGGGTTGGGGATGGGCATGATGGAAGGGGATCAGGATTCTTGTTGATGTGCCTAGGTGTAGGGGTCAGTTTTTAAATGTCAACATAAAAAGTCAACAGATTACATAATAAATACATGTGTATATAGGTTAGCCGTCACTGTATTATGGGGGAGTTTTCCATTGTTAGAGTAATTAGGACCCAGTTGTGGATTTTTGCAGCGCCAACAGTGTCTTCTGCTCCCCATACTTGTATTACCATGGGAAAACTCTTGTGTAGTCGCCACAAATGCAGAACGAGAATGGGTATACATGTACATGAAGACACAGCACCATCACCACCTCCCCCAAACCTTAATTACTCCACCCCAAAACCTTACCCCATCCCCAACCCGCCCCCTCCCCCTCCCAAGCCCCTACCCACACCCATCCCATCCTCCCCTAACCATCCCCACCCTATCACCTACACATCCCAACCCCACCCAAACTCCAATCCCTATCTCCTTCCCCCTCCCCTGACCCGTACCCTCCCCTACCCCAACCCCCTACACCTACCTACCCTATCTTCCACTATCTGTCCTTACCCACCCTACACATCCACACCCTAACCCTTACTTGAATTCCAATATTCCGCCCACCCCATTCCCCCACCCATACATCCCCACCTGACCCCATGCAACCCCTACTCTGATCCCTATATACTGCCCCCTCCCCTTATCCAACCCCTACAACAACCCATACCTACACATCCCCAACCCAACCCCTACTCCGATCCTACATGTATATCCCGCCCCCTGCCCAACCCCCTCCTAACCCAACCCCTACATCCATGCCCATCCTCTCCCTACCTGTCCCACCCCACCCCTACAAGTTCCCACCCCACCCCTACAAATCCCCACCCCACCCAAACCCAGTATTCCAACCCCTCTCCCCACCCCACCCCACCCCGCCCCACCCATCCTAGCTCCCCTACTCATCCTACTCACACAAACCCTATCCCCCAACCCACCCTCCCCTACCCCATCCTTACTCCAACCCCATAAACTAAAAGATCAAACCAGAAGCTCATGCACATTCCCAAAATGCATAGTATACATGTACATGTTATATTATGTACAAGTAACAATTAAAAACTTTAACATTTCCTTGAATTAAATTAATAAAATTTACTGCAATGATATGAACCTAACTGAAGTTATAGAGATGATACATGACAACTGCATTTAATTTTTTTCCTCAAACTAACTAGAACTAAAAACTTCAACATTTTTATCTGAACGCGGACGGCCGGACGGACGGACGGACGGGCGCCCGGACAGACGGACGGAAATTGGTATTACATAGGCTCGCATCTGCTTCGCAGCTCGCCAACCAGGGATGAGATTGTCATTTTCAAAACAAATCTGAATATTAGATGAAAGGTCTAAAAGATGCATTTCTTTATACACTGATGTGCCTCAGATTCAAAAGTCTGAACTCAGACCAATGTCAGAAATACCTCTTCCTTTGAGAAGGCAACGAAGTAGGATGGAATGATCAAGTGTACAAACCATAGCATCCATTGACAAATTTCAGAGCTACAAAGCACAATCAATTTGCTAAACCAAGAAAGGTTTTGCTCAACAAATAAAACAGGTCAGCAGCCAAAATGCTACGTGATATAAGTATGCATACGTTTCTTGTTTTGCATTAAATTTGGCCAAGCATTATTTTTGGTATGAGCATCTCCCATGCAATAATTAGCCCAAGCGGTAAACATACCGTCCAGTCCACCCCATGCCTAGCCTCAATTCCAGCCGCTTTACATTACAGCGTGAAGCAGTTGGCCCACTCACCGCACCGGCCCTTCCTAGTCTCCAACAGCTTGCCTGGATGGTTGTACCTGGCAATTAAGTCATCAAGTTACAATACAAAGTTAGATGGTGCTTCAATTTGAATTTCATTTATAAAGTGCAGTGCCGTGGCTAATTCCGAGTCTGGTTGTGTCTACTGTAAAATTAAGTCCCGAGGCATCGTGGTCATGTTTCTTTTATCATCAGTATTTGTTTCTCTCCAACAACTTATCACACGCTGTTACAGATTGGACAAGCCTGGCTCCATTTATGGTTTGCTTATAAGTGGGGCTGTGACATCATGGTCTGATTTCTTGAACACATAAATAATCATTCTAATCTTTACATTCATTGCATAAAGTGCAATAAAAACTTGAGTTTCCATTGAATGTTGTGGAACTGTTTGAAATCTTTCAAATCCAAAGTGACCACACATCACATATGGGTCATTCTATATAAACTTGGGGTCCACTTTTTTTCCTGTCCCTGTTGTTTCTGACATCTATGATTGTATAATTCTGATGCACTCCTTAATCTGATTGTCCTCCAAGAGTGATTACGAATAGCACACTACCTACCCAACAAATAAATTGTTTGACGTCATTCCCAATGACACTTCAATGGCAAATTACAATACCAAGGTAAATTGGACAGGAAAAATGTCACACTTTGGACCCTGAATTTATACAATGACAAATCCATCAAATACTTGCTTGCCAGTACCTCATTTGAAATGGCAGTAATCTTCAAATTAATGAAGTTTTTCACTTTTTTTGACCAGACCAAATATGATTGTGATTTTCAATAGTATTTTAAAGCTAAAACAGTTCAAAGAAATAGAGTTTACCTTCTGCAAATTGCTTGCCCACATTAAATCCATACTGGCTGTGTCAACAAAAACTGGAATCATTAAAAAATCAATTAATACAACATAGGGACAGTTTATTTATTGTTTGACTGTAGTTTGCTCCAGAAGAAATAATAAATCAAACTTAAACGATGAAAAACACTAACAAAAAAAACAACGTACCAAAGTCTCTCCGGTCTTCCTCTGTCATTTAGCTTTTTAAGAACAATGTCTGATTTGGCTACAAAACAAATTCCCTCACTTTTTCTTTTTACAAAAATGAAATGTTTTCAATTTAGCTGATATCGACTGAAATCCAGCGCTAGTGAGAATTCAGTAAAATATTTTTTTGAATTTTTAATCCACATTTGATGAAAGGTTTCCCATAGCCAATTCCAATGGAAATTTGACCTAATCGAAAATCCCAAATTAATCACCATTTGAACAGTCATAAGAAAACTAAAAAAAATTAAATAAATAATACTTTAAAGCATTGTCGAAGTTTAGGAATACATGTATTAGAAATGTCAAGGTACCTAACCACATTAATATCAAACTGACACATAGTTATAATTTTGAAAAGCGATAAGACATAATATTGGCCATGTAAATGTTAATAATGTAGAACATGATTTACAAATTGTAAAATAAATTCTCAACAAATACTCAGTGTAATACCATTCATATAGAGCAGAAATCTCATCTGTCTGGTGAAATTAACGGCTTCCATAAATATTAAATAAACTTGTAGGAATTGAATATTCTCCCCTTGCGTTATGAAAATATATTTGCACACATAATGCACAGATTTAGAAGGAAATATTATTAATAGTCCCATACAGAGACAAGGTCATTTTTGGCAGGTATTCCATAATTGTCTTTATAATTGAATTGCCGATGGTGAGTAACAAAACTGTCCTTAGGGCCTATGAAGAAATAAAACTAAATGCAAGTCAGTCTGTTAAATTGACAATCAAATTTAATGCAAGCTTAATTGCAATTACAAAATACATGCACCCTCTGCTTACGTACACGAAGGACAGACAAATCCTGCCTTGCATCAATTTTGAAGTGTAAGAAAGATACCAAAAAAAATTTGTGAAACAATCAATCAAAGCAACAATTAAAAGACGTAAATGTAAGCAAGTGCATAGGGGGGGGGGGGGGGGGGGGGGCTGGATGTTACAGTGGGGGGGGGGGGGGGGAGGAGGGGGAGGGGCACCCAATTTCTCTAGCATCCGTGCTGAAAGGTAGACAGGTTTTTTTCACCGTTCATCTGTTCTCTGTCAAATCAAAAAGTGTAAGGATAGGCTGGATACCATCTTTCTATGGGGGTGCAATTAAAAACAGTCACTTTATCGGACAATAGGTGACGCTCTCTGTGGCACAATTAAAGACATTCGCATGACGTTAAAAAAAGCCACTCTTGAAAAAAAAGACTAGCACATTTCTTGTGGGGGCTAATGCCCCCCCCCCCCCCCAGCTATGCCACTGGCTGACACCATACCAAAATGGCGTTGGAGTAAAATGTGTGGAATTCCAATTAAGGAAGGCTTGAAAAGTCACTGAAGGCATAGGACTCCCCTTTTGACCATATTTCCCCCCGTTCCAATGTTTGAGACCTTCAGCAAGTTTCCAGGGCACCAGAAAAATCAACCATCATCAGAAACGCCCTCAAGACCTCACACATGGCTAGTCCTTCTTCTTCAGTCGGATCTTAATATCCAACGGATACTTGTCATAGTCCTCCAGCCCGATACGAAACAGCTGCGCGTGTTGGTAGGAGACGTCTCCCTGGCCCCCTGACAGATCAGCGGTTAAATTGAACTCGCTCTGACCAGTGATGTTGTTGCCCCTCAACACTCTCTCTACCAGTCCTGTGAAGGGAGGAATGAAAAATTGTAAACAATTTGTCATTTCAAAAGTGTCGTCTTATCAACAGTAACTTGTCCTGACTGATAGCACATGTACTACATTGTATTACATGTTATTCAGTGAAGAATCAATAAAACCAGAGTGCTCGGCGGTTTCGGGCGCGACAGTGAGTAATAGGCGGGGCGGTTGCGGGCAGTACAGTGACGAAACGGTTGAGGTACATTACGCTCTGTCTTCAAAACAATTAGCTTCATTTCATTTTAAAGTCTTAAACGAGTCAATCTCACAAGTCAAATCACAAATTAGGTCATAAATAACAGGGAAGAAACAATTACGAAGGAATGTCTTTGTGACAGTCCACTTGAATAGCTTTTTGCTTGAATTGCGACAGGATTACTAGTGATGACTTGTGATTGACTTGTGATTGACTTGTGACTGACTTAAGATTACTGGTGATTGATTTGTGACTGACTTGTGGTCGACTGTAGTCTATGGAATAGACGCTTGCAGCGGGTTTCTTCTATCGTGCCTTCGGTAACCCGATGGTGTACATGTATGACCAAAAACAGGGCAACTATTGACCAATTAACTGCATTGCCGAATTTCTGCCGGAATTCCGGTTAAAACCGGAAAAGTGGCTTCTCTGTTTAAATGACGTCACAACTTCTAAAAGCAGCTCCAATTGGCTGGCGCGGGGTCGCATAAAATTTACAAGCACGGATATATCAGACGTTCGTAGTGTGGCTCTGCACACGTGAACATCTGATCCTCAGACTAGATTGACTGGTGATTGACTTGTGGTGACCAGTGGGGGATCTCGGGGGGTGGGGTTCATTGGGGGTTGCAACATCCCCCCCCTCCATTCATCCACTGACTAATGTTACGATACTCGTAAAATGGGGCCAAAACAGTTTATGGAATGCTAAAGTTCCTAAATTTATTCTCAAATTGCCTTTAGAATGCAAGAGAAAGCATAGCAAACTTAAAATTTGTTTTGGGTGGTTATGCCCCCAGACCCCCAAGCAGGGCATGCCTTCACTCAACACCCCCCCCCCCACCTTCTGAAAGCTAGATCCGCCCATGATGAACTGTCATTTACTTATGATGAATTAATTACAAATCTGTTTCTTACATTGTCATCGACCTCACCTTCATTGACAGGTAACGAAGTATCCATCTGATGTTGAGGACCACAACTCCACTTGACTTGACCGTTCTGATACAGTTTGGCCGAAGCGACGAGTGTTACTTGATCAACGACCAGCCCAGTGTCTCGGAAGTCAAAGCGCCACTCTATGTGGCCCTCTCGATCACCCCCGTCTCTGGCCAGATACACCTGGATGTGCATAATTATGGTCAAATAAATATTTTGCAAGTGTGGAGTCAATCAGTTCTTACATCCCAGAATTCCAGCTTACTCACACTTTAAAAAAAATCTTAACTACTTTCCCACCGTATAACCCAATCTGATGCTATATGATGTTGTGCGATAATGATGCTGCTTTTTACATGTAGAGTTTGGGTGTAAAACGGTAGCCAGAGTTACGGTCGAGTCCAACAGTCAACTCAAATCACAAGGTAGTTGTATGTGAAATCACAAGTGAAAGAGGATGTGCAATGACAACAATGTCCTTTTCCACCATTGATTGGAGGAACTTGAGACAAGATTACTTATGAATGACTTGTGAAAACACAAAACTTCTCAGCATTTTATACGAATGTCACGTTCTTTACAGAAAGTACACTGACTTCTATAAAAACATCTTCAGGATGTTTCTTCAGAAATTGAAACTAAATAAATTTTTTGGGGAAAAAGTACAGAGATGAAACTGGCCTTAGCAAAAAAAATCTGAAATTGGACCTTAGGTCCGAGCTGCTACAGCATCGCGCAGTGCAGCACAGCGCATCAATGTCATAGGTCAGTATTTAACCTTTTCTCCAGCCGGAAAAGGATCTGATCAGCATTGGTCTAGGTGTTTCACACTTGTGTAAATTTTTACGTGCCATTTTTATCAACTTTTCTTGGAAATTATAATGAAGATAAAGTTTTGTGGGATCATTAAAAAATCTGAAATTTCATTGGAAATTTTTAAAAATCTGATTTCAGATTAAAATCTGAAAAGTTTTATCTTTGAAAGTGTGAAGTACTAACCTGTTGAATCAGTAAAAGTAATGAATCAGACGTAGTTAACAAGAGGTAAAGCTTCAAAAATCAGACAAGCCCAATTTTATGTCACACACGTGACCAAAGAATGGCCCTTCAAAGAAATGTAAAACTATACTAGGCTAAGCCTAGTTCCTGGCAACTCCCAAAATGACATTACATCGATATATCAATGATGTACGTCACCACCATTCAGCTCCACTCACCATATTCCAATCATATTCCTCTTTGCGGTAGATGTTGTTGCTCCGGTACAGGCAACTCCGGTAATCTGCTGTCTGCTTGTTGTCATCCGATACCCGGATGTACTTGTCAGAGGCTGTGCAGTATTTGATGTGGATGCACTTGGATGCAATTTCCCCAGATGTCAGTGTGAAGACGAAACCCTAAGCAGAGGAAGCAGACAAATAGCGCATTGCATTTTTGAAAAATAAACATGATGGCTTTGAAGATTTCCCGTTGAGTGTTTAAGTTGACTTTACTGGAAACTGTGCTGCTACTGGGGAAAAAAGATGGGTCATTCCGTGTCAATGCAACACGATTTTGGACCCGACCCTCACAAATTGAAACGATATTTGGTGTGATGATTGGCCTATATGAGAAACCCCCATAACTGATTTTTTTGGTAATTTGGCTAGTTGGTTTTTGGGATATGGGACAACGAACTTTAGACTAATTAGCATGACTTACAAACTTTAAATACTTGTGTCTCCAAAACTAAAGTACCTACAAAGCCAAAGTGTAAATCATAATAAAGCTCTTCGAATGGCCTCCATTTAAAAAACAAAACAAAATGGTAGTATGAAGCACAGAGAAAATACATAATGAAATGACCTTTATGCTTCAAATGTCATAATTTTTCCCCCAAAAATGTTAGTTTATGATGTAAGCAGCAATCTTGACAATTATTTTTGTGATGGGCACTCTTAAAGTTTTCAAGTTACAATGTATGATTTCAAAAAGATAGAATGTCCAGGGAAAAACCTTATTTGCATATATTTACATACAAATGTACATACTGCATGTGCACGAATTCAGTTCTGGGGGTTTCTCATGTAGGCCAATCATCACGCCAAATATCGCTTCCATCTGTGACGATTGGGCCAAAATCGTGTTGAATTGACACGGAATGACCTAGATAATTTTGGCAAAATCTGTGCATTTTAAATATTTCCTGGGCATCTCATGCCTGCAAGTGTTCTCTTGATGTAAATTACCAAGATAGTTGTACTCGTTCCATTAAACAATGACAATCTACACTGTCAACCACTTGCACTCATAAACAAATCAATGCAACCTAGTCATGTGACTTTGCCACAAGCATACTTGTCAGGTGACCTCAGCACAATTAAAACATGTCACAGACCCGGTCCTACTAAAGCGCGTCAACAAGCGTCAACAAGCCTCAACGGTCGTCAACGAGCGTCAACAAATTTTGTATAGGCTTTTGAACATTAAAAACAGCTTTATATGGTAGAAAAAGCAATAAAGAACATCTTCTGCATTACAATTAAAGTTAAAACTATTTTAAAACTTGGTTTTTTGAACGCGAAATGTTCGACGAATTTATCGATAAAAGTTGGCCGCCATCTTGTTTATGTGTAGCTAGCCGTACTACGCATGCGTGAAGTGTACAGAGCCATACTACGCATGCGCGAAGTCTACAGCGCCATCCAAACAAGATGGCGGCCAACTTTATCGACAAATTCGTCGTACATTTCGCGTTCAAAAAACCAAGTTTTAAAATAATTTTAACTTTAATTGATATGCAGAAGATGTTCTTTATTGCTTTTCCTACCATATAAAGCTGTTTTTAATGTTCAAAAGCCTATACAAAATTGTTGACGCTCGTTGACGACCGTTGAGGCTTGTTGACGCTTGTTGACGCGCTTTAGTAGGACCCCACAGACCTGACATGTCATCATGTGACTTAACTGGAGCTGCATTTCAGTCTTGTACAATGCTCTCCGTCATGCTTTGTTGGGCCTTACATAAAATGATAACTGCAGCCACAGAATTTCAAAGGCTGCTTACATGTACCTTACACAACAATTTACTAAATACATACAATATTTTCAAAAGCAAGGGTTTGCCAACAGAAATGTCACACAGAGTATATTGTTTATGTATGACCTTATCATCAGCAGATTTTTTTGTCGTTTCCCCTGCCATATTGCCATGTCATATGGACAGATTACTGCATACCGTTCCAGGGTTCACTCGTATCCACATACACATAAATATACATAACGCACACCTGTCAACCACTCTACTTTGTGCACGACATGTGGGGCTTGTGAACAGATTTAAACGGGGCATCCCGATTGGTTAAGCATACATACAGAATAAAGCACCTCTCTGTGCACCTCTCCACGTAGTGGAGCCTCATAGGTTCAGAACCCCGCAAAATTGTTGTCGGCACAAAACACTAATTAAGTACAAAAACGTCCATCCCAACCAAGCTGTTTCCCACAGAACCGCTGCACAGTTTGCCCCTAAACTCTGTACAATACCTCATGACATACTCACGTTATGTGCACCCAACAAACATCGGTGGATTCTGTCGGTTTTTTCGGCAAAATGATGAAAAATATGCCTTTTCTGCACTGAGCCAACCTAACACTTGAAATTTGCACGCGCGCAGAATGATCGCAGTCATTTTCGGGTTCGATAGCTCGGAGCGCGCCGCGGGGGGTACGTACTCGCACTTGTACGCATGCGCATACTATCGTTCCGCTCCTACACCATACCCCCCGCGGCGCGCTCCGAGCGATCGGACCGAAAATGACTGCGATCATTCTGCGCGCGTGCAAATTTCAAGTGTTAGGTTGGCTCAGTGCGGAAAGGGCATATTTTCCATCATTTTTGCAAAAAACCGACAGAATCCACCGATGTTTGTTGGGTGCACATAGCGTGAGTATGTCATGAGGTATTGTACGGAGTTTAGGGGCAAACTGTGCAGCGGTTCTGTGGGAAACGGCTTGGTTGGGATGGACGTTTTTGTACTTAATTAATGTTTTGTGCTGACAACAATTTTGCGGGGTTCTGAACCTATGAGGCTCCACTACGTGGAGCCTCATAGTTCTAGGAGTACATTATATCCATTACATTTAAATTATTTGGATGGAAAAACACACATTTTCACAAAAGAAAGTATTACATAGTTACACATTTTTACGCATAGAAGTTTGTAGTACAACCCCTCATTCTCTACTAGTATGGGCTCATTTGATGGCCAAAAATTACTCCTTTTTTCAGCTCCTACCTCTTCAATGTTCCTCAGTTCAAAACCAGACAGTGCTGATTCTCCCTGATACTGGGGATACTGCTGAGCATAGCATGGCGCGTTACGTTCCATGGTGCCCCGCGGACGCCTGGCAGCAACTTTTTTGACAGCCTTGGGCTTCGCTAGTATGGGACCAGTGTGCTGGTTCCCCGTAAACCTCCGCCTTTTCCCATAGAACAGTTTTGATCTAGGCATTGGTCTAATATTTTTTAGTTACTGAAAAAGCTGCCAATTATCCAGCTCAGTTACCAAAAAAATGGCAGGCCCTGTGCGATCTGGGGTGAAGGTCAAATCTACACATGGAACAAACAGTAAAGCCTATGCCTGGTGATGCCTACACTGCAGTCATGCCCGTACTTGCAGTTGCAGTGCTCGATCAACAAGGACAAGGTCATAGTTCAGGAATGATCCTGAAGCATAGCGCCCTCTTTTGGCCAATATAATCATGTTTTCATTAAATATTAACATCTTTCCTGGACTGGTTCACTGAAGCTACACAATTGATTTCAGCCGGGAAAAAAAATTAAAAGATTCTTGAATTTCTACACGACTATGATTACTTTGCTGTTGATTCTTATAATATTCTTTGGGGAAAAAGTTAATACATGTAGCTCAACAGTTAATCTCTTCCAGCCAAATTGATCGGAAAGAATTATGTTTAGACAAAAAGATGCATTGCTGATTAATATGTAGTTTTCAGCACAAAAAAACAAATCAATGCTGCATATTTTGATTAACTAACAAGTATGCCTTTTTATATTGAATTTTTAACAAGACTAAATCAAGCAACATATGGTCTCAGACCGTCTGATGGTACATAAGTCTCCAACTAATTATTCTGGAAGACACTTGATCCTCAATTAAATGTAACTGTGCATAAGCAATATAACAGATAGAGGAAAAAATAATCATAAATCTGTAAAAGACATAATCAAGTTTTCATATATTAATACATTTTTCATATAAATTTTAATTTGTCCCATAATATTGATATTTTCACAGGCAAGAGAGGGACTCCAACCCCCATGTAAAGTAATTGCAAGAGATCTGTAGAGTTGTGATTACTCCGCCATAACCAGCAGTTAGATTTTGGAGGCCTTGGGGTATAAGCTTAACTTCAAACAGTTAAGCTTCAAGGTACAGGGATGAGATTATCAATTAATTAAAAAAAAGGCTGCAAATTGGATGAAAGGTCTGACAGATGCTTTTTTTTTTTTTACTGATAATGTCTTTCTCTCAGATTCAAAAAGTCTAACTTTAGACAAAAGTCCGAAGAATCTCATGCCTTATATGCAACATTATTTGCTTATGCTGTAATTTTCAGTAATGGATGGATTTGGGGGGAAAGTATTTCACAGCAAACTGTTAGACCGACCTGTTTAAAGTTTTGCGTTCATAAACGCTGGAAACACCGAGGAAAAAATAATGTTCAGGTAGTCTGGTTCCCTGACCCTACTTAAAAAAAAAAAAAAAACCAAAACAGAGCAATTTCTAGATGTCAGGGAATTGTCATATCATGTCAGGAAACCAGACCAGCTGCCTTGTACCCATCCATGGATGTGTAACTGATTGTAAACAAAATGTGGACTATTAAAATTTGGTAAATTGAAGTCAGTTTTTGACTTGATCACAAAAGATCACTCTATATATTTTGATAAGCTGAAAATGACGAGAAGTTTTTCTTGACAGTCAAAAAGTATGAAGATCAAAGCTTATGTCACTCAGGAACAACTTTCAGTAATAACAAGGCTCCAATTTCATGTAAACACTACTACACTCAACAAAATATAAGACCAAAATTATTTTTCAAGGCTAGTGCCAAAATAAAAAGGTCACCCACACAAATACACACAGCAATGAAAACACTTTATTTGAACAGATAAAAGCCCAGAAATACAGAAGAATAAGCTCGTTCATTTTCATATGAGCTCATGGTAGTTGGTGAATTTTAAGTCTACCAGGCTGTGAAAATCTACCGATTCTATAGATTTCTAGAGAGGCAGGGTGATTTCTTAAACCAACATCATCATTTGTTTTACTGAGAACGGATTGAAAGTTCAGACAACAACTTTCAAAAGCATCTGTGGGCCAGAGAAGTCTCTGCAGAAATACTCACTCAAATCTTCAAACTAAAAAGCTCAAGCAACACCACTCTTGTCCATTTTGTCGATACAAAGTTCTATTGTTAAATTTCAATTTCAACTCTTCAACATATCTGTTCTGGCAAAATAAGACAGAGGAGGGCACAGGCCGTACTAGAGAAAACTGCCCCCCCCCCAATTTTTTTTAAAAATAGTGGGATTTTTTTCTTCAAACTTTTAGATATTTTGAAATTTGTAATCTTGGATATGTCTACTACAAATGATTTTAAAGAAATACATTGAGAATAAAAATCATGGAATAACAGTTTTTTTTGAAAAAATTAATTGGCATCTATCATTGTCACAATGCAAACCTTGAAACCTTAAATGCCCTTTTCTCAGTATTTTACTTTTTTTTATGTCAATATATATGTTAACTTTAACCCTAAAGGGGCCGGGTTATTTTGACCATCTCTCAGCCGGGGGGGGGGGGGGGGGGGGGGGGGGGGGGGGGGGGGGGGGGATTCCGCCCCCCCCTAAGATCTCGGCCATCGAGTGACGAACAATTTTGAAACTCAGCACATGCATAGAGCAACTCTTCCTAAACATGCCCAAGAAATTTCATGACTATAGGTCAAAGGGTTTTGGAATTATGGCTAATTAATTATTCATATGTATGAATGGCAATTCTGCTCGGTGTACACGACGTATATGCGAAAATTCAGTTGCGCCGAAAAAATTTTTGTTACGGGCCAACCCGTGGTCCGATTTTTATGTTTTTGGTATCAAAAGATGCGCAAAGCTCGAGGCTAAAAAGTCATAACAGCTCGGGTCGCGAAAAAAATTTTTTTAGAAGCTATCGCGGAAAATGTTGAGGGGGGGGGGGGCGGATTCCGCCCCCCCCCCGGCCCCTTTAGGGTTAAACAGCCATAGCTTGTCGACGATATGTTCGATTCAAGTGCAACAAACAGTATTGTAAGGAGAATTTTATTCTCTCTCCTACCACCTACAAACCCTCATTTCAACTTCTGCCCAGTTCTGTCTCATTTTGCTATAACGCCTCACATATATTCGGACTTCGCAATTTACCCATTGAAAATAAATATGGTTGTTACCTTTTAATACTAATTAATATAACACGCAAATGGTAAGTGGTGAAGTGGAGGCATATCCTTAAAAATAAGAAAGAAAAAAAAAATTAAGAAAGAGAGACCAGGACCAGTGGTGCACCCAGGTTTTGGTTTGGGGGGGGGGGGGGGGAGGAGGGCTCACAAGTATATCCGACTTCAGGCATCGATTACTCAAAACAAGCATTTGGGGGACACTCCTCATTTTGCCTCAGTAGATCACAGTTGACAACCTATTTGGGGTGGGCTCAAGCCCCCCCGAGCCCCCCCCCCCCTCTCTGACAAGGACCAATTCACACACGATACTATTACCAAATCCAAGTACGCAATCAAGACCAAGTTTGGATTTTTAAGGGCATGCAATTTCGTGATTATGTAGGGAAGGGCCCTGCTTCCTATAAGGAAACAAAATCCACATTTAAGTTATTGGACTTACCGAACTATTTATAATGACATAACAAACCAACAGGTATGTAGTAGATAGAGGGTACAGTTTAAAAAAAATTTAGGGAAATTTTGGGGTAAAAACAATGGAGACGACAAAAGGCAACACGAAAATAAACATGGCGATCAACGCGACGCACAGTGAACACACAAAACCACATTGATCCGAAAGGCACCAGCTGCAAAGCACGTAAGAAAACTGCATTTCCCACCGCAAGAAACTGTTCAAAATTACAAAAAATGATGTCAATAGAATTAAGAAGTCTGCTTTAGGTTGAAAAAGGCATTTTGGAATGATAAAAAACATCCTTGACAATTATTTGATCAAAATAAAAAAGAGTAGCCCTAAAATACACGACTGCCTAAATTTTGAATTTCCCAACCCCTTTTCCACACGAGCCCATGAATCAAATTATTTTATCATTCCAAAACGACTTTTTCAACCTAAAGCAGACTTCTCTTAATTCTGTTGACATAATTTGTTATAACTTTGAACAGTTTCTTGCAACAGAATTTTGTTTTCATCTTATCAATAGTTAAATGCGATACCCGCTGCTATGTACAACAGATTCGAACCAGCCAAGCTCGGTGGTCGATTGTTAAGACGTCTGCACTAGAAGCAGGAGGTTGTGGGTTCGAGTCCCACCTGAGTGATTGTTTCCAACTTTCACTCAGGAGGTAACACACTGAGTATACAGTGTTTACACATCGGTGAAGGGCAAAACCTAATTTGATTTATATCATCCCGACGCAAAAATTCCATCTTACGAACAGCCATGAATCAATTTGCAACTT
This sequence comes from Patiria miniata, assembly GCF_015706575.1. Taxonomy (NCBI): domain Eukaryota; kingdom Metazoa; phylum Echinodermata; class Asteroidea; order Valvatida; family Asterinidae; genus Patiria; species Patiria miniata. The sequence continues at coordinate 4,640,087 of NW_024037072.1, read as the reverse complement.
ACCTGAGACTCTGACTCCCCTGCAGCAGCCCCCTCCGTCTCTCCCCCAGGCTGAGCGTCACTCCTTGTGTCACCCTGTGTCTCACCCCTTGCCAATCGCCAGGCCAGGGAGCCAGATAGTCTCCCTTGCTCCTCTCCATTCCTGATGACTTTGGGCGACAGGAACTCGGCCAGCTCCACAGCGGCCCGTTGGTCTAGGACGGCTCTGCGTTCTGCTGTGAGGCGACGCTGTCTCTGTCGAATGAACCAGAGAGAGTTTTGGTGAAGTCTTCAAAAGTCCACAATTATGTCAATTGTTTTGCTGTAATTTTCAGAAATGGATGGATTTGGGGGTTAGTATTTTATGGCAAATACTGTTACACTTGTTTGAAGTTTTGTGTTCGTAGATGCTGGGAAAACCAAGAACAACAATCATGTTCTTGTAGTCTGGTTCCCTGACCCCACTTAAGATGAAATAGAGCAATTTATAGATGTCAGGGAATTGTAAGGTCAGGGAACCAGTCTAGCTGGCTTGTACCTGTTCATAGGTGTGTAATCGATTGAAAACAAAATGGGGACTAACTAAATATGATAAATTGGGAGCAGTATTTGGAAAAAAGCCATTTTTCCAACGCTGGTTGGCTGACCAGTGTTGGAAATTGATGGAAGTATGTCCCAAAGTTTGGGAATAAAGGACACCCCAAGATTTTCTTGGTTCATGTACCTCTTTATTCATGGTTGCTATGGAGTCCATCAGCCATTCTTCTCTGCATTCTTTCCTCCTTCCCAGGAGCTCTTTGGGATTGGCTGTGTATCTCCAGCTAACATCCACAACCTTAACAAACACATGATGAAAATGAAGAGATTTTAAAATGGCTTCGTTTATCTGCATTTGAATCAGTTCAACTCTACTATTTTTATTGTACAACTCTTGATGTGGATATTGCTCAAAAAATTAAAAGGAACATTTAACTGAGTTCAGTCTTAGCTTTCAGGTAATATAACAAGTTTTTTTTCCAATACAGCATGTTTATTTTGTTTGACCATACTAATGTTCACTTGGTATTTGACATTCAAAATCTGATCACAGACTTTCTGAAACTTTAGAAATTGTTTTGACTGTGGATCTCAGATAGCATCAATATTTGGTACAGTCATTTTAAGTTGAGAATACTCCATTTGAGAATAAGCAGTTGTCCTGTTATTTGTTGTCGCAGTAAAAAAATGGTTTCAACTAGATTTTCAAGTTGGGCACAAATTACATTCAAAATCTGTCGCAATAATTTATCAACTTGTAATGGGCAGTGTTCTATTTGAAGGTTTACAATGATCCAAGATTTTTAAGAAGCTCTTCACACGAGTGATGGATTATACCTCTTCGTTGGAGAAGGCAATGAGGTAGGATAGCTTCTTGGACCATCCTCTCTCATAGAGTAGGGGCTTATCACAGACATTCTCACAAGGGTCGGCGTGAAGCCATCGCTGTTGGGAATTAGAGTAGACCTCCGTCCATACATGATCTGAAAAAAAGATGGATTTGAAGTCAGAAAAGAAAAAAAAATTGTACCTGCAAAATTTGTTTTAGCACAAAGCAAGAAATTTTGGAAGGTGAATGTATATGATCAATGAGCTTTTCCTTGATACGAAGTGAAAATCTTGTTCCGACAGTCCATGTAGAAATACCCCCTCAATTACAACAGAGAGAAAGACTGTACACAATTCCAGGCACATGATCACTGTTCATTCACGAGGCCCCCTTCAATGGAGAAACCATTGTGTATGCTACTGTACAAAGTCACTGCCCCATGACGGATTGTCCAATCAAAATAGCCGGCACAACAATGCTTTTGCCGTTGAACGGGATTTCGCGAATCGTGCTAGAATTGATAACTGCCCAGATTGGCCTATACACTTGAACATCACAGCCACAGTGCGCATACTGCCCCTGCAAAGATGCTAAGGGTTTTGAGCAAAATGTAAATTGGTCATTTTCTCTACCCCATGCACACGTATGGTGTTTTCCCCAAATAGTGGGACTCCTGTTACTGGGAACACAGCACACTATTCACTGTTCCTGTTCAGTAATCCCTGAAACATCCACATTTGATCTGTCATTGTTTCTTCTATTAAAAGTCCAGGGCTCAATCTTATGGAGCGGTTTATCACACAAATTTGCTAAGCGCAGTAAGCTTCTGCTTAGTAAAATTCGGGTCACCAGCCAAAATACCAAATGATGAATACTACTTGTGGCTGTTTCTCAGCACGAAAACTTGCTAAGCAATATTTTCTGCTTCAGTACATGAACTTCCAGGGTTCGACTTTAGCGGTAGCCCGCTAGCCAAATGCTAGTCAAAACAGCAGCCGGCTAGTCAAACCATTCCTTATGTAGCCCGGCTGGTGAGTCAAAAATTATTGGGATATGGCGAAGATCAAAGGACAGGAAGAAATAAATCATTAAATTCAGAAAGAAAACCTGTATCACTTTGTGTCTAATTTTATTAACTGTTTAGGCCAAAAAAAAAGTCTCTGGTTTTCTGGTATGCACGCGCGTCGCCGTAGCCATGCCCGTCGGCAAAATTGAAAAGGTTTTTTTTCAATGTAAGATGATGTCTCAAAACCGCCAAACTCACTGGTTTGACTGGAATCCTGCTGCTGCACAGTTTACATGTTTTTAGATGGGGTTACGATCAAGTATAAGCTTTATGTGGCCTCTCTGGGCTCCCATACTGTTTGCACTAAATTTAGTCGGGCACCATTTGCAGTCATCAGCCAACATTTGAAGAAAAAAAAGTAAAAAAAAAAAAAAAAACTGCGTCGCCGCAACACTTTTAGGGCAAGCTCCATACCAGAAACCGGAGACTTTTTTTTGGCCTTAGGGTTAAATTTATTAGATCTGTTTATTAAAACACTGACAAGATTGCCTCAGGATACACATTTTACATATATACGCTCATTGTTGTTTAAAAAAACATTGTTGTTTTAAAACAAAACATGCAGGCTAGTGAAAATGCCCGCAGGCTAGTTAAGAGTCTGTTTCAGTAGCCCGGCTGGCTAGTGAAAGCAAAAGTTAAGGTCGAACACTGGACTACTTCCATGAATTTAGCAACGTACCTGTCCAGTCTACCACATGCCTAGCCTCAAATCCAGCCGCTCTACAACACAGTGTGAAGCAGTTGGCCCACTCACCGCACCGGCCCTTCCTAGTCTCCAACAGCTTGCCCGGGTGGTTGTACCTGATCGTGACAAGTCATTAAATTTCAATTCCTGAGTTGTGTATCGCATCAACTTGTGTTTGATGGACCCGAAGGGCCAGTTTACTGTCTTCTGACTGACTGAATGACTCCCCATAAATAATGTCCTGAATTAAGACATTTGGGTTCAGCCTGATTAGACAAGCCTGGCCTTGTTTTGTTTATCAGTGGAGTGATGTGGCCCTTTGGTATGGTGTATCCATGTTGGTCATTCTACAGACTGTACATTTCAATCCTGCCTGTTACATTGTATTATACCACAAACATGTCCTTGATCATATGTGACCTGTTCTGCCAAAAGCAGACGCTTCTGGGCAGAGGTTGAAATGAAGATAAGGCCAAAAAACGCTGTGGGGTGATTTTTTTCGATCTTCAAATTTTTGCATATTTGTAATCCTGAACATGTCTAAAATATACTGTAAACGTTTGAAACCCTAATTTGAGCTCTAAATATAGTATTTTTGATGATTTGTTAAGGCGTATCAGTTAAAGATATTACTGTTTTGTGACGTTCGTGGCCATTTTCTCAGTTTTCTACTTTTCAACACAATAAACTTCAAAATAGCATAACTCTGCCCAGGAATGACTGGTTTCAAAAATTAAACCACCTATTAAAAGGAAAAAGAACATATTTTAACAATATGCAAAAATCTCATTTTTGACCTTATGCCCAGAAGAGTCTGATTTTGACAAAACAGGTCACATATATTTATCCATTTTGGCACAACTTGTGTTTTTTATTGGAGTGCTACGGCATTACAGTCCGATGTGTTTAGCACACTTAATAGTCCTTCATTTCCATCCATTTTATTTTACAATCAGAAGTCATTTTTGAGGTGAAACCACATTAGCGCGCATGCCGCACGCGTTCTTAAAGAGTCAGGTTGGCGTAGCGGTACTTTCCTCGCCTTCCACCGCTGTGACCCGGGTTCGAGTCCCGCCAGGGCCAATATGTGGATTGGGTTTTCAGTCCCTACCTGATTCCGTGGGTTTTCCTCAGAATAGTCCTCTGGGCTTTTCCTCCCACCTCTAAAAACTGTAACTTCTTCTCATTGTCTTCTCTCTACAGGTTTCTTCAGGCTTTCGAGCTACAGTGCTTATGGTACTTTTGAGGAATCATTGGTTTCATTACCAGAAAGAAATAAAATAAAATAAAATAAAAAATATAATAAGACAAGGTCTGGCGCATTTTGTTAACCCTTTTAGTGGAAGGAGCCGAAGGTGCGTGCATATCACCTGAGCACTAGACTTGCTACCTGAATCCACCTCAAAAAATGGCTTCTAATTTAAGTCACCAAGGAAGTCTATAGTGTACGAGTAAAAACGCATACCTAGGGAACCGTCCTGGTCTATTGCACCGTGTGCAGGTGAACCCCTCCACCCTGCCAGCACCCCACCGTCGGTCCTCCGCGTTAGGCTCTACTAAACCCACGCTCCTCATGCGCACACTGCATGTCTCGCAGGACGGGCTGTCCATCCACTTGAAGAAGCTTGTCTTGAACCACTTGAGGAGTTCAAGGAGGAGATAGTCTCGCTGGTCTAGAGGGATGGTGAAGTCGTCCTCTCCTGTGTGAAAAACAAAAAAACAAAATGGCCTGTCTGTTATGGAACTGGACTCGGCCCAAAAGAGGAACCGTGAATTAGCAAACAAAAAAAGACTAAGCGCACTTAAGATTTAAAGGTATGTAAGGGAACAGGGCCCAATTTCACGGCGCTGCTAAGCACACAATTTTCTGCTAACAGAGCCTCTGTCTATTTCATGGAGACCGTAAGAATAAGTACAGCAAAAGGCACGCTTACTTCAGAGGGAAGAAATTGCTTAACTTAGTGACGTAACAATAGTAATCTCATGCACGCCGGACCGTTAGCACACACACGCCGTGAAATAGTGCTTAAGGTTAGCAAATTTTTCTGCTGTGCTAAACACAACTTTTCTGCTAACTGTTAAGCAGCGCCGTGAAATTGGGAACATTTCTTTGAAGTAACAAAATTGTTCAAAATCTGAAGACGGGTGCATATTGACAACTAACTTTTTAAAGTTTCTGCTCAGTGGATACTATACATTTTGAGAAACCGTAAGCACAATTTTTGGTCTCTTAACTGGAGTCCGTTGCCAAAAATCAGCGCCTATAGGCACATTTTCGTAAACTACCTTCAATGATTGTTTTCTTCCGAATGATACCATTTCATTTTAACCCTGATTTACAAGGAAATCCCAACACCATATGGTGAACTGTGCACATTAACAGTTGGACTCTGTTTATTTGTGGTATGCTTAATTCTACGTAAAGCACAGTCAGTTTACTAGTGCAGTACTCATCCTATCAGATTCCAACAAACCCTGGTGTTTGAGTTTGGCTGGTTGGGGATCGTTAAGGTTAAAGATGGCGATCACAGCGATGCATTGTGAAAATGCAAAACCACTTTGATTCAAAACAACTGCAAAATGCTTAAGAACATCACACTTTTTACCGAAAAATACTGTTCAAAATTACACAAAATAGGGTCGTTAGGATTGAAAGAACCTACCTAAGGTTGCAGAAGTCATTTTCAGACAGTACACACTCAGCTATTTAGTAACAAATATGACAAAGTAGTAGAGTATCACAGATACCAATGAGGCAGTTATGTTACTTACCCGATCCGTTCTGAGTCTGCTGTTGAAGTTTCTCCTGTGCTTTGACAAGGAGCTCTGAGAGTACCATACAGTCTCTAGCCTTCTGCTGCAGGATGGGGTCCTCATAAATGAGAACGTGATCGGCACTACTCTGAAGCCGCTGATGAAAGGTCAGCTCTAATGCCTGAAGGATTGAAACAAGAAGACCTCAATGATAGTAGGGTCTTTATGTACTTGAACTCGCAGGAGTATGAAGCCCTGTGTAAGGTAACGATGGCTGGGTTCTATCTTTCTAAGTCCTGCAAAATTCTTCTTAAAACTACCTGGTTTGTCTTTGAAGGGATCTCAGAGGGCTAATGTGAGGATATGCATTTCATTATATTAATGTGTATTTACATAGCGCACGTACTGTATTCACCAGTATTGGTGCTCAAGGCGCTACATCATTATTACCCTGCTCATTGGGCCAATGAAACATTCCAAAGACAATCTCAGCACCTGCCGAGTATACAGCTCCATGTTGCCATGTCGACGCAAAGTAGCTAAAATCAACCATGATAACCATCTCTGCCCTCACAGGTACCCATTTACTCCAGGGTGGGGAGAAGCAATGAGTGACAAAGTGCCTTGCTCAAGGGCAAATGCACCATAACCCCCGGCTGGACTCGAACCCACAACCTGCAGAATTACCTGCAGACTATGAGTTCAATGCTCCAGACCACGAGGCCACGGCACTCCACTGCATGTGACACGCTCCAAAATTGTTAAGTTAGATTGTTAAAAAAGTGAAGCTTTGGTACTACAAAATCAATTGGAGAAGAACTTTTGGTGGAATAAAAGGTACTTAACCCCCCTGCTGTTTAAAAGGTCACAAACAGTCAAAGTTTCCTTCCACTTCCCCTGGTATACTTTTAACACACCAATGGGTCACTTGACCAATTTTGACCCAAGTAACAGCATGGCTCAGAATGCATGTTTTGCATAGGAGGGTTAAAGTCTTAAACCTAACTCCCCAGGCATTTTTGCTTAGATCGTGCATAATCATCCAACTGCATCCATGTAAAAATTGCATACAGCCTCAATCCTGCAAAATCCTCCGTTGTTTCTTGAATGTGGTCCTTGGAAGGGTGACCACTGCCTCAATCCTGCAAAATCCTCCAGCAATCACTGTCAATATGTTGAGGCAGAGCCAGTGACATCCTGGAGCAATGCGGAGGATTTCAAGAATAACCTAGGCCTAAATTCATGCACGGCTGAGCATAAACAACACAAGGTCTGGCCCAAAACGTTGACACAGTGCATCCTCCGAAATCAGCCATACAGTTTTGCCATATAGCCTCAATCCTGCAAAATCTTCCATTTTGCAAAGAGGATTTTGGAGGATTTGGGAAGGTTAGGGTTAATCTCTAATTTCTCTGCCAACTGCAACAGATAACAGAGGCATTGTTCATTGAACTAGCTTCCATTTTATGCATTGGTGTTGATAGCCAAATGCTATGAGGTCCAACATATATTTTCACACATGTTGGATTGTGTTGCATCTGGCAGGGTAAGGGTGACTCTACCTGAATATTCCAAGTGGTTAGGCCTTTGATTTCTTGAGCCATGAGCCGCAGTCGTTCCCTGGCCAGTCGACCCTGCAGCAGGGTCAGGTCGGTCAGAGGGGCATGCTTGGGAAACACCAAATGGTCATCATTCTAAAAGAAAAAGAATCAAGTGAAGATGTTTGTGAATATGACAAGCATACTATATGAGAATTGTTTTTAAGGTAATATACCACATTTGCTTTTGCTGTAATTTTCAGAAATGGATGGATTTGGGGGTTAGTACTTTATAACAAATATTGTTTCACTGACATATTGAAAGTTGTGTGAAACAAACCTTAAACGACATCTTGGTCTCGCACTTTATTTTCAGTGTTCACCTAATGACCACTACAAATTTCACAAATTCTCATCTACGTACACCAATTGACCTATCGCCGTTTGCGAGTTAGCCATGCCCCTTACACAACCCTATGGAATTTTGAACGTTAAATGTTGTACGTCTCAGATTTTGCGCATTCCGCATCCATTTGTAAACTGGACAATATTTCACAAGCTGCGTTGCCGCGATTCTACCGCGATTGGTTAGTTTAGGGGATGCATCCTCAACTTCCATTAGTCCGCATGTTGTTTCGATTTTCGGAAGTGAGAGGTCATAGTATTACTTTTTCAAGTCAGGCAATTTATCAGTTAATATAAACTAATAAGATTTTACAAAGGCCCTTTTTGGGGGTGATTTAGAGCAATTGCAAATTCTAGAACTTTACACGTTAATTTTTCCATTCAAGTGTCCCAGAATTGCGCCACCTGGGGTGAACTTAAGGCTCTGTTTTCTCATGGGTCTGGTACTTACCTCTTCAAATCCCATGAGAAACAGGCATTCTACGGCACCAGACACTGGAAGGACACGACTCTCAAAGATCTTGTTTCCCAGGCGGATGGAACGGTACTTCTCCACATTGGGATTCCTGTTTGGATTTCAAAATATTTGTCAAAATTTATTACACCAAAACAGTTGTCAGGAAGTTGAAAGGGAGATGGCACATCCGGATGTGCCATCAATTTTTGATCTGCCGTTAATGTGGCTATGAAAAAAATCCCCTTAAATAATTACACATACATCCGGCATGAATAACAATAGCATTTCTTGGCTGGAAAGCTACATCCAATTTTTAATATTTATTTTATTTCAAAGGCCTGATCGTTCCTGGACAGAGCTGAAATGACATGAATGAGGTGATGGAAAGATTCCCATATCCGGCCATCACTCTGTGCACAAACCTTATGAGATTGGTCAGAAATTTTCTCAGTGTTTTCTCAGTAAATACTTTCAATGTTATCCCTGCTAATTTGTCATTTTAGGACGTATAATCACTTTCTGATGGCTAATAGCTCACTGAAGGAAAAATGAGTGATGGCCAGATATGGGAATCTTTCCAAAAAGAATACTTTAAAAACTTGACACTTCGTTGGGAATTCACAAGTTTCGCATTTTTTTGTGGGGGGGGGGGGGGGGGGGGGACCTGGAGGCACTGAGAATGGGGGGGAGGTTAGCACTTGTCCCCCCCCCCCTTTGGCTATTCCACTGCTCTGGAGTTGCGGAAAATTCAATTCGGACTTCATTTCTAACATGACCAATGAGCAACAGGTTCTAGATTAAGTAATACCAAAATATCGGTTTTGAGAATCCCAGAGCTTCAGACTGTGAATTCGGGAAGAATTCCATATACATGTCATGATACATAGCATCATGGATATCCGTTATCACTAATAAGTAATTTTTCCCTGCAGTGACCTAACGGTACTAGATCTATCACTTTATCAACCATCAGAAAGAGACAAGTCCCTTAACAATGCATGATGTCCTAAAAATTTAGCAGGGAAAATACTGAAGCATTTACTGAGAAAACACTTGGAATTGTTCAGCTCAGTTTCATCGTATTCGTAATACTCAGCCTCATATTAAAGTGTTTGTGCACAGGATGTCAAGTGATGTCCAGGTATGGAACTCCTTCCAATGGGCGTAGAAGACGCGCGCCAGGCCTACCCGTAGAGCTAGGGGTATGCCAGGCCCTAATCGCACAACCACAACACGTCACATGCAATGATGCAATGATGCATGTCAATGTGCCGAACTTCAGTTTCACCACAAATAGTCCGTGGTTTCACTAAACGGATAGGCCTAGGCCTAGTCCGAAAATTTGGGACTCTCAATACTGTGTATGAGAGTCCCAAAACTTAAGGTATCCATATCGTGCAAAAGTTTGTGCTGCATAATAAAACCAGTGTGAATCAAATTTGCAAGCTTCTTACTCACTACAGTTTCCTCAATAATCCCTGAAACTTCTGCCTCGCAAAGTTGCTGTTGTGAGCATTGCATCACCAAAAATTCAGCTTTTAATTCTAATTTTGCAGAGAGTTATCGAAATCCAAACGTGAGACATCACATTGATGTGTACTGCAATGCATTGTGCAAAAAAACTCCCTAGCTAGAACATTTTCATCTTGTAGATAAAGCAGCGCCCTCTTGTTGATCTGAGTGAATGTAGAATGTTTCATTTTTTAACAGAGGGCGCTGTGTTCAATTGGCTATCAATTAAAAACGCAGTGGCTATTGTTACGGCAGCCGTAACGCATTTCCCATTTTCTATCGTTACGGTAGACTGCAACTTTTATAAAAACATGACAAGAAAATATAAAATTAGAAAGAAAAAAGTGAATTTGAACGTTATGAAATTCGGACTTTATTTCCCTTTTAAAAAAAATCCTCCAAAGCCTCAGGTTAGAAAAGGAAAAAAATTCGAGTGCAAAACTGAGATTCGAACCCGCAACATCGCGGTGCAAAATCCTACCCTCTATCGACTGAGCTGTCGCACTGCTCGCTAAAACGTGTGGAAACAAATAATTATATACCTGCGTGCGTATCAAAAAAGTATCGTAGAGGGCGCTTATCAACGAATGCCGTAACGATAGCCACTTCGAATTAAAAAACAAGTAAGCTGCAGGGCACTTCCTACACCTACCCAGAATACATTGGGAATCACACACCCATTTCCAGAGCATGGAGATTGACGTGGATGGTTTTTGAACTGCCAAAAACTTGCCTTAAAATTGGATTTAAGGTCTCAAATTTCGCAGATGACATGTTTGCAACTTTATCATTTTGATGTACGTGTTGTGTGGGCATTAATTAGCCTAATGGTGAGTAAAAAAACGTCAGTAGTAATTTTGCACGTTTTTATGCACTCACGGTCCCAGTCTGGCCTAGGCCTACTCCTAGAACTATGAGGCTCCGCGTGAGCGGAGCCTCATAGATCAAGAAGCCCGCAAAATTGCCTGCAGCACAAAACACTAATAAAGTACAAAAACGTCCATCAAAATGCAGCCATTTCACACAGAACCGCTGCACAGTTTGCCCCTATACTCCGTACTTTATCTCTTGACATACTCACGTATCTTGTGCGGAACTAACATAGGTGGATTCTGTCGGTTTTTAGGCCAAAATGATGAAAAATATGCCCTTTCCGCACTGAGCCAACCTGACACTTGAAACGTGCACGCATATGATCGAGCGATGATTTTCGGTTCGCTCGGAGCGCGCCGCGGGGGGTACGGTACAAGCACGTCATTTCGCTTGTACCGTACCCCCCGCGGCGCGCTCCGAGCGAACCGAAAATCATCGCTCGATCATATGCGTGCACGTTTCAAGTGTCAGGCTGGCTCAGTGTGGAAAGGGCATATTTTTCATCATTTTGGCCTAAAAACCGACAGAATCCACCTATGTTAGTTCCGCACAAGATACGTGAGTATGTCAAGAGATAAAGTACGGAGTATAGGGGCAAACTGTGCAGCGGTTCTGTGTGAAATGGCTGCATTTTGATGGACGTTTTTGTACTTTATTAGTGTTTTGTGCTGCAGGCAATTTTGCGGGCTTCTTGATCTATGAGGCTCCGCTCACGAGGAGCCACTCCGCTCACGCGGAGCCTCATAGTTCTAGGAGTAGCCTAGGCCTACACTGCACTGCCATCATCAGTGAACATGAAAATACTTGATAATAAGAAACGTCATAATTTGTTAAGTTAGCGGACAGAAATCTCAGTATCACAAGTACCTTATAATGTTATTGGCAAATTTTAGAAGTATATCCGAGACGTCTAAGAATCTAGACGACCCGTTTTCTAACAGCTGATTCGTAACCACGGCAAGCTCCTCGCTCGACGCCATTTCCTTGAATGCCGGCTGAAATTCTAGAGGGCGCTATTTCACCTTCACGGTCAGTGAGTTTAAGCTTACTTGGTACTTGGTACTTGGTGGTTATCCTCTTCAGAACTCCTCGAGGAAGTATAACTAAGAGGCATGATCCATCGCAGTTCAATCGTGTCATTGATACAATCCACAAAAGTAATACATATATATTTTTAATCCATGCCATTTTCACATTATAACTGTACCTTAGTTAGGTTTGAGCAAAAGAGAATTTCCCGCTGTTTCATGAAAAAGCAAAACCGGACCTCGACGCCGGTGGGGGCCATGGGACGGGGGGGGGGGGGGGGGGGAGTCTGTTAAATTAGCTGGCAGAATGTACAGTATAAACTTTGTGCAGCCTTCAACACCCGGCCCATTTCCTTTTTTTTCACAAAAGTCTTTGTAATGTAGAATACCTTTAAAACTTCACCTCCGACAAAATCATGGTTCTTTTAACATCTTAACGTCTCGGATATAAAGTTGGACTAAACGTGGGGTGGGCGAATACGCTTCGAGCGACATCTGACGAGATGTCAACTAGTTATAAGCTCTTCATAGAATTTTGCTTAATACAACCCTTGAAATAGGACACCTTCAATTTGAATGTTTAATCTTTGACTTGCCATTTTAAGGGTGTCTTGCGTATACGGGGCCTTTCATAGTGTCCATACTACTAATGCGAATTTACATGCAAAACCATGAGATGTTCTAGATCCAACGTCTAGATCAGCGTCATCAAAAGATGCCAGAATTTAAGGAGCGTTTGCCATGGCAAAGTTTATAAAACTTCACGATCAACCAATATTTTCAATAAGCTGCATTTTGGGTTTATAATTTAAATAGAAACTCCCCCGCAGTAGAGTGACATCACAGCAACAGCGCCCCCAGTTGTCAGTAACACAGCATTGGTCATTTCAAAATGTTGAAAAATGCAAGTGCTTTGAAAAATTGAAACAAAAATTATGTTTCAATATTTCAATACAGTTAAAAGGAATGGATTTGAGTAATAAAAATAGTCATGGCTCACAGCAATCAGTGACATCTAAAGATAAAGCGGGGAAGACATTCCCTTCCTTAAATTCTCCTGTCTTTATTAATTCACTGAGTATGCATTATATACCCGCGTGCGACAGCCTTGTCTTTATAATACGCACAGATTTCACGCGTGGTCGCCCGGCACACACGCAGGGTGAAGTGACTGGGACCTTTATCGCGCCGTGTGAGGCTGATGATTAAGTCGCTCTCAAGTCAGCCTGAGTTATGGGTATCGATCCACCTGTCTCCCCCATCGACTCTTGCAGGCGAGCCCCGCTTCGAACGCCTCCATCATCTTCGCCGTTCACACGTGCGGGATGAGTGCTTGTAAATATTGAAAGAATTATGAGCGATACCCGCTCCATCTTGGCATATGCAGGTCACAGAGTTTGACTGACATGATGAATTAAGATTCTCTTTAAGTCTGTGCCGATGACGAAAGAAGACAGGTTGTTGACACAAATTGATTGTCTAAATCTTCCGCATCAATCAAAAGTAAAGCTTTTATCTATTTCCTCATCATTGTATGTCAAACTAATTCTTCCATCATTAATTTAGGAACTGCACTCTGAAATGTCCCGGGTCAAATCTGACCCGCCCGGTAAATCTGACCCGGGTTCTATTTGGCCTGTGACACTTTTCTGGTTCAAAATCACTTTTCCGGGTCAAATGACACTTTTTATCTATTTCCCCATCATTGTATGTCGAATTATTTTCCGGGTCAAATTAATGACACTTTTCCGGGTCAAATTAATGACACTTTTCCGGGTCAAATTAATGACACTTTCCGTGTTCAATTAATGACACTTTCCGTGTTCAACACTTTTTCCCGCGTCAAAATTACACTCTTCCGGGTCAAATTAATAACACTTCCCTGACTCATTTCCGGGTCATTTTGACCCGGAAAAACCAGTGTCATTTTGACCCAGAAAAATCAGTATCATTAGTTTGACCCGGAAAAGTGGCATTTTGACCCGGAAAAGTGTCAGACCAAATAGAACCCGGCTCAGATTTGGCCCAGGAGTGTTCAGAGTGTGGTATACTGAAAAAAACCGAAATAAAGCCAAAACATAGGCCTACATGGAATGACAAAAACGGAAACCTTTTTTCCCTCTAGACTAGAGGGACACATTCATAGGTTTTTAATTGTATTTTGTACAAATCCCCGATGAATGGTTCATTCAAATAATAAAAACAGCAAGTAAATACTTTCAAATTCATTTTCTGGGAGGCCAAGGTTTGAAAGTTCATCATGTTTCATGAGATGCCCACTTTCTGCTGCTCTGGTTCCGGCAGCAGAGGCATTTAATTTATGACGCCAGAATTGTGGGTTGTGATTGGATGTCGACCGTAACGTCAGTATGAAGGTCATCAACATTGGAAAGTTATTCATTCACTCTTTTTTGTTTTAAGATCATTCCGTTCACAATCCTTTCTCCCACAAGATACTAAATAGATCAGCTGGCTTTTTAATACTGATATGAGACCGTTTAAACCTCGAGAAAAAGCGGCCGGCCCTAGCCAAGAACTTAAAAGGCCATCTTGTGTCGAGTTTGAATTTCGACACAAGAGTTTGTCGACGCCCACCATCCACTTGAAGATGTCCCGGGTCAGATTTGACCCGGAATCCGGGTCATATGGGGTCTGACCCTTTTCCAGGTCGAAAATTACACTTTCGGGTCAAAATTTCTGGGTCATTTTGACCCAGAAACATGCCATTTTGACCCGGAAAAGTGACATTTTTGACCGGGAAAAGGGTCAGGCCCAGGACCCGGATTCCGGGTCAAATTTGACCCGGTACTTTTTGAGAGTGTATACCCTTGGGAAAAACCACAAGCGTCATAAGAACCATTCCTCCAAGATCAAAGTCGAACATAATTCAAGGCGGAGAGAAAAATCACCTAGTCATCTCCAGAATCACAAACACCACCAATGAGTTTATTTACACGAGCCCACTGTTATGATAAAACTGACCATTTCCTTGTGATAAATTACTGCACCCTGACCAATTCTGCTTGGTAATTTACCGGTGCTAAAGATACCGTCGTACTTAATCACGTGCTTAAACACACACACACCACTTCGTGTCCCCCCAAAAAGGATCACTTACAGCATAGAGCAAGGACCATTTACAGAAAGCCATCATTGGCTGGGCGTACATTATAATTGCGGGCCGGTACGAGCTCACATACCGCTCGCAACGCGGTACGGTCCCAACTACGGGGATTTCAAAAGCGCCGCCCGTCGTGCTTTCAGGGTACGATAGCAGTGCAGAGTATATGCGGGTACGCGTATACGCAATTTATATCGCCATACCGTAGAACCGCTAACATCACGTAGGACTAGTGCACGCAAGATTACCATTTGATGTGTGGTCATCAAGTACGTCCTCGGTCCATCCCGCCTTCATGTGTTTGTTTGTGTGACTGGTTGAAGTGTGTAAATCGGGAAATGTTGGGTGGGTGATTGATTGAAGTAGTGGATGCACATCTCAGACTTGTACCAAGCGGTACAGATGGACGGTGAACGCGTGTACATCACTCCCTCTCTGCCTGCCGAGGTGAGCCAGTAACTCATCACCTGTATGGTTCATTTAGCTCGTCATCATACGGGGAAGGAGAAGAGATCGACTAGGGAGGTTATAGCCACGCAGCGAGTCGTGGTCGTGCACGGCAAACCAACGAACCACTGACACACTACGGCAAGCGATATCCGAGAGTGTCACAGCCCGTAGGCTGAAGACCATTTCCCCATGACTAATACACCGCCTGGTACGGCGCGACATCTCAACCAGCGAGTCTTATATAAATCACAGATTTATCCACGGGAGGAGAACATTTCGAGGTGGAGACGGTGTCTGGAGTATTTTCGGTTAGTAAAATAGTACTCGACATCATGCAGATAGGCGTTGCCTGCACGCTCCAAGCAGCTCTGGCCATCATTCTGCTGCGGCTAATGTCATGCGGTAAGTACCCTAAATAATTATATACATTGCACACTGCCGGCGTCCGGTAGACGTGGTTTCGTATCCACTTGGTGCCTGTGTTTTCCCAGTGGACTCATGGCCTAATACCCGCATAACCTACTTCTTCCTCGGAGTGAATTCAAATTAATATATGTATACCAAGGTATGGATACCTGCGCCCAGATATTCATCCAAAATAACAAAGTAGGTCTTTATAATATTGCTTCATCGTCAAAATGATTAAATATGGGGTGAAAAATGATTATCTTTTATCGTGAAAACAATTTTGCAAACCTGGAGTGAAAGTCCGTTCACCTTTCGTGGTGCCTCGTTTTACCCAAAAGGGCGTTATTGCGTTTCTGCGGATTCTGCGGGCGAGGTACATGCAATATAGGTGAATGCAAAACCAAATCGAAAATGTAGCAAAATTGTAGTAAAAAAACTTTGTCTGCGAAGAAATTGATCATTTTATTATATTGGGAGTAAAACTGTATTTACACAACTGGGTATGAAATCGACTTATTCGATGGACCCCGGAAGTTCAGACTTTGACGCCAACGGAGGACCAACCCTGCTCTATCCTTTTACATTTTGCGCATGTCATTTGCTATGGCGTCCTAGACTGAATCTTGCACTGAGGTCGGGGCTGTGTTGAAATAACATTACTGCGAATAATACAAAAAGAGGTGTTTCTTACACTGTTGAAACGTGCGAGAAATTCACGAAATTGAGTAGGCTAAGTATAGTGGTCACGTGCTGACCAAAAACGTATAAGGTACAAACCGACCAAACGGAGGGGTAATTAATTACATGAAGAAGTGAAAATTCAAAGGTCGAGAAAGAACCTACAGCCCTAATTTTCTCTTCATGTCGAACGGCGCTAAGCTAGTCATGAAAACTAATGTGGATAACAATGCAACGACCTAAAAGCATGTAACTTAGCAACACATACTATAGCCCATAATCACAATACATTGCATTGTAATTGCGGCCCGGTGAAGCACATGGCAGGAATTTAAACTTACGGTGGAAGCGATCTAACATGTAATACCCGACACGCTTTGGTAAAACGTCTTGGGTAGAGTGAACAGAAGGGGCGATTTGACGTTTACCATTGCAGCTAACTATACTGTTTAATTAAAAGAACTGAAGCAACCCGAGGCAACTGAGGAATTATTGAGGCAACGAGATTTCGGCAACAGTGGATCTAAAATAATTGTTCGAGGGCAGACTACGCAGTGAGTTCTACTCCAGTGCAGATTGGCAGCAGTCTGATTAAGATTATATAATGATTGCAAATTCTATGGTACATTCCATTTATTTAAGTCCCATTTAAATCATGTCGTGACGAATACTGCGATCCACTGATCCAATGGCAACATTCCATTGTCTCCATATAAAGGCAATCTCCTTGAGCTTTATGTTATAATAATTACCCCAACCTGTCAGTCTTTCTCGCCACTAATAAAACATTCCGTGCAATAATTAGGTAGATTCAATGTTTATGCCTCATCCTAAGTTACCACCGCACAGCATGTACACTGTAGTCAGGTAGCACAGCAGGAATGCATGTAATGAATGCATGTGTTCCATGATGACATTGCGTTTTAATAAAGCATTCACCCGCGAAATGTGTCCGGCAATTTTTTCTCTCTCGAACGACCTTAATTACAGCTGTTATTGCCTACAGCTGTGCCACTCTGTCATATATATGTTGCGATGAATTATGTCATGACTCTTTGCAGAAATAAGTGTAAATATATATTATTCGTACCTTGCCATTGTCATTATTCACGACAAACCTGCATTTTCAATCAAAGTATAATCTAAGGAATAGCCGATGCAATATTTATTTTATGTATTTACATGAAGATGAATATTTTGCAACACCAATTGCTAAATAAACATTGTTCCGTGTTTCTGCTGGACTCAAATGCGAATATATTGGAGCAATCACTACAAAATGCATTGGGCGCATAAGGCACACTACAGGGTGGTGCAAAAAGAAGAGGGAAAATTTGACAAGAATTTTAACCTTCTAACTTAACTTTTGAACTGTGTTTTTTTTATTATGTAGTGAAGTATAGCTCTTCAACCATACGTGGTGAAAAAAAATCATTAAACAAATTGCAAGAATAGTGATATTATCCTAATTTGAATACAAGTCACAAAAATCACTGTTGTCCACGTGTAAGTCTAGTGTGGGTTATTCTTGTCTTCAAATTAGGCTCTTGAGCTCGGTCAAGCGGATGGAATAAAGCCGTCCGTGGACAAACAGGTTTGGCACATGAAATTTTTAAACTACCATATCTCAGTCATTTTTCGTAACTTACGTTTCAAGATCAATATTTTAATACCATTAAATTGAATTGTTGAAATATGTTCAACAAGTAGGTGAAAATTGTTGTCAAAAATGGGTTTCCTTCTTTTTGCATCACCCTGTACTTAGTGTTGAATAGATTTCTGGGAACACGATATAAAATGGCCTCCCTTTTTACATTTCCCATTCCGTTAAAGGTTTGACGTTAAAAGAGGTCTGCATTGGCCTAAAAAAAAAAGGTTTCTAGACCTAACCAAAGATATTTGACACTCCGGATTAGAGCTCAAGAAAACCACAGGATACATGTACCTATAAGTTATGACTGCTTTGGAAAATGGGGGAAGTGCGTTTCATAGTTGGAGTTGAACTGAAATCAATAAGTAGACAATATAAAATCTGCAACAGCTTTAAAGTCTCCTCCTTATTTGGGCAAGTGACAAGCGACCTAGAGATGTTCGAATTTCAGTTGCACTTCTGTCTGCAAAACCCATTCCTGTCCAGGCATTATGAGAACATGTAAGACGAGAACATGAGTACGGAACGGAAATGAAATCCTCTCTCATAGTGTATCGCACCGGCACGCAACGGCTAAGACACGTTCTCATTGGGGGGGGGGGGGGGGGGGGGGGTCGTGGCTCAATCGGATCGGCTGCCAAACCGGGAACGTGTCAATCTATCTCCATGGAGATTGGGTGATGAGTGGTTTCTATGGCATCGCCGGGTTATAGGGCAAATGGCTGTCCGCTTATGTGCACGTCCATCGCGAGCCTCGTCCTATCTGATCCTGCGAAAACAAACGGTTTTACCAATCAGACCTGATTAAGTAAAATCAGCAAAACAAACTT
Organism: Patiria miniata; assembly: GCF_015706575.1. NCBI lineage: Eukaryota > Metazoa > Echinodermata > Asteroidea > Valvatida > Asterinidae > Patiria > Patiria miniata. Next base: position 4,621,287 of record NW_024037072.1, on the reverse strand, counting down.
ATAGTTCTTAAATTTCGTCAGTAAAAAAAGTCACCGTGTTTAAATACCCGTGATACCCTAAATCTCCCGATCTTTTCATGCTCACGGCTCTTTTAGTCGCTGTTCTTTAAAAAGAGATTAAAACAGAACATGAACGGTTGAATTTTGGCCGACTTTTGTTCAATAGTCTGGAAATGTGTCTTGTCAATCACGGAAGATGACGCTACATTATGTGCTTGGCAACAGTAAAGTGAAGTTAACTGAATGATTGCGTATAAGTTCCTCTACTTTCTTATCACTGAATGGAATGGACAGTGGAGTGTCGTGCATTACCCAGATATTGCCTACATGACGTCGGCATTGCCTTTGAATGCTTTTCATGCATGATATTGTGGTAATAATATCAAAATTGATAACAGCGTACACGCCCGTCCTGCAAGTATCCAGCCATCAATGATGTAAAAAAATGTCCCGTGCACTTACGTTGCAGTAGACGACACAGACAACATGTTTTGCAAATACCACTTTCCAGTTGTGTAGAGTGAATTGAATTGCCCCACTTTGCTAATCAACTTAGGCAACCATGGATACATGGCTCAGGTGGTAAAGAAAGTTGCGACTATGTCCCCTCAAGGTCACCTTAGATTGGATTTGACGGTAAGTATATTTGGCGCCGAGAAAAATATCATTACGTCGTGTAATTTTTGTCACGTCGGATGGTTAATGTCATATATATTTTCCACAAAGCATTGTAGACATAAATATTGGTGAATATTCATGAGCATCTTGTTCGTCTCCAAACACGAATCTTGTTGATGGTATCCCAAGATAATTTTGTTAAATTCACACGCTATAGTGCAGTAGACACCATATTATACTTTCTACATGTTATATGTCACCATAAAGCTGGTCTGATAAACGCTTTTTTCCAAATTTAAAAGACCATTTCATTTCAGTTAGGCTACATTGAAACCTAATTGGACCAATTCAGTAACATTGGAACCTAAACGAACCAACTCATTTATATTGGAACCTAAATGTACCAATTTAGGTACCAAAATAGTACCCACAAGGTGGATACTATTTTGCTTTTTTGTGTCCTCATATACATTGGTGTCCTCCATAATTTGCCTTGGTGCCCTCCATCACTTGCCTTTGTGCAATTTCCCAATTCCTTGGTGCTCCTTGGTACAAACATTTGAGGAGGTGCGGCAATAGAGATCACTGTTGTAGCTACCGCGAAAAATTTGGGAAAAATGATTGACGCGCATGATTAAAATCGACGCGCGCGCTGACCAGAGACCGACTATTTTTTTTGTTGGCCTTACATTGGGATCTAAATGTACTAAATAATTTCTGAGTACATTGGAACCTATAAATGGACCAATTCAATCGAGAGTTGCATTGGAACCTAAACAAACCAATTCATTCAAGAGTTGTATTGGAACCTAAATGGGTGAATTCATTCCAGAGTTGCATTGGAACATAAACGGACCAACATTGGAACTTAAATGGACCAATTCATTCCATAGTTACGGTTACAAAGACAAATTTATTCCAGAGTTAGATTAGAACCTAAATGGACCGATTCATTTCAGAATACATAATTGGAATCTAAATGGACCAATTCACTCCAGAGTTACATTGGAACATACATGGACCAAATTATTCATTACAGAGTTACATTGGAACCTCAGACCAACTTCCAGAACTACATTGGAACCTAAGACACATTCATTCCAGATAATAGTACCAAAGACTAATTCATTTCAGATTGGAACCTATATGTTTATCAATTTATTCCAGAGTTAGATTGGAACCTAAATGGACCAATTCATTTCAGAATACATTGGAACCTAAATGAACAAATTCACTCCAGAGTTACATTGGAACATACATGGACCAATTCATTCCAGAGTTACATTGGAACCTAAGACCAATTCATTCCAGAGTAACATTGAAACCTAAGACCCATTCATTCCAGATATTGGAACCTATGACCAATTCATGCCAGTTATATTGGAACCTAAATAAACCAATTAATTCCAGAATTACTTTGGAACCCGAATGGATCAATTCATTCCAGAGTTACATTGGAACCTAAATTAAACAGGAGAAAAACGAGTTCAGGGGATAACACAGAAAATCTGAGAAATTTATTCACAAAAATTCGAAATTCATTTCGGTATCTTTGCCTCTTCGGGGTAATCGTAGTGTAAGAGTGTGATCAAATGCGTGGAAAAAGCGGAAATGGCCTAAAAAGCGGCAACTTTCTCAGGTAAGGAAAAAAACCCTGATTTTTGCCCGAAGTGAAATCACTGGCGTCAGCATAATGGCGGACGGCAAGTATTGTAGGACTATGATGGCTTCGTCCGTTCGATTTAGCAGGACTATCGATTCCGTGCTAGCTTCACGTGATGCGCGATAAATGAACGGCGTCAGGTATGCACATGAACTTGGAGAAAGTACGGCCGACCCGGTGCTTGCATGTATGGCAATCGGTGTGCTAGACATCCTTCCCGCCGAGAATGTTGTCCGGCGGCGAAAATCGCATGCGAGGCTCAGTGGTGGTGGGTGCAAGTGTGTGTGTTGGTAAATGAACAAATTCTACTGAAACATCTGTACATAGACGCATAAATAGCATGATGACTGGCCGGTAAAAACGTGCATTACAACGTGTTAAATGTTCCAAATTGCGTCAGCATCCGGCTCAATAACCCATTTGCTTGTAATGTTCGTGACAGAGCTTTTACGAGCACAGTGAATAAACCTGAAATGTATTTTTCAAATCCTATATATCTATAATCTAGGCTTAGTACTTTTTGTCAAGGAGAATACTGACTACTCGGAGTTTTGGATCATTTCTCTGAATCAGGTTAATTGGCTCTGTTACACTTCTTTTCATAACGCTGGAATCGACCTCATCTGTAACATGAAGTTTGAAGTTCAGATCTTGTTCAAGACTTCAATATTCTTTACGCAGAGAGAATCATCTTTCATTACACCGTGAGCTCCATACTACTCGTATAGTCCTCATCGACCGCTCAGAATTCATATCTTGCTTACTTGGTATTCTATTTCCCGCCATGTGTTCATCGATTTGTGGTGTTACATTACTGAAAACTATATAGGCCTAGGGCCTAACAGCGGTACTTTCCCTTCGTATCGCATAGTTTTACATCGTTGGTATTAAAGTTTCGATTATAGTTTATCCTTTGAAGACTAGGGCAGTTGTACTTTGTTTTTATAAGTCAAACGGATTTAGGAGAAAAAAATCAAAATATTCATGCGGCATGAGAGGTAACAGTTAGAATCCAATGCGTCATTCTAATTTATTTCATTATAATCACTTCGAAACTTCTCATTGATTTACATCAAAGCAGCCGCGCCCTAAGGTGTTTTTTTTTAAGTCCACGGGTATTAAGTAAAAGTGCACTGAAATAAAACATTTCGAGGATGTCCGAGTATCACAAATTGTTGGGGCACAGGCATCGAAATACGTTGTCATTTGAAATTCATTACATGGGCTCTTTAATCCCGATGTCATTGATTAGAATCTTTACAGTCTTGAAGACCACGCATTGCTACCAGAAACAGTAATTACCTCTCGTAGCCCCAAGCCGTGTCGAAATTACTCGATCCTCTTGTGATCAAATCACTCTTGTTACCAGACCCTTCGTGATGAACTGAGATTAAAAACCTCGCGGACGAGACTATTACATCCTGTCAGGCTGACATTTTCGAGCATGACTTTGAACATAATTTATTAAATGTCGACGCGGGCAGCGGTTCAACGGAGGGTAATTTGGGTCGATTTGCTTGCAAATAGACGGGAGACGTGTCAGTGAGTGAAGGCCAATTGTTGTCAATGAATAATGAACACGAAGGGTGGACCGTTTAGTGTTGCTACATACACGTGTTTACGTCATGATGTAAAAACAAAACTGCCCTCGGAAACTTACCCAAATCAAACTCAAATAGGGCCTTTTATCGCAACATACCACTTTGAATAAGTGTGAGAAAATATTAAGCAAAATTTTGTGTTTACAACTTACTTAAAGGGTCCATGCGATGAAATTTCTTAGGAACACAGTCATGTTGTGCAACTTTCTACTCCTCTGAAAATGTGTGAAAATTATTTGACATCCCTTTTTGGTTAACTTTATTGAAAAGTGCACTTCTTTAAATTTCCATTCTCTTCCGGACAACTGAGGGCGCTGTTGCTGTGATGTCATTCAGGACAATGTTCATTTTAGGGGGTTTCTTTTCAAATTATGAACCCAAAATTTGCGCTTTGAAAATATTTGTGTGAGAGGGTTGCTCATTGGCTTACTGGTATGTACTAACACAACAACGAATCACCAAATTAAAGAAAATTTTCGACAGCAAAATGTCAAAATTCTAGCGACATTTTGTGCTGAAATAACTGTAACATTGAAGATCTGCCCGGAATGACATCACAGTTTTGCTCATGAATATGCAAATTTGCATTAGCATAAAAATAAAAAAGGCAACAAAATACCCTTGAAAATGGCAAAACGAAATTGAAAATAGATTTAATGGAACACAAAGGTGCATTTTCAACTAAAAAGGATTGCATTAAAAAAAACCCGCATGGGTCGTATAGCCCACATGGCGGTTTTGTATTTCATTTTTTTTAATTTTTATAAAAGCACTGTCCCACTAGTCTAACAGCAAATCTAACTCATTTAGATTATTGAGAGATACACCTGTTGATTAGAGATTACCTCCATGGCTACAAAAGATATATCCTGGTGGATACAAACGGGGTCTACCCGACCCCAATACTTATGTTTCCCAATACCTATGTTCCCCCAAATCCTTAGGATTTGGGTTAGGGTTAGATCGATGGTTAAGGTTTGGGTTGGGGAACATAGGTATTGGGGAACATAGGTATTGGGGAACAAAGGTATTGGGGAACATAGGTATGCACCCGATACAAACACCTGTACACGGGAAGTGTTGATGAACAATGTCACTGCTCCAGAAATACGTAAAACGACCTCACAAAATCAATGCACGACCATCATTTCCTTTCTTCGTTGTTTGTTTTCGAACTCGGTTTGGATTTCTCGTTGCAACTAGGAACATGCCCAGATAGTGTTGCATAGTACTAGCAGGAGACGACAAGCAGACTAAACGGAAATTGGGGCAATGTTCTCAGACACGTTTGCATACACGATACATGATACGAGATGTACCGTATAGTGGAGAGTGCAAATACTGCGACAGACTGGCTACCGAATTGGCGTAACGTATGGTAACGTAACACCCGTACGTCTACGAGCAATCTCGTGAGTTCTCGCCTCCCTTTTTAATTGGCAGTCTACGGCTGATGCATGTCTGGATATTTAAATACGAGAGCACTGCATTGATATTGTGACTGTGGTCAGCTCAGAGGGAGAAACCTAATGTCCCGTCGGATTGAGAATTGCTCTATTCAAGATATACCTGTACAAGAATTCGTTATTATCTTATCCATAAAAACAGTAATGTGTTATATATTATACTAGTAATTTAAAAGTAAGGAACACTAAAAACACCCCAAACATATATACTTTTAAGATCGAATGTTAACAGAAAAAAAATACCAAGAATATTTTAATTATTGACGGGTTTCGTTGATATTTGTTCTGACAAAAAGATATTTCTTATTTAGCTTGATAATATGTTTTTAATGTTTCTGAACAGCAGCCATCTTGAATTGTTGTTGTTGTGGGGGGGGGGGGAGATGGAGGTGGGGTACCATTTCATGAACAAACATAATAAAAACAAAAATTCAGTCTCAAAAAAGGCTCCCATGCAAAGGGTCTATACTGCGCTTGACGAAGCTTCAAATCCGCACTCGCTTATCCATCGGAAAAACAGCCCCTCCGTTGAATTGTGTTATTAGGCCTTTATGCATGTTTATACATTCATGTACTTGAAGCAGACTTCGTGTCATCCTCTCTCGTATCTCAGTATAATTTTTCATTCAAAAACATGCAGGAGACGCTGAAAAGAAATATCGATTCTCTCTTAAAGGCTACAAAATGTCACTTACTATATGTCCCCATGCTCCGTCCCCCGCTAACTTGATACATCCCGATCTGCATTCATCAAAATTATGCCGTCAGTATAGCACGAGAAAATTGGCGATACCTGACCCTGTCCCACCAATCATTACAAAAAGGTCCCCGGGGTGAAAGCGACTGTTGTTCGGCTATCTATCTCGTAGAGATTGGGAGCACGTCCGTGATATCGTTCGAATGTAGGTGTTGCGATTCTCTGTACAATTTCAATGATTCTGTTTGCACGTCAATGGACTCGCATCATGAAAATGCATTTGATGAGATCTTTTAAATTTATTTCCACCTTTTTGATGAAATATTTATGAATTATCGACTCAGATGCATTTGACACACCGTACATGATGTATCGTAAGTCAGATCCACATCTTTTCTATTTCAATTTAAATTCAAATTATTATCTCATGTGAAATTCTCAGTCTGGCCTTGCACATTTTTATGCATACCAAGCGTGCATATATCACAATATAAGTTAAAAACAGCCTAACTAAAAAGAATATTTATTTAAAAAAACACTTAAAATCTTATGCAATACTGACAATAATGCATAAACAAAAGAGAGGGGAAAATAAAAATCTTTGAAATGGTGGCGTCTACATGACTCCCGTGAAAATATGGTATACCTTTTACCTTATTGGTCAACCTTAAGCGTGTCTGGGGTTCGTATTGGTCTTTGCATCGAGACATGCGCAGTGCGGTCAATGAGTACTTATTTCATAGAGTTCAGATTTAATACCACACCGGCTATTAAGGCTTGTGGCATGTCATTGTAATGTCATTGACTTTAATGAACATTGCTCACTAAGTCTTGGACGAGCGAGCCCTGCCCCTCTGTGATTTAATCTATACACTGATAATTAAATCTACACTTCACATGATTCGGCAGATGGCTGTGTCTGCATCTATGTTTTTTTCTCAGCAGCAATGGCGCCAAATTAGTGGCGGGAAATTTGGTAAAAATATTCATTTACGTGCCGTCGTCCTCTGCGTGCACTGAACCAAAAAACCCAACCTTTGTCGAAATTCTGCCGTGATGTTATTTAATATTGTCATAACTTTATGTTATTTGGCCTGTAGTCAGTGTTGAATGTCTTTGATAAAGCTGAAGCCACTTTACTTTTCAATGCAAAACAACACTTAAACACTTTAATCTGAGAATTCGAACTTGTTATGAAGTTAGGTTGGCACAATTGCCTTACACCTGTGATGACAGAGGTCCACAGCCAACTCAGGTTTTAATCCGCCACCCACTCACGCAGGCTCGTGTTCATTATTTGTATAATATTCACTGCTTTGCGCATGTCTCAACAAAACAATGAGAACTCACAGCCAATTGGGAAACTGTACAACTTCAAAAGTCTCACTTTTACCACACTGGCTTTTAGCGGGACGATTTGCCCATGGTGTACGTACATGCACTTTAATATTAACCTTTCTACATCGTAATTGTCTAATCGTTGACTCCTTATAGGCCTCTCGTGTCAGCCGATCAAGAAACGACCAAAGTCCGCCTGAAAAAAAAGAAATGAACAGTCCACGTGTTTTCAGTCTTATCGTTTTTTTTTTTAACGGAAAAAACCCCCACAATTTATCGACACAATTGATACCCCCCCCCGGTCAGCGTAAATCAAAGCAGCGAAGAAATAAAACCGGAATACCGCGGTTGCTCGGTATAGTTCTCAATCCTCTTGTTTATTATTTATTTTTTAAAAATACATTGGAACGTTCGTGCTGTCGAATAAAGGTGTCTCCAATCTGAAACCACGACATAAACCTCAATCGAATTGAAGGTTTTTTTTTGTTCCACCATGCGTAGTGATACCACTGGACTATATGGAGATTTCTAGGCCCAACATCTATCTTCGACTATCTTCTGATATAAGTGATTTCTTTTAAATTGAAAACAAAAGAACGACAGTAAGAACCGAACATGTATCTTAGAAATGTGCAACCAAAAAGGGAACTTACGACAGGATGTAAAATTTTGCACGGATAAAATGAACACCACGAATTACGGCTAGAAAATTAATGTTGAGGCGTGGTGGCAGCCGGTTGAACTTCGCGGTCTGCTGAGCCGCCGATGGCAAATGAAGCTAGTAGCCTCCATTCGAGTCGAGTCCCCTCGGTGGGTGGTCATTGACAGAGCTTTTGATATTGTAAGTTCGTGGACCTAAAATTAATGATACTTAGTCAAGGGCGGATCCGGGGGGGGGGCCAAAGGGGGCCATGGCCCCCCCCCCAAAAAAAAAAACGAAACCATTTTTTTTTTTATGTGACATCGCAATAAAGGCAGGCAATGAGTACACCACCATCTTTTCCTCAAAAAACATTGGTTAAAGTGGTCAGATATTGCCTCAGATCGCACCACAGAGCATCTAGAATCCAAAACATTTTCGGAACCCCACGCCGTAATTTTTTTACCCACTTTTTGGGGGGACCACAATTTTTTTGGGCCCCCCCCCAAAAAATTGTGTTCTGGATCCGCCCTTGTACTTAGTGACATTTTTATGATCATGCACGCGTTTAAGTGTGTTGGAAATCGCAGGTTGGAATGCCGCTGTAGTGAACTTTGTTTTGTTCAACCAAAATTTGTAAACATGTTCAGACAAACTAGATGTTTTTTTTTAACAAGCAAACATTATGTTAGTGGTGCCTTTATTTTGAGAACACTAGTACGGATTCTTATTTTTCCTCTACCTTTTCAAAATTTAATGCATCCATCCTTTGGTTGAACTTTGATTGGAAAAACAGTTTTAAAACGATGGGTGTGCTATAGAGCGCCATAATGTTCCGTGCTCGGTTGTGATACATGTTATTGCAGTTTGATAGACGAGGAGGGCTATCCAAGTATAAACAGATGAGCTTGAATCACGTCTACAGCGCAGACGCAGGGCGGCTCCAAGCGATCTTCTCGGCGGGATACATCAATGAGCGACGGACACGAACGATTGAAAATTCTGCAATATACAACATCAGAGGGGACCATGCAAATGAATTGCGCCGCGGGAGAAAAGACAGAAAAAACTTCATTCGTCTCTTGCCTCGGCAATTTAAAAAAAAAAACCATGCCTCTGAGCTTGTCATGTATTGCAGACCACACTTGCCGTTACTTCCGCGAACGAATAATATTGGAAACGCGACACGGGAAAAGAGTTTGCCCTCGTGCAATGCAATAATGCCTCCGAGTTGGCGGGAAATATTGGTCTGCGCATGGTCTGCGCAATATAGGCGTTGCGTGTGTGCGCGTATAACGAACGGCAGACGACTATTGTGACTGCATGTTGTGAAAGAAATTACTTTACGAAAATGTCTTTAAAAAATAAATGTCATTAGTGACAAAGAAAACTAGTTTTCGTAGGCCTTTCTATTTTGCTTTTGAAGGAAAACCAAATGATCATTTTATCATCGTTGAATTACATTTATACATGTATAGGGCCTACTCTGAAAGTAAGGAGGAATGTCATTTTTGTGGATTGAACGGACGAAGAGCACGCTTACTTGTGTACAAAACTAAAAAATTACATTCCCTGGACATACAAGTAAATATTTCGAATAATCACTGACGTCCCTGAACATTAACAACTACTACATTCCATCTAAGGAGTATTGATGCATGATTCTTCCCACTAACAATGGGAAAAATGAATAGTGATCATTGTTATTAGTCTCTCTCTTTAACATTCGTAAGTTATTTACAATGTATACGCATTATACGGGGAAAGAATTAATTTTGAAGACCGGCGTTGGCGAATCAATTTTTGGGAAAGTGCACCCCGTTGCGAAACCGGAGACTTTCCCGTGCCCCAGGTGTATGTGGCAAATCGATTCCGTAAGAGGAAATCCGTCACTCTAGAGTACATCATGAATGACGCAGATGAGGAAAAAAATAGCTAAGGCAAGATTAAACAACAAAAAATGGACTGAATGAAAACGGAGGCCCTTATGTTAAACAAAAATAACAGGTAGGGTCTATTTTTAGTTGGATAGACGGGCGTGTAGGCGTAGCTGTTTACAGAACATTTGAGATGTACTGTTGTTATGTTACTGTCAGTCGGGTTCGATGTAGTAATCGTTGCCCGACTCGCCACTATTTTTCAGGCTTTTCAGGCCGGCCGCCATGTTTGCACGAGCTTTACACGCAAAAAATATGCGACGTGTAGTTCGTGACAAAACAGCCTTTATAATTATATAAAAGAACAACCGTTACACTTACAGAAGCTGTCGATAGAAGATGGAGAATAAAAAAACACATATTTTTTTTCGAGTTGGAGTATTAACCTCCCCCCCCCGATAAATATAATCTGGGTGAACCAATTCCATATGATGCACTACGTGACAATTGGAACCTACGTCTCAAAATACAAGTCGAAAGTAAATGATCCAAACCAGTGTCAGGCATATTTTTAAAAACATCTGCCCACAGGCATATATATTTTATTTTAAGACATTGTAACTTTCATGTACATGCAATCATAACGTTGAAACCGAATACCGCGTTTGCAATAGGATTGTTTTGAATTAGCATAACGTGATCCGCCACGATAATTAAGGTCAAGTAGGTCCGGTGGGCCGGATCAACCTCGTACAACCTCGGCATCGCTGATGGGACGCTGACCAATCAGTTTCCCCCCTGGGGACAAGTTTGCAGACTGACCGAGCCACACCGGTCTGTATAGATGGTCATCCGAATTCCCAAGACCACGTGGTGCATTTATTAAAACACACATTTCACATGATGATACCTCAAATCAAATTGAGACGCACGGGTGCGGAAGTAACTACGGGCGCCCCGGTGTACGGGACATCTCCAGCGATGCCGGACGAACGCACCGGTTTTGCCCGGGGAAACGCGTTAATTAACGGGCGGGTGGTAAACGAGTTAGAACCCCAACGGCCAAGCGGTCGAAGCTCCAAATTTAACTCCAGGCTTTCCTCTCTCGGTCTTATAACCGCGTTTAATCACAAGTATTTAGCGGGGGTTTTCGGAGAAGTGGAGATGACGTGGTTGGTTTATACTTGGAGTAATTGAGAAGGTATCTTTATGAACTTGTGTTTTACTTGAACGGCATAATAGTCCGTTCCTTGTGTTTGAACGCATACATGAAAATATGTTCCAGTACGGGCGCTACATGGAGTTCCATATATACTCTTTGCATATTTTTATGTTTACGTGTCGCACGTTTTTGTATGGACTTTGATCGCTTCATCGTTAATAAAATTCGTTTAAATAAAGTATATTATTTTGCTTGCTTCTTTAAATGAAACTAGTGTTTTCTTTTGGGTGTTGATCTTTGTCGTGTATTTTCTCGTTATAGCAAACGTCACTAATCATGCCAATGCATTTTTTGTGTCGGTTGGGTATTCATACCTTATAAGCTGAGCACGCCACCACCAGGCCGACTCTTGATAGTTTTGACTACAAAAAACAGCAAATTTTACTTGACATTTAGTATCAGTTGAGTACAACTGAATATCAGTCAATAGGCCTATTACTTCAATATAGTCAGGATTTATTGCCTGGAAAATTCAGCAATGCGTGGGAAGCTACTAGTCAGAAAGTCAACTATATCCTTGTAGGCCTATATGTTTTCCGAAGAAAACCCCCCACTATATTCTCCAGAGCAATAGAAACAAGTCAGTATTTTGACTATGTATGTTGTTTGAAGAAAGATAAAAACGAATATAAACTCATGATATGCGAATGAAGTACTCCTGCATCCAATCGCTAGCAACGGCACCCATGAAAGGAAACACCTTTGATATCGAACAAACATTGGTTGAGTCATAATGCATTAGAATTCTACCTCCATGGTTGAGTTAATGCATTTGGAACTGTTTCCGACTTAGGGCGCGCGCGGCAGGCGTTCGTATCCACTCCTTTGCTTTCCCTCGTCTGGATCCGGCCCCGACTGGAAATTAAGCTTGATTTGAAGAATTCGTGCTCGGCATCTTCCAACATCAATTACCGTATTCGAGTCTGGTTTACACACACGTGTTCTTGCCACTGTTACGCACATCATGTTGCTACTGCCAGTGGCACATGGTACATCAAGGATGTTTCGAGTGGAACAAATAAACTTGCCGACAAAGCCGACTTTGCATTGTCTTTATATGTTTTGCTGATTAAATAAAGAAAGGGTAACATTATTCCAGAAGAACTAATCAGTCATTTAGACATCACTTGATTCCAAGTGCACCATACAGCAAGTACGCAACTATAACAACTGTTGTCTCTAGTTTGTGTATAGAAGTAACCTAGTAGCCTAAATACAACAGTGAAACATTACATTTGTCATCAGTCAGCAATTTACATCCAAAAGCGTCAACAAGTCAAGTTTGTCTTTCTTTCGGGGCATCATTTTATTCAAATGTTCAATCAAAATATGAATAGTTTAGCGTCTTCATTTGAACGTCCTTTAAAACTGAAAACTAAAAGTACTGAGCTGATACAAACAACAGAAGTGTTTTCCCACGTTGCTGGTTCATGAAGATTTAATTACTTCAAAGCAGGTTTTGGTGCCGCAAATTCGCAATAGTTGAACCCATTTCAACATGCGACTTTCGCAGCGAATGTATCGCTGACGTCAAATTCGCTCCGTATTTCACATTCCTGTAAATGTATGAACTGAACAAAATGATACTGAGTTCGGATTTGTCGAGTTCCTACCAAGCTATTTGTAAAATGTGCCAATAAGAAAGCGTATGTGTTACCATTCTTGTGTGTAATGCACGGTTGGCGCAAATATACATGTACTAACACTATTTGATACTTGACGCACCCTGTGCAAAGTACACTTTGTGACTTGGAGAGAAGTATTGAAAATCTTGCTCTATTAAAACTTGCACCTTGTTGTACATGAAAGCGATACGTATACATTTTGTAATTAGTTCCGTTGCTTTCTGCTGTGAAATCCCAATGGGACTTTTTTCTCTGGCATTGATTTGCTTGATATAGTTTCAGGATAATCACAATAGCCCTTTATACCTAATATCACCCTGCCATTTTTCTTTACTTTGCTGCAGCCAAATCAATGGAGTGTTTCTACTGCCCGGCCACCTCAACCAGCGAAGACGAATGCAGGAAAGCAGGAGCCATACAGCAATGTACAGTGGGTTTCAATACCTGCTTCACGCAAATCAAATACCAAGGCGAGTGCTCAAACTTCTAATAACCTCAAAATTTTAATTTTACCCCAAAACCATAGTGACTAACTCCCGGTAAAAACATTATTCGCGTAGTTTTGACTGGCGTAACAAATCATCGAGGTTATAAATTGACGTGTTTTATTTACTGTAACATTACCAATATTTAGGCCTATGCGATTTTCAGGTCTTTGTAATAAATATAGGGTGACCCCAAAAATGCAACCCTGAAACATTTGCCTTTTTGCAAAAACGTGATCTATGAATGTTTATGTTTTGGATATCAGATTATAGCTGAGGATGTTTTCTTTCAAATACTGAAAAAATCATGAAGACAGCACATTGGGTTGCTGAGAAAATGCCAATTTTGTAACACAACTCCTTTTTTGGTCCATTCCAATGGCATTACCACAGTTAAGGGATTAGTACACCGTACCTATCTGTGCATGAAATGTATGATGCGCATTATGTCCTATCCCTTACAAACAACACGCACATAATATGACAAGAGTACAAATTCATTTGATGGAAATACCTTTTATTTTCCACTTGAACAGGTATCTCATCCTATTTAGTCCTATTTCAAGCATTCTCAGCATCATTAGTATGTCAAAATATCAAAGAAATTGCACAAATGAAAGCTGTTTGAAGCACCATTGGAAAAACCGAAAAGGACATGTGTTAACTTGGCATTTTCTCACTGTGCCGTTCATGTTTACTTTTAGTATAAGAAAAGACCTCTCAGCTTTAATCTGATATCCAAAATATTACAATTCATAGATCACGTTCTTGAAAAAAAGGCAAATGTTTCAGAGTTGCATTTTTTTGGGTCACCCCGTAGACCATTCGTTTTAATGAATCAACTACGGAGTACCCCTAGCGTCATGTATTAAGACACACGTGTAGGTAACACAAATCCAAATCATACACAGTACTTTTGTTGATGTGTTCCACGTCTGTTTGAGCTCCGACTTACCTATTTGGGACCAAATTGCCAGTAGGGCTTTTTTAAGTAATCAAAGACTTTATGACTCAACACAACTTTAAAGCTTGTCAAAATCTGATGCAAACGATTAAAAAAAACATCACCCTCCAATTGCTGTCCTCCACTTTTGATGCACCTTATAGGTTTATGCATGAATAGGCTATGTTCGCAACTATAAGCACATTCTTATTTACAGGCGGAAGCAACTACCTGCCCAAGACGGTCACGCGAAGCTGTGTGGACGACACTTTTTGTGACGCGGAGAAAAAGACATACAACAATGGCGAGTGCGAAATAAGCGAGGACGACTACGTCTGCGTCTGGTGTTGCCATGACAACAACTGCAACCTCTTGTCTTCTGCTGAAAGGTCAAAGGTTAATCACATTTTGCTATTGGGCGGAGTCGTCATGGTGACATATCTGACCGGTGAAATCATGTGGCACTGGTAGAAGATCCTACCTGGTTTACCCTGTGTGACATTTTGACGGTGAATATGAAGACTTTTTGATCATCAAGTGTTGCGAAATCGCGGTTTTACTTCTTACAAGTCATGAAAGATGTGCGGACATTTTCAGATCATCAAAAGATGATTTGTGCTTGTATAGTGTACATTGTAAATGCTCACTATTGGATGACCTGGATTTGATTAACTTTCGCCGTAAACTGGCATGAGTCCCATCTTGATGGTCGGGATAACTGATGTCATTGACAAGTTTGCCAACTCAGTGCAGAAGAAAGTAGGCCAATGTTAATACAGGAACCCTTTGCGACTAGGCCAAGTCTACTCTTGGTAAACACTGGTTCAAATTCTGTTTGCTTCGTTGTTACAAGCACATCTGTGCATTTTATGGAAAGTGGAAGGACTGGGGATGCTCGTCTCTGACTTCTGAACTAGATAGACACAGGTCCTGTCGCTCATCCTTTCTTGGTGTCGCGTCTGCAACAATTAAACATTGGATGGACTGAAATAACGACGTTTTATATACAGTTGGATGTCTAACTCTATCACTAAGACTGTAGTAGAGATCAATATCTGGATGGAAGATCACTGTGTTTTGATACCCACAACGGACAAAATGACAAGAACTGGTGTCCAATCTCATCGACCTATCTGGCACAAAATGCATCATGAGACACACTGCCATAAATGGTGAACACTGTTCAATCCATGGTTGCAGACCAGTAAAATAATAGGCCCACGCCGGCCAAATCACGGTTTTATACCGTCAGTTTCTGTATTAATTAATTCAGTTTGCCCCGAACTTGGAGGAAGGTTTGTCGGAATGAAGGGTCCGAGTTCTAAATCGGTCGTTGAACTTGAACTGTATTTCTGTGAAATTTGGGTTGAAATTGGACACAAACGTTGCTCTATTATGCGATGGAGTGGAGAGATCCTTTTTTTCCCCAAAATGGTGATGGGTTTCAGGACGTAAGAAAGAGTAAATCAAGCTCTTGTATGATGTATGTCTTGATCATATCACCTGTGAGAGTTGCGAGTATTTCCCCCAATTTTTTGAAGTGGGGTATATAATCATTGGCGCCCATGGGCATATATTTACTGGTCTGCATCCGTAACGCAGGTCGATCTATGCGTACATCATCCGTTTCAGAATAGCGTTCAACAACAGTCGCCTCGACTCAAAAATGAGGCAAACTCCATGTATTTATTGTTTTTCGTTGACCAGGTCATCCGTTGCAGACGCTCCGATCAACTGCAACGGTCGATCTTTCGACGACATGCGCGTGAATTCGTTTGTAACTAAAAACGTCGAACTTTATTGAAGTCTTTATAATTCGGTTCAGCCTGACTCTTGAACGCCAGTCTGGATACCGGATGGAACGGGCGTAGCATCATCGTTTCATTCTGTTAAAAAATGTTATAAATTTGCGAATTTGGAACCTTTTCCTAAAGGATGGTTCCCTTAGCCTCTAATACAGAAGAGTATTATAAGCATAATATACATGTAAATGGCATTTAAACCTTAATTTGTAAAACAAAAGATGTACTTTTATATTCATGGTTAATTCACTCGGCTGTTGACAGCTTTGTATTGAGAATGTATCAGAAAAAAATTGTGCACTGTTACTAGAGTAGTTATGTAGGTGTAGTTCTGTACACCACTAAATGCCTAATGTAAGTTATTTCTACATCAGTCGGTGCAATGTAACACTTAAACACTGCATCCGCGTTTTGATTAAAGCTTATCGCAGAAAACAACAAATTAATAGAAAAGTGCCCTTGAAAATGTTGATGTACATGTACGTTGTGGTACCAAAAAGTCCTTGGTGATTCATTTTGACCGAGCTTATTAATTTCTCATTTCATCTTAATTCCCTGGCAGAAAAAAAATAAAGCAACATCAAGGCATCAATGCTATGAACTGTATTCAAATGTACATAAAGCAAACATCTAAAAAAAAAAACACATCTAGAACTGTGGTTCCTAGGTCGCTTTCAAATACATAAAGTCTCAGTGATACATTAGGTGGAACCAGGGGCAACAGGGTCCCCCCTTAAAGGTTTTCAGTATCTTTTCAGTAGTTAAGAGAACCATGAAGGGCACATACATTGAACATGTTAGTTTGTTCAGGTAACTGTGCAAAAGACTTGTTTACATATTGGCTATTGTTATTTCTGGTAATGAAACCAAGGATTCCTCAAAAGTTCCCCAGGCACTGTAGCTCGCAAACCTGAAGAAACCTGTAGAGAGAAGACAATGAGAAGAAATCACAGTTTTAGATGTGGGAGGAAACCCACGGAATCAAGTAGGGACTGAAAACCCAATCAGCATATGGACCAGGACAGGAATCGAACCCGGGGCCACAGCAGTGGAAGGCGAGGACAGTAACCACTGCGCAAACCTGACTCCCCCAATTAAACCACATAATTTTATAAGCACAATCACTCAGTGTTGTCTGAAGCTTGTGAAAAAAAATCACAAGTTGGTTGGGGTGGGACTTGAACTCTCGACCACCAAGCCTGCACGGGTCAGTTGGCTGCTTAGAATCTGCAGTGGGGACCACAAACAATAACTCCTAATATAAAGCCACTTCCAAAATTTCTGAATACTGGGTTTTTTTTAACTTTGAAGGTAATTTACAACATTTGCAAACATCAAAAAACAAAACTACCCAATTATTATGAAATACCTTACTGGACTGTGAGTGAATACTAGTCTCAAGCATCCTGTGAAATCATGGAACCTGGTGTGCTATCAATTTCACAAAAACCATCGTTGGAAAAAACTGACTTTTTCAAATACTGCCCCCAATTTACCAAATTTGGTTATTGCACATTTTGTTTGCAATCGGTTACAGATCTGCGAACGGGTGCAAGCCAGCTAGTCTGGTTTCCTGACCTGACAATTTTCCGATGTCTATAAATTGCTGTTTCGTCTGAAGTAGGGTCAGGAAACCAGACTACACGAACAGCAGTTTTTTCTTGGTTTGTCCAGCATGTATGAAAACAAACTTTAAACAGGTCAGTGTAACAATACTTGCAATAAAATACCAGCCCCCAAATCCATCCATTTCTGAAAATTACAGCAAAAGCAACTGTTGCACATTACCTTTTAAGTTCCCTAACCTTTCATTTTAAATTGGCTAATGGTGGATGCCATAACATGGCATAACACTCCAAAGTAGCCGGGAATTCTGATGAAAGCAGAGATACAGACGAATTGAATATTTGGAACAACTGGCATAATTGTTCACTTTGACTGCTCTTTTAATAAATGTCTGGTGGCAGAGCTGACAGTGTGGAACAGTGATTTGTAAAAGCAATACAAAAATTAATAATTTATGTACATGTTCTTTGATTCTACACTGATTATAAACTTACATATTGGTATAATGGAGCACCATTTGATCAAATACAAAAACAAGATTTCATGACACCACGGTAATCGCTGACGGAAAAATCTCATGAAAGAAACTACTCAGTGAAAAAATAAGAAAATCCCTGTACAGGGTGAGTCAGAATGATCTGGACCCAAATTAAAGAAAATATTAAAAATATGTAGCAATTATCAAAACCAAGTGCAAATGGAAATGTTATAGGCTGGTATTTTGGACATATTTGGTGAAAGTTCCATGTATATCCATTGTACCATTTTGAAGAAAAGTGCTAGCAAAGAACACATGCTAAAAAAACACTCTGACCACGGTTCCATGGTTCAACAAGTTTATTGAAATCACGTACTGATGAGACTGCATTGTTTGAAATGTGTGTTCTTTGCTAGCACTATTCTTTAAAATGGTACAATGGATATACATGAAACTTTCACCAAATATGTCCACAATACCAGCCTATAACATATCGCATTTGCACTTATTTTGATAATTGCTTCATATTCTAAAAATATTTTCTTAAATTTGGGTTCAGATCATTCTGACTCACCCTTTAATGTCTAAATTTGGTTTGCTGGAGTTAATGGAAATTACCCAGCGGACTCATGTAATTCTAAAATCCAAACATCTTAAATCGAGGGATTCAAGCGAAACGCTTTATGTGCAGTTTTAAAAAAAGTCAAATTCTGGCTTTGGCATCTCTTTAGGCAATACATGTATGTACATAACACAGTAAGAGATAAACAATGATACTAATTCAAGATCGGAAAACTTCAGCTGGTGTGTCGGTATCATGAAAAAAAGAAAATAAACACACAAACAGATTTTAATCCAATAAATTACAAGTCAAATCGAAACCAATTTCATGGCTCTGCTTACCGTTAGCAAAAAAATCCGTGCTTACTGTAGAAGAAAATTCCTTGCTTACGATAAGCGTATTTCACGGGTTAGCAAGGAATTTTGGACTGTGAGCATGCACACATCCCGTAACTATGAATTCCGGGGCCGAGACTGGGGGACAAATAAAAAATCCACAAAATAAATTATCGACAGAGGGTAAGGTGGCTGATGTTTGTATTTGACTAAAGGCGACCCTTAGAATACCCAATATTTTGTTGTACAAAGAGGTAAATACCTTTCAGGTAAAACCTCAGGAATTCCAGCTTTCAAAACGGATTCTTTAAGAATCCTGAAATTAAGACAAATCCTGACCAAAAATCCTGATAAATAATCCTGACTTCTAGAAAAATTCTGATAAATCTCACCCCTGGAATTCTGAGCTTACAGGGTTAGTACAGAATATTTCTGCTAGCGCGGTTAGCACAGAATGGTGATTATAAGCACGGAATTCTGTGCTTAGCAGCGCCATGAAATTAGGACTTAGACTCAAGTAACATGGTGAACAATGAATAACGAAAGTCTTTGTCTCTGGTTATTTGAAAAGATTGTGAATTGACTATAGACTTGATGACTTGTGTCTGACTTGATTACAACTCTAGAAAAAGAAATACAAAACGAGAGATATTTTAAAACATTCCTCTCAGTTACAGAATAAACATGGTTTTGTGCGAATGTCAAGTTTTGAAAAAAATAATGTGTATAGTTATTTTACATCTGCATCTGTTCCAAGTGAACGGAATGATCTAGTGAACAGAATGACCTGGTTTACTTACAACAGTGTAATTTGAATGTTTGTACATAACCTCATTAGACATTTTGTTGTCTTTTGTTTTCTTCACAAATTATCCATAAATTGTTAAGTGTCATCCGAATTGAAACAGTAAAATTCATACATGTAAACTTAAAAGTAACTGCGAGATATGAATCGGTAATAGGGTTGAAGATAATAATTTCTTTTTTTGTCCCTTCTTTTGAGGAAAAAAACACCTTATTTTATCGTTGCAAACTCATGTACTTCAATTTTTTATTGCATTATTATTTGTGAATGATAATTTTTCTTTGATTTTGAAATAAGAAATAAGTTTGTAAAGCACATTAAAGAAAATTGCATTTGTTGAAACTACAAGTCAAGAATTTTTGTAAAATGCCAAGTCAATGTGTTCATTCAGTGCCCGCGAGAGCTGTGATGAATCGTTAAAATCAAATCAACTATGAAGAGCACATACACTTAAGATGGATGTTGATAGAAGATGCATTACTTTTGACAAAGTGCTGTTGCCAAACACAAGTTGTTCATTAATGACACTGCTAATGTTTAACAAGAGAGCAGTGCGAATGGACAGAACCGGTCAGAACTGGTTGCAACCAACCAGAACTGGTTGTATCTGACCTGAACTGCCTCTTTCCGCATTGCTTACATTTTTTATCCTGGATGGTCGACAGTGACCACAGAGTACTTTGCTGTGATGGGCAATGGATTGTGTACTTAAGGACTTGATAATTAATGACCATCAGCAAGAAATGTGGGGGAAAACAGGGTGTGTGCAGAGCTGGTTTTGACTGAATTCAACAGGATAGAACTGGTCGGAACCGGCCACATCCAAGTCCTTTGTGTAGCCTCACTTTACTGACATGGGATGGAAGTGCAAGTAAAACACCACACATAATTTTGCTTGTAACCTTTCTTTCTTGCCAAGCTACATTTGTTCTGCACACAGCCCATGTGCATTTAGCATCTCCAACGAGTTACTATTTTTCTCATACTTGGCAAAAATCAGTTGGGAACCAGTGAAATGCCACAGACAGTACCTGAAATTGTGACTGGTAACCCTTTTTTGACACGCCAAAATTTCGGTGGTGAGCAAAATGCATGAAATTAAGCCCGCTTCACACCTTTCTGATTTTACCTATTCACTGGATCATTGGGCCATCCGTTGCACAGATCGGAGAGGTGTGCGCCGAAAATCGGACCGATCTGATTGTACATCGGAAGACCGGATGAAATCAAACATGTTTGATTTTTTTCGCATTTGATTTCACCAGATCTGACGTCACCGGAAAGGTGTGCCAGAAGCACTCCGATTTCACCGGACGCAATAGTTATGTTAACCAATCAGATTCACAAAGGAAGTCACATGATTCACTAATGACGGCTGCCATTTTGTCATCATGTGATTGATCATCATGTGACCGGTTATAGAACAGAATCGGGCATGTGGGCAGGTTAATGGTGAAAAAAAAAAGACGTATAGGTAATCCAGTGATCTGATAAAAACGGAAAGGTGTGCAGTGGGCTTTAGTTACCTAAGTTTTGGAACTAGGTTTCCAAACCTAGCGAGTTCCAAGTCTCTCATTTGCCTCAAAAAAAACCCCAAACAGCTGCACATTGGTACTGAATTTCTGTCCAGGTTAAAATGGTGCAAAATAGTTTGTTTGCCCCAAACCAAAGTATACCCTCCTTCGAATCTGCTCTGTCCTTCATGTGTCAAAGGTCAATTCATTTAGCAATGTAGAAGAAGATGTAGCCCGTCCTTTCCCGTTCTTCGCGGACTGCTGATTCGGTTATGCGGACCACTTCTGAGTCGTCGTAGCTCAACCAAGAGGACTTTTTACTGTCGTAGACGTCACTGATGTAATGCCCTACCGAGGAGGTACTACCGATGTGACTGACGATACTGGTCAGGCGGTAAGATGACGGTAGGTGACCACTCTTTTTTAAAAAAAAGTAACAACATTTTTTTTAAATTGGCTAGAAAGTGATACAAGGCATTGTGGAGAGAACAACTTTGGAGAAGTTTGTCGAGTCAAGTCCGTCACAAGTCCTTCCGTCTCAAGTCAAGTCAGAGGCTATTCAAATCAAGTGCAACAAAGGCTTTCTTCTGATATTGTTTATGCCCTGTTACAAATGTACTTATGATTTGACTTGTGAATGGACTTATGATTTACTCTGTTCAACTTCACTTCAACACAGGTTGTGGATTCATACAGGTGGTTCTGATAAGTACTGAAAATATCCTTCATTTTCTTAGAACACCTCTTGTATTAGAGATAGTCACTTCACATGGTGCATCTATAGACTTCTTCAGTTAAAAACGGTAGTTATCAGATACTACGTATATATTGAGTTTTATTCAGTTGTACTTGATAGCTATTCAATTGAAAAACCAATAGCATCAGCTGGGCACTATCTTTGTCCAGGTCCGATTTGAATCTAGGCAAATAAAGTGAAATGAGAAAAGACCAAAGCATGATCTGGACCTCGCCCCAGGAAGCACAAACTTTTAGGTGAAAGGTTCAATTTTGCTTTACGACAAGGCAAGTCGGTCACAAAATGTCAGTCAATGAAAGTACTAATCAAATCCTTCAAACAATGGACTCTGTCCTTTGCAAACCCAGTGCATGTGAGCAACCAGTGAGTCGACAAGACTCATGATCAAACATGAACCAACCTCGGCATTCTTGGTCAGCTCTTTCGTCGTATCGTCATCTGATTCATCCTCAATCTCCATCGGCTCAATTGTGTCCTCATCATCTTCAAGACAAGTGAAGCTCTCGGAAAACTCTGCAACGCAACATCACGGTACATGCATAAGGATACCACTTATGGAAGTTATGGCGACATGTACACATTCGGTGTATTCATTAAGAAGTTGTCCATATTGCTGTTAGTCATTGTAAAGTGTTGGCTAAATAGTGTTTGTGAACATTTTGCTAAATATTTAACCCATAAGTACCTTGTATTACATTGCATTATATCCTGATTAAACCATTGCTATGACGTCACACTATTGTTAAAAGTGCGGAATCGGATCTACGAATCTCTTACACTGGTCACAAAGTGTGGATTCGGAACGACGAATCTTTAGTAAAGTGTGGATTCGGAATTACGAATCCAAACTTTGAACATGTCGGACAATTGTTCTCCATCATGCGCATGAATAGGACCGTCTGCGTGAAAATTTGCTTTCCGAAAATTACCAATGCATCTTCACTGTCACATTCGCCGCCGTCACTGCAAAAACTACTGTTAGTCAGAAAGAAATCGTCGTCTGAACTATCCATTTTGACGTAAGGAGCCTATACACACAAAATGACTTAGTTGTACGGGTGTGGCGATACACATGCTAAACACGCCAGGAAACAATGTTGCAACCTGATGCCACTTCCGCGCTTGTGTACAACGTATGGAGTCATTTCAAGTATTTCCTAACAATTTTGGAAACATTTATCAGTCCCAGATTCATTTCTTATCATCATTTTTGCAACGAATGGCCTTCATTGAGATGATATATGAAGAGAAAAGTGGTGTCAGGTTGCAGCATTCTTTCCAATGCTTCTGTTGACGCAATGGTTTAAGTCCAAGAATACACTCGCAAGTGTGGATTCTTAATTTACGAATTCACTCGGCGCTTTGCGCCTCGTAAATTCTTAAATTACGAATCCACACTTTCTCGTGTATTCTCCTTAACTGAATCTATACAACCATGGAACACTAGGGGACAAGTTCTGGACGAGTTGCGGACATTGTATTGGGTATAGTCAGTCAGTCGATTCGTCGACTAAAGAAGGTGTGGCTTGAGATGAGCACAGTATCTGGTATAAGTTACAGGATTCTGAACAACTTCCCTGCAATCTTCCCGCAATTAAGTTATCAGCATGGGCGAGTCAAGCAGTTGCTAATGAAAATTTCCCCGGAACATGTCTGGGACAAATACAGAGCTTCTTCTGGACAAAAACAACGATTCTACCCGCAACTTGTCCGGAACTTGTCCCTGATAATGAAGTGAGACGGGCCATGGTACAGGGACTATGGGTAAAAGTTAAGGTCACAGACCTTGTAAGCTCATCTGCTTAGCTTGTTTCAACGCATCCTCCTCCTTCTTAGCAACTTCTTGAGCATCTAAATAAAAAAAAATGCTTAGAATCAGACGCAAGGCTTTAAGAATGCAATGCAAAAATTGCAACAACTCCCTCACAAAATCTGATTGAAATGACAGGCAAAAACAGGTCTCAAATTTTTCGGGGAGATGACGGTTGAGGGGGATAAGCTCAGATTAAAGCAGTTCCTTTAACTTACGATTTATATCAATGTTTAAAAAGGACTGAAACTTCCAAAGCCTGTTTGATCGACAGTTAAGAGTCTGTGCCATTGATATCAGCAATTTTTCAACATTCTTATATACTTTTAATCAGCAATATTGGGGTTCAATGCTGTCTAAATGATGAATGTACTGTAGATTCAAATTTCAAAATTTAGACTGAAAGCAATTTGAGAAAAAAGCCTTGGCCAATTAAATGTGTCATACCTTGCAAACTGAGCTCAGTTGCCCTCCGCAGCTCCTCATCCTCTTTAGCTTTCAGCTCCTCATAGCTTGGCCTTGCGTCACCATTCACCCCTACTGGCAAAGTGCTGTGGTCCTCGTCCCTGATTATGTCCACAATAGTGGCCTCTAGCAAAGTTGGCTTGACTGCTGAGATAGGGGTGGCTGCCAAGTCATTGTCAAGACAGGAGGAACTTTTGTTTGGAGTCCGCTTGACAGGGGTGAAGAAGTTGATGATGGCTTTTTTCGCCGTGCGCCATCGGTGTGGCTTCGTCCTGTTGCCGTCGAGAAGACATTCCGTGTCGCCCATGAGGTCGGCTTCATTATCACCCGCACACAGAGCATGCTCAGAAGGAGTGCTTTGATAGGACGTCATCCCATCCCCTTTGAACCGCTTACAAGGAGTTCCATTCGCGCGTGAGTCCACACCTAAATGGTCCCCTGATGCGCCCTGTAAGAGGACATTATCCACAGCGTGGATGGCATCACAGGCCCCCCGTCTCTTCAGTGATATAAACTCCTCATCATCGATGTCCGACAAATTTCCTTCGCTCCTTATTTCCTGGGGACTGTCTGGGATATCCTCGCCTAGGGAAGGAGTTGCGTCAGGCATTCGGAGGGGATCCTGAGTGCTGATGGCCAGGGCGTATGCCAGCTGCTGCTCTTCTGACATCTCAGTGATGGGCCGATCGGCGTCCTGTTTGCTCTGCTCCATCGCCTGAGGGAAGATGACAGAAAAACAAGACAATTGTGAAATTGAATCTTGTCCAGTCAGCAGTCGGGGCATGAAAAAAATAATTAGATTAAAAACAACAACAAAATTTTAGTGCAATTTGGTAAATTTACAATGGAATCCACTATTTTAATTATTTGGAATGAAAAAGAAAATGATAAAACAAATTCAAAACAAGAGAATGTAATTTAAAATTATGTATCTCAACACAAGATTCATTAGAAAATTTTTGTCAGCAACTGTGGGAATCTTTTTGGACAAACATTTGAATTTAAGTTGTTCCATATGATAGGAATCAACAGTACAGCGAGCTCAGTTGTTGACTTTACTAGGGGAAAAAATCATTTAAAAATAAAGAGGGATTTGAACCAAGAACCCACAGATTACAAGTGCAGACTTCTCAACTGCTCAGACCCCAGGTTTTCTGGCTTCGACTGGCCTACTTAGGTCTCATACAGCGGAGGGAGAAAGCAGAAAATGACTGATGGCAGAATCGGTACAAGTTTGATATTAGAATGATGGAGGAGATGACCAAACCAGCAACGTGATCGCCGCACTGGGCATGTGTATGACAGGCATAACATTTACACAGGCTTCAAGTTATTGATGGCTTTTGACTGGTGTTGGCACGCATGGTGTATCGATTCCAATCTCAGCTGATCAATCTACCGTAACATAAACGTGATCTTGTTGCAAAATATACAAAGCGATCACAAGTGTTTATTATACAGTTCTAGATTTTGGAACACAAACCGAAAGTTTAATTATCAAGCCGAAGACAATTGCAAACACTGTGACCTTACCATGCCGTCAACCAGCATTTTTTGATTGAGCATCACTATCTGACAAACAAGAACAAGAATTGGAGATGCAGGGGTTGCCCTTAACTTTTTTTTTGACTGGCCAGCCGGACCAGTTGGCTAGAATTTTGACTGGTCCGCCAGGTTTTTGACTGGTCCGTCTTATACAGCGTGTACCCACCAGTTAATCAGTTTCACATAAGTCATAACAAGACTATTGTCATCAACACCCATGTCATCATGTCACCTGAGCAATAGAGGTCTATTTTCTTCCTCCATGATCTGAGGCCGCAAAAAAATATATAGTTCTGCCTCAGATTACATGCCTTTTAAAAATAGGGTCGGTCGGTCGGATTTTTGGGTTTTTGGGGGGCCATTTTTTTTATGCCGCTTGAATGGGGTATTCAATTAGGCCTCAGTATGCGAAGTTTTAGCCTGATTTTATTTTTATTGCACTATGAAAGCTATACACAAAAAGATGGCCACAAAAAGTGAATAAAACCTACCTTAATTAGGCCAAAAAAAATAGTTCTGCTTCCGATTACATGCCTTTCAAAAATAGGGTCGGTCGGTCGGAAATTCTTCTCTTTTTTGCCAATTTTCTTATGCAGATTGAATGGGGTATTCAATTATATGCGAAGTTTTAGCCTGAACTAGTTTCATTGCACTACGAAAGCTATACACGAAATGGCAACAAAAAGTGAATAAAACCAAAGGCTTTAATTTTTGTCAATATATTTACGTTCGATAATTTCAAAAAATAATGGAAAATTCAGGTCGTTCGCACCATATGCACAACGCTAGTCAAGACGCGGGGAGCTGGCCGAAACTCCGAGGTGTGTGATGCGTGCGTGTGTGGTGAGCGGCCCACCATGGGCCGACAGACCCGTTTTTACCGTCAAAAATTTCGGGAAACACGGGGCATGTATCACTCCAAATACGAGTAGTGCGATCTCAAAATGAACTCATGAACACAGAAAATACATACACAGATAAGCTTGATCAATTTTGTAAATTAACTTGCAAAAATGTTCTTTCTCCATCGGTGTTTTCTTGGCATTTTTACGATGTCGAATCCGACCAGTTGACAGAGCACGTGCCTGGCGTCTGCACAATGCATAGCCATGCTAGCGCTGTCAATCGCTACTCCTAGAACTAAAGTATAGTAGTGGAGCCTCATAGATTAAGAACCCCGCAAAATTGTTTTCAGCACAAAACACTAATCAAGTACAAAAACGTCCATCAAAATGCAGAAATTTCCAACAGAACCGCTGCACAGTTTGCCCCCAAACTCCGTACTACACCTCATGACATACTCACAAATTATGCGCAGAACAAATATCGCTGGATTTTGTCTTTTTGGGGGCTAAAATGATGAAAAATATGCCCTTTCCGCACTGAGCCAACCTGACACTTGAAACGTGCACGATGATTTTCGGTTCGCTCGGAGCGCGCCGCGGGGGGTACGGTACAAGCGAAATGATAGTATGCGCATGCGTACAAGTGCTTGTACCGTACCCCCCGCGGCGCGCTCCGAGCGAACTGAAAATCATCCTGCACGTTTCAAGTAGCTCAGTCCGGAAAGGGCATATTTTTCATCATTTTAGCCCCAAAAAGACAAAATCCAGCGATGTTTGTTCTGCGCATATTTTGTGAGTATGTCATGAGATGTGGTACGGAGTTTAGGGGCAAACTGTGGAGCGGTTCTGTGGGAAATTTCTGCATTTTGATGGACGTTTTTGTACTTAATTAGTGTTTTGTGCTGAAAACAATTTTGCGGGGTTCTTAATCTATGAGGCTCTAGGAGTAATCGATCGCATAGCCGTGCACAGACTAGTTACCGCATTTTCATCGTGTCTTCTAAATTGGCGCGGCGGGAACCAGTCATCGCCGCATTGAGCTGGGTTTACGCACATGATGAAAGTCACCGTGACATCGAGTTGCGAAGTAGTCATATCGCGAAGCGAATTTGTAAAAATAACGGAGGTTTCTTTTGAAAAAAATAGCGAATGTAAGTAAGAAACCAAATAAATACAACAACCATTTTTTTGACGCAGATTTTTTTGGCTGGCCAGCCGGACCACTTGGCAAGGTGTTTCAGCTGGTCCGCCGGCAATTCAACTGGCATTTGGCCAGCGGACCACCGCTAAGGTCGAACCCTGAGATGGATGTAATTAGTGGTAGTGCTACAGCCGAACGACTCCCAACCAGAATTTGCTGAACATGGCACCTTCAAACTTTAACCAATTTTGTGAGGCAAAAATTAATTGCAAAGTTTTCCCATCAAGTTTTATGTGGTACAAGTATGACTTTTTAACTGGATGAGTTTGAAGCTCATCAACAACGAAGTTCAGCAACACGAAAATCAAGGAAAAAGTCAAAGTGCCCCATGTTTGCAATCTCCACTACACTAAGAGCGTGCTCAATGTTCAGGAACTTTTACCTTCTTCAGTTCTTCCTCCTCCTGTTCCCGCCTCTTTTCCTTTTCAAGCTCCGCCTTTTCTGCCTCCCTCTTGCTCATCTCCAGGGCTCGTTGGGTCTCATCAGTGTCTGAGTCTGGTAGGCTGTCCAAGAGAATAGTCTGTCTAGGCTGGTTGCTATAACAACAGAAAATGGACCGAGTTACAAAGATTAGACTAAAAAAAATCTGGAATCACTTTATTTTTTATATATTTGACAAGATGTGCATTTGAAACCGGAAGAGAATAAGATTGATAATTAATCAACAGTTAATTTTTTCCCCTGAAACTCAAATTTTTATTTGTGCACAAGAACCTAAAGATTAGAAAAAACCGATTCAAACAGGTTTTGGCCATTCTAATAATTTGTGACCCGTTCCACAAAAAAAACAGGGTATTAAGTCACGCTGTGCATTATCGTGTAATGGCCCACTCAACGTTGAGAAAGTAAACATTTCGACAAAATGTGATTTTTATTTTGTCATGAATGACATCTTTAAAGGGAAAATACAACATTTGTAAACATCAAAAAATAAAACTACCAAATCATTTTGAAATACCTTGCTGGACTGTTAGTGAATGACAGTGTAAAGCATCCTGTAAAATCATGGCACCTGGTATACTGTCATTTTCAAGAAAAGTGGTATTTTTGTATCTATTTCCAACACTGATCGGCCGATCAGCGTTGGAAAAAACTGGCTTTTTTTCAAATACTGGCCCCAATTGACCATCGCACTTGTTTACAATCGATTACAAACCTATGAACGGGTACGAGCCAGCTAGACTGGTTCCCTGACCTTACAATTCCCCAATGTATGTGAACTGCTCTGTTTCTTCTTATATGGAGTCAGGGAACCAGACTACAGGAAAATGATTGTTTTTCTTGGTTTTTATAGCATTTTCGAACCCAAAACCTCAAAAAAGTCAGTGTAACTATATTTGCTATATATTTCCAAACCCCCAATTCCATCCATTTCTGAAAATTACAGCAAAAGCAAATGATGTATATTCCCTTTAATACCTAAAGTTCAGGTTTTTTTCACAGAAATGTTTATTTTGATAAACAAAGTGGGAAAAAAAATGACCATTTTGAGCTTTTCCTGCCCACATCTCTAATAGAGCCAGCTATGTCAAAGCATGTGTTCTCAGTTTGTAATTCAAACTCCAAGGAAGCAATAAATATGCAAATATGTCATATCTCCAGAACAGGAGGGGCTATGGAGCTCTATTATATACCACATGAAAGCCTACGTTGTGGTCTTTCCAACCGTGTATGTAACTCAATTTCATTATTTTATTTTATGTAACTAATGTGTGTGTAAGGTCTTTTTTCTGTTTTTGCATTATGCAAGTACACACAAGAAAATCAATACATACCCCGCATTACTAGCACTGTACTCCAACCGCTTTCGTGAGGAGGAGCTGAAGTTGAAACGAGACGGCTTCCCTGATTGGCTGGTCGCCGATGCATTGCCGTCCACCAGTCCCATAACGGGCCGGAGAGTTCTGTCCCCACTCAGCGGTCGTTGAGGGCTCAGGGACCCGTTGATTAATGACTTTGCCTGAGACGTCGGTCCTTGGGTTGCCTTGGTGCAGTGATAGTGCATGCACAGGTATTTGGGTATGTGAATGCGACGTCGCAACTTGGAATTCTGAACAGCGTCGATGTCAAACCGGTAACGCTTGAGGTGAATGATGATTACCCTGTAGGGTCGATGGTTGAGAGGGGGGATGGAAGTGAGATAAATTACAGCATTGATTAAGGAATGTTTCTTGATTAGTTCTCGGGGAAACACAGAATTGATTAAATGCCTGGGCGGCAAGTGTTCCAAGGACCGCGACAGTCTTCAGGGAAGGTGTTGCCAACACACCAACAGCCAGGACAGATTTACGACGTCAATTTATATTCCGTGAGTAACTGAAATCTGTCCGGATTAGAAAGGTGGATATTTCTTGAGAGGATTGAATATTTTAGTAGGTATCAATGTAATTTGGAACTTTGATCACTTTGTGTTGAGGGTTCAAGAAACTTCTGGAAAATTTGCGAGATTTTTTATTGCCTGTAATCATAAAAATACCGAGAGAGAAAATTAACCCTTTCTTCATTGCACTCTTCCATTCACGTCAAAATTTGTCAAAAGTGAAATCTCTTTTGCGCTGTCCTCCAATATCGGCAACCGAACCAAGTCTTAAAAAGACTCAATTGAAAAAGTTTGTAATGAGATTCGCAGGCCCTTCTAATCTCTCCAAATTTGTACACTTGCAGATAAAACCTCCAATGGATCTAATGTGCTCCAATGTTCACTTGGCTTGTGAGCCAAAACATCCTCCAATGCACTTCACTAAACATAGGTATGTTCAATCGCCATGCACTAAAGAAAGTACGCAAGGCTAAAAAATAACTTCAAAATGTCCAGTCGCTGCAATGAGCAACAGTATGAGCTGTATAAGTGTCTCTATACCTGGGTAGCCTAGTGAAGGTATGAGTGACTGTCGCTTGTTTGCAGTTGCACTCACTGCATGCGTACTCAATGACTTCCGCTCGGAAGAACTGCTCCATTGCTGTCTGAATAGATCCGATGGGGTTGGAGGAACTGTAAAAAGGATTCAAAGCACACGGTGGACCATGAGCTCAAACAGCCAAATACCTTTGGGATTTGTAATTTATTTTATCATCAATGACTGGGCTCCTGACACACCTTCCTATGCATATGCAAATAGATGAAATAACTTCTCTGCCGTGGTGAC
This sequence comes from Patiria miniata, assembly GCF_015706575.1. Taxonomy (NCBI): domain Eukaryota; kingdom Metazoa; phylum Echinodermata; class Asteroidea; order Valvatida; family Asterinidae; genus Patiria; species Patiria miniata. The sequence continues at coordinate 4,590,281 of NW_024037072.1, read as the reverse complement.
CAATGAAAGAATTACACTAAGTTCATGAATATGCATGAGGTATATAAGTTTCTCATCCCCCTTGCTTTCTTTTGCATGCCCGCCTCCTTGTTTTATATTCATACATTTGCAATACATTTTGCAAGATTGTCTTTTTAAAGTTTCCAACAAAACTGTAGCTATGTAGAAAGGAGAACGGCTCCTGTGGACACAATTTTGTATGAGAAAAAGAGTCAAGAAAATGGAAGAATCCATCCGCCATCTTGAAAAAGCCGCCATCTTGGAAAAGCCACCATCTTGTGGGAAAAAGGGGTGGGGCAACTTTTTTTGTATGTGTAAAAAACACAAATGTGCAACTATTTTTTTCCATCATCCTAAATATTGCTCACATAGATCTCTTCTGGGCAAGTCCAATGACAAGTCATAGAACTGGGCTGTCTTTGTGACCAATGAGAAAAGTGGGTTTTGCTCATGAATATGCATAAGATGCATCACTCACCTTCTTCTGGGCATGTCCAGCGACAGGTCATAGAACTGTTCTGCTTTTGTGACCACCTCCCCGCACTGCTTACAGACGATGGAATGCATGACCTCAAACTCAAAGTTCTTGACTACGGGGCACGGGTGGGCATCCTTAGGGTCCTTCTGCCCCTCTGTCTGTGGGGTGTCGCCGGGAGGGGTGTCTTGTAACTTCTGCTTTGCCTTCTCCCAGTCATCCTTGAGTTGGTCCAAGCACTGGCAGAGAAACTCCTGGGCGTCCTGTGGATTTTAAGAAGTCAAGTGTTAATCCTTTTAGTCACTGTACTGCCCGAAACTGCCCTGCCTATTACTCACTGTAACGGCTGAAACGGCCTAAGCACTCTATGGGTTAACTGATTTTTCAGTGATATACACAATGTGATACAATGTAGCACTAACCTGGGCCAAATTGCTTGGCTCTGCTTACCGTTAGCCAAAAATCCCTGCTTACTGTAACAGAAAATACCGTGCTTACAGCAAGCGCATTTCACGGGTTAGCGAGGATTTTTTACTTCTGCGCATGCGTACATCCCATAACTAAGGATTCTGTGCTTACAGGGTTAGCGCAGATATTTTTTTCTGCTCACGCAGTAAGCACGAAATGGTGATTGTAAGCGCCAAATTCTGTGGTTAGCAGAGCCATGAAATTGGGCCTTGACAGTTAGCAAAACAATTTTCGACAACAATGGATGGAAAAAAAATATATATAAAAGTAACAGAATTGGGGAATTTAAGAGATATATAGCAATGCACCTCTAGCCTGGATTTGGGGTTTCAAATTCTGTGCATTTTGGATGCAATTGGGCCTGAAAGTGGGGTTATTTAGTTGTGGAGGGATCCTTTTTCAAGATTGCTACTTTTCCAGTTTGGGAAACATCACTTGCTTTAGGGGTGGTCTTCTTTGCGTGAGAATTTCTCAAAAAGTCAATGGTCAACCCACCACAAATTGAAAAGAAAATGAAAGATGACACATTGATCATCATTTTTCTGTGCAGCTTGTACACCTGTGAGAGTTCTGAGCATATTTAAAAGAATTTTGAAGTGTGGGCATTTATCACCAGTGTCTATGGGAATTTTTATACTGGGGTGCAGTGCACCCTTCATTGCTACCGTAGAGGGGGCCCTTGTCCATACTGCCTCAAAACACCTCAGAAAAAAGTCTTTGAACTCACGTGCTGCATGAAGCCAGAGAATCGATTAGCCGTGGAGGATATCGCCTGCTTGACTCGTCGCAGCTGGGTGCCAACCCTATCAGGTGACTGGTTCCGTTGCTTGGCAAAAAGCAGGGAAGCTAATGCCCTAATAATAAAAACATGTGCCAAATGAATATTCATTATGCCTTATACATATTGATGATGGTGTACAATAAATATATAAGCCAATGAAAATTATTCATTGATTCATTCTCTGGTCTCTATTAATTCAATTTCCTCGCGACCGTTCTCTTCAAAGATTCTGAGTGAAGTTTAGTTTGATTAGTGAAATACCCATAGAGTCTTTTAGTGCGAGTTCCCCCATAGTGTGTCTTTTTTCCAATTACAATTGCACAATTAAAATATAAACCCAATTAGGAATTATTATTTGTAAATATACAAGAATGGAGATAAACAAGTATTAAGCACATCTAATTGGAACAGTCTCCTGACGATGCCTAGAGCAGGCTAGTTAAAACATTGAGACCAAAGACAAGTTCTTTTAGAACTTAAAGCAGGACGGTTCTTATCAGAACTAAAAACTACTGAGCGAAAGTTGATAATAAGCAGGACAAGTTCTTTTCAGAACTAAATATCTACTGAGCGACAGTAGTTATTACCACATGGTGTTACTGCAAACCGAAAGGATACTTATTGGAATTATGGAAATCTACTCTTAAGACAAATAGTTTATTGAGGATTTCGAGGTAATTGGAACTGTTCTTACTTGTAGAGACTATCTCTCTGCATGTGTGACAGGAGGTTTCCGTTTAGTATGTCCATTGTGAAGCGATCCAAGGCAAACAGGGACTGCAGGATGGCATTCATGTAACAGGTGTTACCTAAATTAGAAAACCTGTCAAGAAAAAAAGGACCAAGAAAATGAAAAATGAATATGTAAACTTTTTTAAAACGGAAACCCTATTTCTTGGTTTGTTTGTTTTTATTTGACAACCTCCACTGATGTCTTACAAAGAACAATGAACACAACATTACCAAATTAAATGAAAAACAGACTTTAATGACAGAAATACAGAAATACAATGTGTATCTGAGGCATTGTCAAGGATAACACAAGAAAGCTAACAATGGCTTGTTTCCATTGTGGTCCTCTTCAAAAGTACAGCGGTTTGAAATACAAGAAATTAAAACTTAGATGAAATTAAAACGGACTAGCACAGTAAGACATTGTATGTCTGAGGCACTATTGAGAACAACACAAAAAGACAGTGGTTTAAAATACCTTCATAAAAAGACAGAGGTTTAAAATACCTTCAAAAAATAAATTACCAATTGCACATGAAATTTAGGCAGACGAAATTCCGAAATTTAACAAGGTGACTTCAAGTACTACGGAAAGGTTACTCTGGGATTTTTCTCTCAGTGTTCGGCATCAGGCTTCAGTTTCATGATTTGAGTCCCCTTACTTGATCGACTCCCTTACAATATTGGTCCAGTTTCTGCTAGCGAGACACCAAATTCTGTTTACACAAGGCCAATTAGCCTATTTTGGATATGGCAGACACAATAGGAGGCCTCTGCTTGGTTTGGGTAAGTCTTTTGTATTTACCCAAACCAAACAGCGCCTTTGTATTGTGTCGGCTGTCCCTCAAATATGTCAATGGTTGGTGTCCTCTCATTGGGTATTAACGTAGCATGATTTGTATGACTTTTGGGCTGGAAACAAAGACAAAGCTGAAGAAAAAAAACCAGTTGTTTTGTTTCTGGTAATTCCAAATGAAGTCCAGCAAAGGTCCCCAATCGGACAAATATCGGACTCACCCTTGTAGGGATAACTGAGATGTCTTGACGGCCGTTGGGATATTTCTCTGGCTCCAGCCCATGTACGTATTGCCTAGGCACGGCTTCTTGGGCCGGGGTAGGCTGAGGAAGCCTGGAGTCCGCTTGATGGCTGCAGTGGTGTTGATGTTGGTTTGCCTGAAAGATTGACAAAAGTACAAGCCCTTTTTCCTAACGGAGCTTTCCTGAATTCTCTCAAATCCTCCACCGTGCAAGAAACTCTCACATTTGTGGTATTCCAACTTTTGAGGAGATTAAAGCCCAATCAAACATTGCGATACTAATACAATTTTTCAAAAATACCTTCCATGAAAAAAAAATCTTAAGGGCTGTACAAGCATTACAATAACAAATAAGAAAAATTAAATAAATCAATTAAAAAAGGTAAATAAATAAATATAAAGTTAAAAACATAATCAATTGTTGGTAGGCTGTACCCAGGTACTTAATTATGCAGATTTTGAACAGGTTATATAAGTTGAGGAAAGAATGTTGCATTCTGACGCCACTTTTAGTCATTGAAAAAATGTTGAAAAGACATGAATCTGGGACTGAAAAACATTTCCAATTTTGAAAATACTTTGAAAATGCACTCGACTCTCCATAGACTTTGTACACAACCAAAGAATTGGTGTCTGGATACTACATTCATTTCAAAGTTGATAATATTTACAATTCTCTAATTTGGACCTAGCGCCGAGCTCCGAGTGCCCAAAAGCCTGATTTTCTTTGATTCATTGTGTCTTTTTCCTTGGGTCAAGCCAAAGATTTGAGACTGCTTTAAAACAACTTCCATACCTTGGCTGTAGGAGTGCATCTGTTGCGGTATATCCAGCAGCTTGGCGGCCTCTGCTGTAGAAGGCCTGCACACCAGAGACAGGCTTTGGAGCAGCTGATAGGGGTAACAAAATTTGACAGAATAAATTGAATTTGTTACTAACAATCTGAAAAACGTGACAAATAGACACCATGCCCAGGCAGTAGATAGGGCTGTCTCGAATATACGGAATACTCAAATATTCGATTGTCAACCGAATATTGGAATAGCTTTTGGCCGGTTTGAATATTCAAAAACAAAAAAACTACGCATGTACACACATGACTGTGAGGTAATTTTATCCTTTAAGTGGCAGCACTTTATTATCAGGTGCCACTTTTTTTGGTCTACGGTGATGTTTTTGTAAACAGCAGTTCATTGTTCACATCTTTGTAGCAGGTTAAAGAGGTTGTGGAATGCTCGAAGACATTTCCGTCATTTTTCGGGTTTATGTAGCCTAAGGTATGATGAAATAAAAACGATTATTGTGTCTGTCATGAAATGAGTACAAAAGGTACTTTTGAGAGCTGCTTTTCAGGTCCTGTTTCGACCCGAACGTGCAATTTGTGTACAAGTCGTCGTTGGGGGCAGCAAACAAAACATGGTAAATCGTGACGTAATAAACAGGACTCGTTTATACTATGCTGCATCGGGAGTGCTGTTTATTACGTCACGATTTACTATGTTTTGTTTGCTGCCCCCAACGACTACTTGTACACAAATTGCACGTTCGGGTCAGAACAGGACCTGAAAAACAGCTATCATAAGTACCTTTTGTACTCATTTCATGACAGACACAATAGTCGTTTTTATTTCATCACACCTTAGGCTACATATACCCGAAAAATGACGAAAATGTCTTCGAGCATTCCACAACCTCTTTAAAGCCCTTTTACAGTTATAAAGTACTTACTACACAACACTCCAGTGACCCATATCGATCGCCGCATGCAACTTTTAACTGGCACACTCTGTGTACAAATTTTTACCGGCGCAGCACATAGTTGCAGCTGGCAGTTCTGAATATCCAAATATTCGGTCAAATGCAGTTTTGAGTAATCAAATACTAAATTATTCGAAAATGGACAACTCTAGCAGTAGGTGGCGTTTTTTTGGTTCATTTTTTAAAGCTTCGGTGGTGGGGACATACCGCATGCATACTGGTTCGTTGTATATCACGAAGTACGTATGAGCTAATTTTTTTCGAAGTATTTTTCTTAAAACGCACCGTTGGAAATTTCCGTTAGTAGATGTTTTTTTTATTCAGCGAAGCGTGTGCAAGCGTGGACACGACGCACACGTGCGCGTGGTTTTCGACTTATTTTTTAGGAAGTTGTATGAAACAATTTTTTTTTGGACAGAGCTGGGGGGGGGGGGGGGGTTTGACCCCCAAAACCCCCCCTCTGGATCCGCGCCTGACATTCAGGCCCAATTCAAAACATGATTCAGCAACTTTAGATTTGAAAACGAGATCCTAGAATGTTGTTTTTCTCAAAATATACAGCTGAAACTGAGCTGAAACTTCATCAGGTTAGTTGTTCAGCACCCTCCTTTAGATCTTGAGCACTTTTGTTGCTTCAAACGAACAAAATGCACAAATTACAAATGATGGACTGTATCATTAATGGGGTAATTGGGCACAGAGTACATAAGCATAAGCAAGTTCATTCAAAGACCACTGGTCAACGAGTTGTTTTGTGACATATATTGTGCCTGCACATATAATGTATGAACGTGAACTTGACCAGGAAAGACATCCAACACCACTCACTGTTTTCCTTTCTCTCCTCAAGCTGGAGTTGTTTCTCTTGAAATGAGGACAAGAAGACTGACCCGCCCTCTTCTTTCCTCATCTGTAACGCACTCTTACTCCTGCTAGCTCCGCCCACTTTAGGGATCCTTCAAGAAAAGAGTTCAAATAGATTAGTAGTCATACTTTCTTCAAAAAACAATTCTGGTATCCCAAATTATAATCCAAATAAGTATATAATTAGGCCCCCCTTTATTTAAGGCTTGCGTCACTACACAATATGTGGAATATAGCCAGAATGTGTGATTTGTCTTCAAACGAAATTATCTCGTTAAGTGAATATATTCGCCTCTTTTTATCTTGTCGGAATACAAAAAAGTACCTATAACCACGAAATCACCACATTTAAAGGGTTCATAAATTTTACTTTGTACTCCTTTTCAATGTATGAAAACTATTTGACATCCCTTTTTGGTTAAATTGATGGAAAAAGTTTAAACATTTTCAATTGTTCAGACAACTGAGGGCGCTGTTGCTGTGATGTCATTTCAGGAATTTTAAAGACACAGTTCAGTTTAGGGGTTTTCTGTTCCAAATTGTGAACACAAACCTTTGCTCAATGAAGAAATTTGTGAGAAAAGATCGCTATTTGGCTTATGCTGCCATGTACTGATCCATTAACGAGTCACCAAAGAAAAGAAAATTGACGACAGCAAAATATCTACAATGCTTGCAACTTTTGGTGCTAAAATGACTGTAACTCTGAGGTTTCTGCCTGAAATGACATTACATGTTTGCTCATGAAAATTGAAATTTGCATTAGCATAAAATCCAAAAAGGCACTTAAACGAAAACTGAAAAGAAGTTTAATAGGACACAGAGGTGAATTTTCAAGGACTGCATTAAAAAAAATTACATTGCACGGGCTCTTTAAAAGTAAAGGAGACAGGTTCATTCCAAGCTCAGAGATGTTTCCTTAGGCCAAAAAAAAAATAAAGAAAGAAATTCTGTTTCCGATAACATGGCACTTGAAAATAGGGTAGGAATTTTTTTCCTGGCAATTGGTTTTTTGTGTGTTCGATCATATGAAGGTGTCTGCTTGTAGTCAAGGGTAAAATGCAGAAATTGGTGGTTTTCAGGTTTTTTCCTCATTTTTCCCAATAAGAAAATTTGGGTAGGGGCTGTCAGAATAGGGTAGGTAGGGTAAACGGAAGCAGAACTAATTTTCTTTCGGCCTTATATAACTTTTCCTGACCTGTAACTTTTCCCGTTGGTGTTTTCCTTGTCTAAGTCCCCCTGTACATCCGTGAACAACCACCCATGCGGGTCCGATGAGTCATCGTTGCTTCCAGGGCTTTCCTCCCCTTGATTCTCGCGGTTCCGGTTCGGTTCCGTCTTGACCAGCCCCTGGGCTGCTCGGTTCGGTTCCGTCTTGACCAGTCCCTGGGCTGCTCTGATGTGGCTGGGGGTAAACATGGGATTGGGGGAAATTCTGCCCGTAGTAGGCTTAGGGGTGGAGGGTTTTTGGGGCGTGAATGGCGTGGAGGTTCGGGGGACAGCTGGAGGGGCTCGGGATTGAGGAGTTGTATTTCCCTGGTGGTTGACTTGTGAGTTCCTTAATCCTGGACTCTGTAATAATAAAAGTAATAATTATAGTGGGTATTTATAAAGCGCACGTATCCACCAGGACTGGTGCTCAAGGTGCTACATCATTATTACCCCTGCTCACTGGGCCCATGAAACATATGCCAAATACCATCTCAACTCCCTGGGTAGTATACAACTCGATGATGCTGCCATTTCGGCACAAGCAGGTCAACCACACTACCCATGTCTGCCCTCACAGGCACCCATTTACTCCTGGGTGGAGAGAAGCAATGAGTGACAAAGTGCCTTGCCCGAGGGCACACGCACCATGACCCAAGGCTGGACTCGAACCCACAACCTGCAGCTTTACCCGCAGACCACGAATTCATGTTTATGATGCTTGAGAAAATGCAATTTACACCATAAAGCTACACTTATTGAGCTCTAAGCTCACTATACACACTTGTATTTTGCTGTATTGACGCACCGATGTGGTAGTATCATCGTGCGGACCTTTATGAACAATCTGAACAGCAACGTCCAAGATTTAAATTTTGGGGTTGGGATTCTTTAATGGGTACCCGGGTATTTTTCAGTTGGGTACCTGATTCCTGTGCTACCCGTACATGCACACTCCTGGTAGTGGTAGAATCTGATGAACCTACAAGTATGTGTACTGAATACAGGCCAACTAACTTGTCAGACCAATATGACTGAACAATGGACAAACAAACTGACAAACAGACTGACCAACCAACCGACCGAAAGCAACTACAGAGGAATAGTTTCAACCTACTTGCTTGAGTGGGGTGTATGCGTTGGGTTGTGGTGAACTGAGGCTCAGTTGTGCTGATGTGTTAGGCCTTCTATCTGTAAGGTGATGACGGACACAACATTAAAAAGTTGCAATTTGACTAATACTGATAATCCTCATAGTCCTCTTGCTGCAACTATCTTAAGCGTTGCATTATGACCTTTTTTCACAGAATTATGCTCCTGTGTTTAACGGTAATATACAACTTTTGCTTTAGAAGTAATTTTCAAAGGATGAGTTTGGGGGCTTAGTATTTTATAGCAAATATTGTTATTTATTGTAAATAAAGTTTTGTGTTCATAGATGCTGGAGTGCCCGCTCCTGTGCGTCATGTCAACGCTTGCGTGCACACATACACGGACTCGCCGAATTACAAACCAACTGCTAACTAGACGCATGTCCATGGAGTTTAGTGCCATTACTATCTTTAAACCAAGTAAGCTTTTCAACGATAATTTCGTCAGTTACTTCTTGGATAGCTGCAAATGATAAACTCTACCTTTAAGTTATAGATTGTCGGTCTCATACACTTAATCTGTCTACCCTTTGTCAAATGGACACCCACCTCTCTTCCGTTCTTCGCGCAAGTCGTTCAGCACGTCAGCGAAGCGAGCAACATCGCCAGGGGGGTTAACATGAATGATTTTTCCGTTGACTTTGGTGGTCCAACTAATGTTGGCCCCATTGGCAAGACTGATGCTGCATCGGGGTACATTTTGATTGAAAATCACTCCTCTAATCTGATTGGTCACCTGAGGTTCAAGAAAGAATACAATTGGTCGACAGGGACAAATGTGCAAATAAATATGTAAAAAGGAGCCTTGGCAGCCATGGTAGTGGTGCAGTGCTTTTGTTCTGCAGATGGACAAACAAGGGACTGCTTGTTCATTCTGTTACTAAATCGAAAAGACAATGAACATCTTCAAGATTACTAATTTTTGCAACAGGTCTAATGGTCTATATCCTTATATTAACCCTAACTGCCCTGAATCCTTCAAAATCCTCTTTGCCAACGTGAAGGAATTTGGAGGATTGAGGTTACATGTACATGGCAAAAGTGCGTTACTGATTTTGTAGGATGCACTTTGTCAAGGTCTTGGGCCGGACCTTGTGTTGTTTTTAATCAGCCATGCATAAATATAGGCCTGGATTATGCTTGAAATCCTCCGTACTGCTCCAGGATGTCACTGGCCAAGCCTCAACATATTGACAGTCACTGCCGCAGAATTTTGCAGGATTCAGGCAGTGGTCACCCCTCCACAGACCATATTCAAGAAATAATGGAGGAATTTGCAGGATTGAGGCTATATGCTATTTTTCCATGAGGCCAATTGAAGGATTTTGCAGGATTGAGGCTACATCCTAGCAAAAAGGCCTAGGGAGTTAGGGTTAATGTAAGCCTGTGTCAAATCAACATTGAAAAGGGTTGGGGATGGGGGAATGGGGGGAGTTGGGAGAGAGGAGGGATATAAATGCATGTGTTTACGAACGTAAGTAAACGATATGTTCAGCTACCAATAAGTTATTTCAAAATTCAAAGAAACTGATGAGGATGGTGATGAATGCTTCTTCCTCACAATGTTGGTGCCAATGTTTGCCTTGTCTGACGAGACCCACTATCGGGGACTGGTCTTCCAAAATGTGTCCATGATGTGCTCAACATAGCAACAACAAGCAGTGTCTGAAGCGAGGGCGCTGTTGACGGTTTTGCTCCATGCGTTACCGTCGTGATCCTGTGTGGCACGTATGTCGCGAATGGACAGCTATGATGGGGCAAATTTGGCTCAATTGTATTGAAAGGGTTAACTTGAACATACCACAAATTTTTTGGAGGGGCCAATTTTGAAATTGACCAAGCAGACCACCTGTCCCGTTGGCGTAGTGGCTAATACTAGGTTGCCTGTCTTCCAACTAGTCTGGCCGGTCTCAATACTGGTGTACTTGACACTTCCTCCCACCGTACACAGCGTCTCGTGGATACCCACAAAGTTAGCCATGATTGGCCGTTGGGGTGATTAAGACTATTATCTACAGAAAGAATAGAAACAAAATATTAAAACTCTAGTGACAACACATTATTCATTTTTCAATGTTGTTTTCCCAGATCATTACAAAATCACGACAACGTTTTTGTTGGTTGTTTTCTGGGATTTAAATTGTTTTTTTCTTCTTCAAATACTTAATTTTTGTTAAAACAATGTACATCAACGGAATTCTTTTAGTTACGCAGTAGTTACTTTTACGGCTATAGTTATTAAACTGCAACATATCACCGGAAGTCTTTACAAGGTTTTCAAATTCCTAGTGATAAAATTGCTTCGGTAGCTCAATATGATAGAAGTGTGTTTGGAGGGCCAAATGTCAAGGGTCCCAATCTCGGTTAATTGAGGTTTTTAAGTTTCCCAAAATACAGATTTTCTTAATTTTATTGTTTTTCAATCAAATCCTATTTTTTATTGAAGAAGGCCCACATGTAATTTTTTTTCTGGTTCATGAGTCTGTAGGTTTTAAAAGAAAGTAAAGTCCGAGGACTTTTCGGTTGACCATGCATGTTCTCGCACCCAGCACAGGCCATGACGACAGCAGACTGTATCTTGTGTCCAACGGTCACTTATACAAAAACTACTTCTTTAATTAAGGAACATTAAAATTGTCTCATTAAAATTGTGTACACTACTTTTTTTTAAGGTTTGAAAACCACTTTTTGTGTCAATTGACAGAAGACTTAAATCTGAGCTCATAGCTGTTTCAATTCTAGAAATCGGGTAAGGTATTATTACTGTGATAAGACCATTACAAAACAAGTCAGGTGTGTTTACAAACACAAATGTCCCGCAACCGTGACTGTTCCCATGACATGACACCACTCTTTTAACATCAACTTACCGATACATGTACCTGGGTCACATGGAACGTTCATTGACATCGTTATTGTTTTCTGTTGGTAAATTAATCCCTATGATCTCGGAATAATTATAATGTATTTTGTTTGCTTTTCTTTTGGGAAGTCATTGTACAAACAAGCTGAATTAAAAAACAACACAGCTGTATATAAAACAAAATAAAAGATCACATTTCAATTTTATACTGAACAAGATTTCTATTGTTTTAGCCACTATGACCTTGACCTTTCATCTTTTGGCCCCAAATGCAATAGGTTTCTTAGGATTACCAAGAGCAATCTACAAACCATATTTGAAGTTCATAGTTCATACGTCAAGTAGGCCTATTTCTCCTATCGCGCTGACAATATTTCTATTGTTTTAGCCACTGTGACCTTGACCCCTGACCTTTCGGCCCCAAACGCAATAGTCTTCTTAGGACAATGCACAAAACAAATTTGAATTTTGAAGTTCATATGTTAAGTATTTCTCAAGTTATCGCGCTGACAAGATTTTTTCTGGACAATGCACACCCCACCATGCCCACCCACCACCCACCCGGGCATGTGTGCGCGCTGGTCCGTGTGCGGTCCAGCATTTTTACGACTAACGTTAAGCATGCTAACTTGGTTACTCTTCTTACATGTCTTACAGCAAATATTCTTTACTTCGTCCTGTCATTAGCTACGATATTCGACTGGCATATACGTTGACTGCAACAAAATCAAACTGTGTCATCCTACCGTTTTCTTCAACAGCGACAGAAACAAATCATCATTTCAGTCGAAAGCGCAGCCATTTTGAATTGGCGCGAAATCGTTCAATGTTTATTGAGGGCGCTATAATACATCCACGTGTGAAGAAAAGGAGACACTGCGATCAAGTGGTGGCGCTGTAACAATTATGATTAAAGTACATGAAGGCAAAGTCCTGTCGTTTATCTCAGTCAGAATTCTCAACTTTATGTCAAGAGAAAATTTGTAGAGTAAGTAAGCATGTGTTATGTAGTAGTAGGCTAATTTTGTAAACATTTATGTTTAAACATAACTCTCCTAAAAAGGCTAAAGTCCTATCGTTTATCCTATTCCTAGCTTGACCTTGTCCTTGAGTAACTCCAGCTGAATGTCCGACAGGTCGACCGTTGAGACAACTCGACTCGGGACAACTCGACCGTTGAGACTGCTCGACTTAATGGAAATGAATACACGTGGAGCAGAAAAAGTTGCACAAATCTGTGGCAAGACCGATCACGGGTGCGGCGCGGGCATACTCGATGTACAGAGGGCGTCGCATTGGGCCGGTGCGCCCCGCCCGCCCGCGAGGACCGGGCCGGGCCTGGCACGCGGGCACGTCGACCAGCGCGGCAAATGGGCGCACAGGCCCGGCACAAACGATGTCACCGTGCACGGTACGGCCACGTTGACCGACCGGGGATGAGATAAGTGGGCGCACAGGGCTGGCAAAAACGATGTCACCGTGCACGGTACGGACAAGTTGACCGGCAGATGGGCGCACAGGCCTGGCAAAAACGATGCCACCGTGCACGGTACGGCCACGTTGACCGGGGATGCGCGCAAGTGGCCTTGAAAAAAACAACGATGTGCACGGACAATCACGCTGCGCTATATCAGCTCTGTTATATGCAACAAAAAAACTCATGTGTCATCACTCCCAAACTGCGATCAGCCGCCGTCAATATCCCCGGTACTATCCCCGAAACTAGGCCCAAAACATGCGAGGCGACTTGTCTCAACGGTCGACTTGTCTCAACGGTCGACTTGTCTTTTCATTTATCGCACATACGGTCAAGTTGTCTCAACGGTCGAGTTAGTTGTCTCAACGGTCGACTTGTCCCGAGTCGAGTTGTCTCAACGGTCGACTTGTCTGACCCCCCTCCAGCTGACATGTTAATTCCATATTCATTCACATGTAGCTGACATGTTCCACATTCATTCACATGTAGCACTGGAGGAATAACCTGTTCGTTTCCATGTGGTAGCAAGAGACCCAAAAAAAACCGGCCTCTCCTCAAAATTGTCCAAATTTCACCTCTTTTATCCCACCCCAGAGTTCATTTACATACATTCAGCAGTCATTTACGAAGCCTAATGATCGACTTGAAACAGACCACACAAAAAAAGAGTGAAAAATCTTGACGATTTCGGTGGCTTGTCCGTAAAAATACGCCAGTTCCAACGGCTGTCTTCCATTTTGTTTTACTAATTATGTAAATGTATGCATCACGTGATGACATCAAAAAAATCTGGGCGCGCGATGTATGTGGGTACCACACCGCTTTCAGGCGTCGCAAGTGAGTTCAATTTTCGTCTGGTGCGTTGCCGTGGAGGGCATTCTCGATGTCTTGCTTTCCGCGACAACGCACACCTTGCTACCACATGGAAACGAACAGGTTATTCCTCCAGCGCTACATCATGTGAATGAATATGGAACATGTCAGCTGGAGTTACTCAAGCTACGTTTATCCCAGAATTCTCAACTTTTTGTCCAGTGAAAATTTGTTGTTAATTATTATAGCCTCTAGTCCTACCCCCATAACTTAACTATGGGTATAGAGGGTATGCACGGCCGTTTTCCCACTTACAAACATATGGAGATTTGACCTCAGTGAGGTCAATTTGTGCATCTGTATAGCCTCTGATGACGTCATACATGTCATGCATGGACCTTATTTGAAGAGTTACTCACCCTCTGCTTGCTTTTCATTGACTTGTGAAGTTGTGACAGAAAAAATGTGTGACTGGTTCACAGTATATGAAATACTTCGTAAATCATAACATCCCTTTTTTTCTTTGGTTCGAGTCTTTGATTTTCTGTAGTAGTCTGTGTGTCTAAAGCTACAAGCCTTTTGACTTTAAACATTTGGTCAGGATTTGGCCAAACATGCCAAATCCTGACGAAAGGTAATTAGAAAGGCATTGTAAAGTCCTAGTTACCATAGTTACTAAGACTAGATTTTTCTGATAAAATAGCATTTTTTAACTATAGCCTGGAAAAACAAGTAGTTTATCATTGTAAAAAGTGATCTGCTACCTGACGCAGTCTTTAATTTCTAAAACTTTTTTTTTTTTTTTTAATAATTTTGAACAATATCGTGTCCTTCCCAATATTGAAAATTGTGTCAGGAAACCACATTGATTCTGACATTGTTGTTTGTACACATTTACAGTGATACGCTGCACCAAGTAGACCTTGATGGATGCCTCAGTCTTGAAGTTTGAGTGCCACAGTGAGGATGATGGGTACAACAACGCTCAACTTGATGGCAACATCAACGAATGTGATAGTCGAAGTGATTCTGATCATGAGGCACTGCATTCTCAAGTAAGTCTCTAGAGTAGTCCGACAATTTCGGACTCTCAATACTGTGTATGACTATGAGCATCCCAAAACTTAAGGTACTGAAAACATTCAGTGCAAGAAAATAGACTGGCACCTTAAAAACAACCAGTCCAACACCCGTTTAGTACTGCATCAGCCAACTGTGTCAAAAGAAACCTGTGGTAGTGGCTCCGGTCTGTCTTTCTACACATTTTTCCATAGTCTGTCACCAGACTACTGGAAAGGTCAGTCTTTTTAAACAGTTGGACATGTACCAGTCTAGTCTTAGGCTTAAAATATAAATCACTTGGTTCATTCTCAGGTGCATAATATTCCAGAAAATGTCTCCTTTAAAAATTGAAAGGAGACTTTAAACTTGGCTGGTGAAATACTGAGGACTTTGTCTTTATTTTAAAAAAAAAAAAAGACCGGAAATTTTCCAGTTACCCTCTAGTTATCAGTTTCAGGAAGTTGTGAGTCAATAAAAAAATTAACTTACTCATTTTAAAAAATAAAATTACTCTGATAAGCCAATCAGGTAAACAATTCCACAGAATGTTTGTGCAATTAATTGTTTGTTTCAGATATTCACACAATGCATGCGTGCAGTATCAGTTTCCAGTGGAAACAATAGTCAGTCTTCGGTGATGGACAAGGGACTTGGTGAACAGACAAATGCGGGAAATTCCAGGGTGAGTGCTCGGCATTTTCTAGATTTATACTGATTGGGCAATTCTGGTGTTGTGAAAGGAAGTATCATATCCATGACAGAGCCAATTAACCATGATATCTGATTTTTGACTCGGAGAAAAAATCCAAAACTCATAGTCTGTAATCTCATTGACCATTACGAGATTCTAGATAATGGATGTATAAGATTTGAACAATACATTTTCAAGTTTAGTCACTCAGTTCAGAGCTGTGGATCTGAGTCTGTCTTTCATGGTTATATAATTTTATTTATGGAGTCAAGTGGCGTAGCTGTACTTTCTTGCTTTCCACCACTGTGACCTGGGTTCGAATCCCGCCCTGGACACATGTTGATTGAGTTTTCAGTCCCTGCCTGATTCTGTGGGCTTTCCCCTGAACATTCTTCTGGGGTTTTCCTCCCACCTCTAAAATTGTAATTTCTTCTCAATAGGCTTCTCTCTTCAAGTTTCTTCAGGCTTGTACGCTACAGTGCTTAGTGCGCTTTTGAGGAATCCTTGTTTCATTACCAGAAATAATTAATAATAGTAATAATAATGAAAATAATAGTGGTCTTCCTATGAGATTTAATTTACAGCTGTAGTCGAGTCAATTACAAATCAGTTAAATGCCAAATGACAAGGCAGGTCACAAGTATAAACAGGGGATGACCATTGACAGTTGAACGTCAGTGTCGTTTGAATAACTTGTAGCTTAACATGGGACCAAATAACTTATAATTGATTTATGATGACTTTGTCAGGACTTGATTGCAACTCCGATTCAGTGTTGGATATTCTTTGACTACATAGATGCAAACCTATTTTTGGCACTCTTTAGCAACAATTTTCCTGTTGCAACAAGGTTTTATTTATTGGAGACATCAAGAAGTTCAAAATACTGATTTTTTTCCCTACATACAAAATTGCCACAGTTATGGACCCCAGAAGGTTTCCAAGAGGCTTCAAGCAGTGACAATGGAACACCACCACAACCTCACCAGACGTCAAATTGTTCTCAAAGACCGCAGGTTTGAAAATTGTCATTTATCCAGTCTTTAGAACTTCAAGACAAATAAAAAATGTTACAGGATCATGTCTGATTGGCTTGTGCATGTCCCAAATGTACAAAGCATTCATTGGGATTTCTAGGATTTAAGAAACACACATCTTGATGTGTACAGTAAGGCACTGATTCTCCTCCGACGATATTGATGTAAAGATTATTGAGCCCCCTGTTTCACCCTCTCCAATTTCCCTGCAGAAAAGTACCAAAATGTGGCTCGGCAATAGACGGCGTAAGAAATGGTCCAGCATGTACGGCAGCCAGATTCGGTGCCCTCATTGCCCCGAGACATTCCTACACAAACGCAGCCTCAGTCGTCACATCATGATCAACCATGGGCCCAAGGTTTACTTCTGGTGCAAGCGGTGCTGTCGCTTCTACAACCGGCGGGACAACTTGCGTAGTCACTACCGTAGCCACCACCCTAAACACATCAGGGATCTGGACCACATCCAGGGGGTCGGGCGCGAGAGCCTCCTCCCTGGAGGGCAACCCTCGTCCTCAAAGACCAACAACGGTCCACTGGATGTCAGCACCTGCAGTACATTCATCAGCAATCAAATCGTCGGTGGAAACAGCAGTCAGTCAGTCACAAGCAACAGCGCTCCACAATCCAGCAACAGCAGCTACAGTACTAGCAGCACCACCACCAAAGTTGGTGCCAAGCCGCTGAAGATTCAAGCAGCGCAGCTAATGGAGAGAGAAAAGGGGGCTGTTGGCGCACGACAGGAGACTTTGAGGATCAGGACTTCCTTTGTCAACACAAGAGATTGCAAAAGTAATGCCAAAAAATCTGCCTGTGCTGCTGCTAGACAAAGTGGAATAAAGCCAACGCCCGAGAGACAATTACCAACACTGTCAGTTCCTCCAGCAGGTGTAAGCCAGGAGTTCAAGAGACCCTCTGTGAAAGCACATCCCATCCTGTCTGCCGATGCTAGAGGTAATCCCTGGACAGTTAGGGACGTCTTGGCATATCAGCTGCAGCGGGAATCCAACCACACAGACGAAGACGTTGTTGAGATTTCAGATGACTCGAGCTCCGATGGAGAGCTGGACCCCCCACCCCAAATGCCCTCCCAAGGGCCCAGGGATGCGGGCGTGGAAAGACTGGAGCATGGCACTCCTTTCAAGGACTTGCAAATCGAGAAGGTGATGGAGGGCCAGGTCACCAGAGTCACCGAGGAGCACCAGACCTACATCTACTCCAGAGGCGAGAAAATCCGCACGGAGAGAAGAAAGCGCGTCTACAACGTCCTTCATCTCGACGGGGTCGGCCGTGGGATGAACTTAACAACTCAGCCAGCAATCATGACCAGCTCTGGTTTGACCAGGGAGGGACAGTTGGAAAAGAATGTGCAAGGTCGGGTCACTAAGGTCACCGAGAGGTCAAGCAAGTACACATACTCCTCCGGGCAGAAAGTGATGAAAGAGAAAACATCAAGGGTTTATGACGCGATATTGCTGCCTGGATTGACCAACATATAAAGGAGGCTCCATTTGATTAAAATCTGATTTTGCTAATTGATGTTTTCTAATCAAAGTCTATACACTTTATGTCTGAACTGTAAATAACCCTGTGTAGACAACTCATGGACAGTAGTGTAAATAGGGGGAGGGGTGGGGGTGGGGGCATAGTACCCCTCACCCTTGGATAAGTAAACAAAAAAGCATTTCGCTCCTATTGTTTGAGGGTAGTCTTTTGTACAGCACTACCAATAGTGAGATGGTGTCTCCCCCCCCTTTTTTTTTGTGAAGGTCGGTCGGCTGACTAGAAAAAAACCATGGCTATCTTGGCGACCCCCTCCCAGCAAAATCCTGCATACTCCGCTGCTCTTGAGATCAAGTGAAGGGCACATTTTATATGCATGGCATGAAGTTGAAATGACAAATTTTCCACTGAGATGTTCACATTTTGTCAGGGTCTGCGCATGAGTTTAATGCACTCGAGTGTAAGCGTATAGCAGCAATGTTGCTCAAATGTCTTCCGATATTTTACTCTTCGTCATTTTCACCACTTTGTATCTATTAATACATGTAGCAGGCACTTGTACACTAAGGCCAAAAGATACATCAAACCATTCTGTAATAAATTGCTAGTTGTGAGAACAGGTTGTTCCTTTAAGGAACAAATGGCGTATTGATTATGTAGTTGGACAATAAGTTTGTTAATATCAAAGACATAGTTCACTTAAAGTCACAGTGCAGGGGTACATTTTGAAATGAATTCAACACAATCATTGGTTTGACATACTGGAAAGGTCAAATTTTGTACATGTATTTAATACTGAATTCATGTTTGTAATTTTAAAGCTCAACATAATGTGAACATAGAAATTGATTGCAGTGGACTATCAATTTGCTACTTCCGAACAACTGAGCTATCTAGCCCTATGTTGGCAGTTTATTTACAAATATAATAAAGTATTTCAATGTAAGTTTGTATTTCTCTATTGAAGTAACCGTTGTCAATGCTTTAGACTTTTTGGTTCAAATTCTTGGGCAGGGCCACAAGCCAATTTCTTATACATGTAGTTCCTTATGCGAGGCGTTTTGCGGAAGTGGAGAAAATGTAAAAAAAAAAACGGAGGTGGATTTTTTTCCCCAGATTTATTGATATTGGTAGGTCTACTACACGTATTTTAAAGAAAAAGTAAAAAAATCATTGAATAAAACTTTTTTTTAAGGAAAACAATTGTCATTTTTCATAAGACCGCAAAACTCTAAGCTTTCAATACCTTTTTTCTCAGTATTTTATTTTTTTGACATGTTGATTAATACAAACTTTAAACAATCATAACTTGCCAATGGAATGTCCAATTAAATTACAACGAACAGTTTTGGAAGGAGCATTTATTCTCATTCCCAATACCCGCAAACCCTTATTTCAACCTCTGCCCAGTTCTGTCTCAACTTTGCCAGAGCGCCTTACGATTGTCCAAGTAATAGTTCCTCCATGCAGTTCAGCCTAGATCTGCACACATTCACAAGATAAGACAAATCATAAGAACTCATGGTAACCCAAGTTGCCAGTTTTGTTAGTACTATTTTATTGAAATGTATACATATGTTTTCAAGTTTTTGTTTCTTTTGAAAGATGGAACATTGTATTTAGCCTGCGAATAATTTTTTTTGGGGGGGTGTTGAAGTCTATCTGAAGCCTGCCCCGAAATGTTTTGTATATTAAAAATAAAAAGGCACATCTACCAGAAGTTTTTTTAGCACTTTAATTAAACAGATAACCCTTAATAAGACACAATTGAAGTGCCACTGGAATGACGCTCTTGTGTTCATAGACTGTGTACAGAATTTGAATGCTTTAATATTAAGTTATTTTTCTCAGATTTTTGGTACATTGTACATCCTGAATTCAAAGTAGTCTGGCTTGATACACATGGATGTCCCTGCTTCTGTCGTGAAGAACTTCAACCACCGAAAATCGTTCCCTCATCATATCTAGAAATCTCTCGTCCCTCGCGTATCTAATTCTGCAGGACAGGAGCACTAACGTATCCCTGTTGCTTAAATGAACCATAGTCTGTAAGAGTTTAGGGAAGGTGTCTTCCACGTACACAATGTCCGCTCCCAGGATGATCTCAAATGGTGTCTCAAACTCTTGTAGGTTCTCGCCCCAGCTCAACTCCTGGACGGAAATCATCCCGCTTCTGACACCAGATTCTTGGCCGTTCTCCTCCACATTTGCCTGGAGCTGATCCAGGGCCAATTGTCTATCTGTCAATACCACCTTACTGCCAAGAACAGCAGCTACGGTCCCTACAAGTCCTGTTCCAGCTCCAAGCTCAATGACAGATTTTCCACTTAAATTGAGCTGCTGTGCATTCGACTCCAGATATTCTGCCAGAACCACTGCCTACCGGTGGAGAAAAAAAGAGAAAATAAAATATAATTGCAATGAACATCAAAATGAACATCAAAATGAACATCAATTTGGGAATCAAATTGTTTTTACCTATTCAACTGTACTTGTGCATTGTTGTGAAGGTTTAACTTCCGTCTCGGGATAATACTGAAAAGCAGGGGAGGAACATTTCTTGAAGATTGAGGGGGGGGGGGGCCAGGTTGGACGCCCTCTTACCTTAAGACTGACAAGTTAGTCCACCTAGGCTAGGGGGGGGGGGGGTAATCAGTTTTTATGGATGAGAATTCCAACATGGATTTAAGACTCTGCTTTTTGTATCACATTACAATGCCATGATTGAACCTAGTCCTAGGCAACATTGAAATCAAATTAGGTTTTTGCCCTTCACCGACGTATGAACACTGTATACTCAGTGACTGTGTTACCTCCCAAGTGAAAGTTGGAAAAAAAATCACTCGGGTGGGACTCGAACCCACCGAGTATTACAGTGTTTATACGTTGGTGAAGGGCAAAACCTAATTTGATTTACATCACCCCCGGGCCCCGATGCAAAAATTTCATTTTATCAACATTGAAATGTTTTTCAAATATGGACATTACATTTTGTGTGACTTAAATAAAAATATTGTCAAATCGAAATATTGAAAAATCAAAATATTGAAATTTAATTAAATGTCAACAAAGATCTCAATGAAAATGAGAAAATCATTCATAATGTGGAGAACCTACAGCATCCCACACAACTGCAGCAACCCCTAGCTCCTCCCATCTTTGTCGAATGGTGACAGTTTGCCCAGCAAAAGTAAACGTCTTTGTTTCTTCTCGGAAAGCGCTCAGGTGTGTTGGGGTGTAGACAACCAGGGCCATTGAATTTGGTTTTGAATTGTCACTGCAAGTGTTTTTGTTTAAATCATCTCGGATGTGGGGTTCACAAGGTTCATTTTCCCCGTGTGCATTGGTGCAAAGAAGGTTTGTAATCACAAAGCTCTGAAGCACACGGTTGAAAAAGTGAAAGCTTGTCATGTCAAAACGCTTGTAGACGAAAATCTCGGTAGCATAAAATGGTACGACAGTAGAGCGCGTAATGAATATGCATGACTATGACGTCACTAGAAGTCATGAGTAATATATCACGCACGGTACTGATAGATATACAGATGCACACTGTATGTGCTGCATCCCACTTACCGATGATATCACATTGAACAAATCCTCTTTCTACTGTCGCGCCGCCACCCTCTAGTGTCGTCCCACTTACCGATGATATCATTACATTGAACAAGTCCTCTTTCTACTGTCGCGCCGCCACCCTCTACTGTTGCCCCACTTACCGATGATCATCAAGTGGGACGACACTAGAGGGTGGCGGCGCGACAGTAGAAAGAGGACTTGTTCAATGTGATATCATCGGTAAGTGGGACGACACTAGAGGGTGGCGGCGCGACAGTAGAAAGAGGACTTGTTCAATGTGATATCATCGGTAAGTGGGATGCAGCACATACAGTGTGCATCTATCAGTACCGTGCGTGATATATTACTCATGAGCTTCTAGTGACGTCATAGTCATGCATATTTATTACGCGCTCTACTGTCGTACCATTTTATGCTACCGAAAATCTCGCACTGATCACAATGAACAGCGCCACCAAGTGTCAGAAAGTGTCCAGCCGGCATTGACAGCTGATCTGATCGACTGTGTGTAGATCGTTGTCGCGTGTAATTCTTTTTTTTCAAGTAAATTTTGGAAGTTATAGAAATGGCGGTCTGGACTGCTTTCTTCACCGTTGGGTTGGCTTTCTCATCAGCTACCTTTTGGTTATATCTTTTGTCAATTAATTTACCGTCCTTGCCAGAAAACCCGCAATTGCGCAATGAAAGGTAGGCCTGTGTTTCTGTGAATACGTCAGTCGTAAAACCCCGTATGGCAAGCCAAACTATGAGTCGTACTATGACTCAATAGAGGGGAAAACGTTGCAACCTGCATGACCTGACGCCCACTGTTTCCTTCATATATCATCTTAATGAAGGTCAGTCATTGCAAAAATGGATGATAGGCCTAAATCATGAATCTGGGACCGAGAAACACTTCAAATTTTGTTTTACTAATAAAACAGAAAATTTTCTTGACTCTCCATACTAGACTTTGTACACTCGCGCAACATTTTTTTCCGTTACGGGCCACTATTTTGTTCCGACCAAATCTGAGTCAAGTGTGTATTGTATTATTCCAAAATGACCTTTTCAACCTAAATCAGTCTTCTCTCAAGTAATGGCACCTTTTTTTTGGTAATTTTAAACAGTTTTGGGGGGTAGATTTTTGTGTGTGGTTTATGGTTGCGCGTTGATCATGGTGATTGCCTGCGTTATTTTCGTGTTGCGTTTTGTCATGAATGTGTTTTGCCGCCGGCTTGTTTTCTAATGTGGTTTTGTTATTTTGTTCTGCCAGCTTGTTGAATATTTAGCCAAGTGAAAAATATTTATTCATTAGCTTGAAATATATCAAGCACACTAGGCTCGTGACATGGGGAGATTTGTCAGTACTAGCGAATCTCCCCATGTCATGAACCTAGTGAGCTGGATATTTCAAGCTACGTGTATATATTTATGAAAAATAAAAGAAAATTGGAATTGACTTTGTCTGGAAACATTGAATACATTTTGAAGATTTGGAAAACTTCATACACTTGAGGTCTCACTAAAGGTAAAAGCTTCACAGACAAAAGTAAAACTAAGTTTAAATTTGGAAAAAATGATGCAACCTGAGGCCACTTTTTTCTTCTTATATCATCTCAATAATGGTCAGCCATTGCAAAAATGTTGAAAAGACATGAATTTGGGACTGAGAAACATTTCCAATTTTGTTAGGAAACACTTAGAAAATTTACTTGACTCACAATAGACTTTGTACACAACCCATGAAGAGGCATCTAGATACTACATTCTGTCTTTAAATTTCATTGCTTTTTCATTTCCGTCACTGCTTTTCTCCACACAGTGTCGAGCTGAGATTTCCCACCAATCTTGAAGACCTGACCGATTTAGCAGAGGTTCTTCAAGACTACAAGGCCAATCACTATGGCTACGTCATGCTGCTCTTCTGTAGTGCGTATCTCTACAAGCAAACGTTTGCTATCCCAGGGTCTGTGTTTATGGTAAGTTTGGTCAAAAAATAAAAATGTAAACCACTTTGATTAAAACAACACGTCAGAATTTCAAGATGCCTGATCCGTTTTGAAAAAAAAAAATTACCCACAGACCACGAATTCAATGCTGCAGACCACGAGGCCAGAACGTTCCATGGCAGTAGTTGATTTTGGATGATAAAAGGGATTTAAAGAGAGAGTTTCGTTATTGTTTTCGATATTTTTCGTACTTTTTATTTTTTTTGTCTCCAGAATCTATTAGGTGGAGCCTTATTCGGTATCTGGTATGCCTTCCCCCTGTGTTGCCTTCTGACTGCCATTGGTGCCTCTTTCTGCTACCTCTTGTCACACGTCTGTGGCCGGGCGGTGGTCATGAAATACTTCTCCAGGAGAATACAGCCGTTACAGAAAAAGGTAACAAACGAAAAACCGCTACAAACTGCTTGTCAAATAGAGTGATTTGGAAAGAATACAAATGTTTCAGAAGCTTCTCCAAAGGCAAGATTCTTCAGTGTCGCTGTGAAGGTACTTCACAAGCCCAGTCACAAATAACAGGGGATGAACAAGAAATGGAATGCCTTTGTCATAGTTTATGTGATTGTGAATAGCTAGTGACTTGACTTGGGACTGGAGGACTTGTGATGGACTTGTGATGCATTGAAATTATTTAAGATAAGCAACATGACTGGCAGTAGCACTTTCATTGCAAACCAAATGTCATATTAGTTGGCTTAGATAGCATATGGTGATGCACACTAGATGGGGCATCAATGCCATTCTGTTGTCATCCATGAGGGTTATATACCCTTCAGCTGGAAAATTAAAGCAAAATGTTTCGCAAACATCAAAAACCAAAACTACCAAATTATTATGAAATATCTTACTTGACTGTAGGTAAGTAATAGTCTTAAGCATCCTGTGAAATTAGGGCACCTTGTGTGCTGTCATTTTCAAGGAAAGTGGAACTTTTTATATCAATTTCTGACGACGGTTGGTCGACCATCCTTGAGAAAAACGTGTCTATTTTTAAAATACTGCCCCCAATTCACCAAATTTAGTTAGTCCACATTTTGTTTGTTATCGGTTACACATTCGTAAACGGGTGCAAGCCAGCTAGTCTGGTTCCCCGACGTCTATACATTGCTCCATTTCGTCTGAAGCAGGGTCACGGAACCAGACTACAAAAACAGCATTTTGTTCCAGCATCTATGAACACAAACGTTTAAATAGGTCAGTGTCACAATATTTGCTACAAAATACTAACCCCCAAATCCATCTATTACTGAAAAATACAGCAAAAACAAATGTTGTATATTATCTTTAAAGGGAAGATCCAACATTTGCAAACATCAAAGAACGGAATGATCAAATTATCACGTAATACCTTACTGGACTGTTAGGGAATGACAGTCTAAAGCATCCTTTAAAATCGTGGCTCCTGGTGTGCTGACATTTTCACGAAAAACTGTATTTTTCCAACGCTGGTCGGCTGACCAGCGTTGGAGAAAACTGGCTTTTTTCAAAAACTGTTCCTACTTTTTTATATTAAGTTATTCTGACTTTTCTTGGCAATTGATTACACTCCTGTGAAGGGGTACAAGCATGCGCTAGACTTATTCTCGACCTTACAGTTCCCCAACGAGTATTAATTGCTCCGTTTCATCTTAAGTGGGTCAGGGAACCAGACTACAAGAAAATGATAGGTTTTCTTGGTTTTTCCAGCATCTACAAGACCAAAACGTGAATTCAGTCAATTTAACGATATTTTCTATAACATACTAATCCGCCAAATCCATTTATTTCTGAAAATTGCAGCAAAAGCAAATGTTGTACATTCCCTTTAAGCCATAGGTTCCATTCATTGATCATGTGTATTGAAGAACATTGAAATCATATTGTGGACGAGTAAGGGTTTGTCCTGGTTTTCCTGTAAACAACAAAATGTACTTACAAAATGTTGGTTTCTTATTGAAGATCATAATAAATACTGGTTTCTTTACCTTCTCTGTCCATCAGGTAGAGGATAACCTGGACAGCCTCTTCTTCTTCTTGCTCTTCTTGAGACTGTTTCCGATGTCTCCCAACTGGTTTCTCAACATCAGCTCACCCATCATTGGTGTTCCGCTACTCCAGTTCTTCTTATCAGTATTAATAGGTCAGTATTTGTGTCAGGTTTCTGAAAGGAGGGAAGGAATGATTTACAGCAGAGGATTCAGAACTTTGACACATTTTCAAAAGGGTGGGGGAGTGGCTAAAATACCCCCTTGTAAATTTGCAACCTCCTAGATCTTATGATTTCATTGTGATTTATTTTAAAATGTATATATGTAGTTATTTATGTATCATTTTATTTTACCAGGGTGGCCCCATCTAAGAACAGTTCTCCCTGGGGGCCCTGAAAATTGATATTGTGATCCTTGTAATTTGACCACCAAATTGTGAAGATCTAAAAAAGGAGAGAAAACATAAAAATCAAAGTCTAAGTAAAGAACTGCAACTGTAACATTTACCATCACCAACTTCTTAGTCTGTTGACAGCCATCACTGATAACCATCATATGGGCATTTTCACTGCTTACCTGCTTCTGTGAAGCAAGTTTTTTTTTGTATGCTTGCCAAATTGAGCACAATTTTGTGGAGCGCATATGTTTTTCACAAGAAATAGTTTTTGTAGAGAGTATGCCGTATCTCGACCTTGCGTAACCATGATATTTAATTTTGTTTGATAGGTTTAATGCCTTACAACTTCATCTGCATCCAGACCGGGAGTATCCTATCCTCGGTGACCTCTCTCAGCGAGATCATTACCACGGACGTCATGCTGCGACTAGCGGGCACGGCTGCGGTGGCGCTGTTGCCTGGCCTTGCCTTCAGGAAGTACAAAAGACGCGTCAAGTCCGACTAACAGTGACTGGAGTGCTTATACCAGCAGGGTGCATGTCGGCATTCCTAACCCTAAACTAAGTATTTTTGTAAGGAACCTTCCTGGGCCATCCTGTGCAGGGACCAAATGACACTTTCTTTGTACTTAACTTCAAAGGGGCATTAAGTACCATGTATATGTAGTAAGTTATAGACCTTTCTTTCATTTGACATTGAGCACCATTTTGAGGGCACATGTGGTCTAGCGGTAGAGCACAGGCCTCATGATTGTGAGATTGTGGGTTCGAGCCCTGCCGTGGCCATGCGTGTTGTGCCCTTGAGTAAGGTGCTTTACCTCAATTACTCCTCTCAACCCAGGTGTTAAATGGGTACTGGTATTATTCAATGCTGGGAAGGTAACAGACTCGCTGTGGAGGAGGTGTGGCGATCCCCCCACAGCAGCATTACATGGACTTGAGTCTGGCCCAATCGCTTCAAAAGAGAGAACGGCACTGTCTCCGTTCCTATGAACACAGGTTCGTCCCCTTCACTTTTTTATCATTTTGTATGGGCTGCCACAAGAGCATACATTTAAGCCGTGGTTTGCAACAAATTTTGCCAAAAATTGCATATTACCCTCATAATGTAAGAAAGGCACATTTTTTTTACGTCTTTGGTAGACATTTGTTGATTATTTTGTATTTTCAACAATCCAATATGTTTGGAAACAATAATAACTATTGGGTGGCTAGTGCGTAAAGTGCTCGCCTTTTACCAATATGGCCCGGGTTCGATTCCCGGCTCGGACATGTGAGTGCTGTTGTTCGTTGATTCTCTCCTGTGCCACAAGGGTTTTTCTCCAGGTTTTCCGGTATTCCTCCCTCCGCAAATATCAATACTTTCGATCTATAGCTGTGCTCTGTGGTCAGACATGATTTAGTTATGCTTATTTGTTGTAAAGAAATTCTAGAAAGTTCTCTGGCTTCTTAAAAGGAGTCAATTTGGGAGAGGAAAAGCGCACATTTTATTTCTTCACGTACAAACAATAGAATTTGATTGAAATTATGATGTTTTCCTGTAAATTATTATTTGGTCCTTGTAAATTTAGGAGACAAGCCAACATGAAAGCTCGTTACCGTTTGTGCAAGTTGTTTTAAATCTATATAATGAAGCAATTAATTCTGGTCAGAGAGTTTTTAAAACGTATAACTGCATGCAAAAGGTACCACACAAAACTCACACAAACTATGTGTTACACTTATTTTCAGCACTGACAACTTCACATCGAACTTGGCAAATTATATGCAATGAAAATACGGGTCTTAGATTGAATGTTAGGAGGAAGTTTAATGTGAGAAAAGTTCTTAAGACTTTCACAAGCAGCTGCCATAGAAAGAGAAACTGATATGGGATCATGTATTTTACGACTGTTTATGGACAAGGCAGTGCTACAAATTGTAAATTGTGATGGATGAACATTTTTAATGCAGGATATGTGACATACAATGTACATGTAGAGTTGAGCCCATCACAAGTCCCTGCAAGTTCAGAACATTTATCTTATTGCAGATAATGAATAACAAGAAAAAATTGATTATACTTGGGCCACAGGTCACATTGTTATACCTCTGTCTTGAATACTGTATTTTCATTGGCTTAGAACGATCACGTGTCAAGTTCATAAAAAGTCATAGCACACTCCCTGTACGTGATATCCCACAGGGAGTGTGCCATGACTTTGTACGTACGGTATAAGTACGTACGATGTGAAACTCTTATATCGTTGGTACCCACGCTATTTTCACCATGTTTTCACGCATGAGTGGGAGCAGTGAACTAGCAGACGATCAGCTGTTTCGAACATGTTTTCGTGATTTTCACATCAAAATCCAAAGAATCCAAGACAGAGGTATAACAAAACAATTGTTCACTGCTGTTATGTGGGATATGACGTTTCGAACACTCTCGGCTTCGCCTTAGGTGCTATGCGCCCCTCGGGTGTTCAAAACGACATATCCCACATCACAGCGGTCAACAGTTGTTAATTGAAATGCACCATCAGATCTTTCATCATTCTACTTATATTTTCAATATTAAGATTGACTTCAAGTTTAGGCAGTGACGTTGGAAGTACCGTAGGATCAGGAATATATTTTATTCATCAGTTATATATTGTAGACACACTTTTCGATTGTATTTGAGTCACAAAATGGACTTCTGTATTTGTATGCATTTTAACTATATTACTAATAATAATAATGTGTATTTATCAAGCGCACATATCCACCAGTATTGGTGCTCCAGGTGTTGCATCATTAGCCTGCCCAAGTGGCAAACGTTTGTTTTTAAAAGTTCCACTGCCTGTCTATATGTAGTTGTATTTTACAGGTATGTGTCAGTCTTATCTGTGTAAGGAAAGGCACAGTAATGTATGCCAGATATTCAAACCGATAACCGAAAATCCAGAGTTTATAAATCACCAAGCAGCATATCAAATGATTTGATGACTGGCAGCATAATAATAAGTACATGTATCATACAAATAATATGCATGAAATGGGTTCTAACCTCTGATGTTAAGGTTGAAACATTTAAGCATCAAACAGAAATTTTTCTGTTTCAACTATCCATCACGTACAAAATGAGAGAAAATAATGGACTTGTAAGAACATTATTTTTAAAATTCCTTTTCTATCGAATTCAAAATACATAGTATTATAAGATGGAATTTTGCGTCTGGGTGATATAAATCAAATTAGGTTTTGCCCTTCACCGACGTTTAAACACTGTATACTCAGTGTGTTACCTCCCGAGTGAAAGTTGGAAAAAATCACTCGGGTAGGACTCGAACCCACGACCTCCTGCTTTCTAGTGCAGATGTCTTACCACTCGACCACCGAGCTAGCGGGATCGGTTGGCTGGTTCGAATCTGATGTACATAGCAGCGGGTACCGCATAATAGTTTATGCAGTACCCTCGGGAGGTAACACACAGAGTATACAGTGTTTAAACGTCGGTGAAGGGCAAAATCTAATTTGAAATACATAGTACCAAAACTTATTGATCACTCAGGTTTTGGAGTAACACATTTTGTGAAGTGATCTGATAATCCTTACAAAACCAAAAAAGAAAGTACACGAAAGAATGTGGACAGTTATTTCGTATTTTGTGATATATTTATTTGCCCATGGAATTTGTATACAGGGTCCATTACTTGTATTTCACATTCCCGAATCAACTGCTTTTATATAAAATAATAAAATGGTTTATGATCAAAACGATTTGTTTTAACTGTGCATTTTACTCAATCGTTATGGAGCACCGATAGGTACAAGAACTAGTGGAGGGAGAAATCAGAGATTTCAAAATCTGGTTATGCTAATTTTTTTTCAAACCGAACGACTGTTATCCGATTTCACAGGAAGTTCCCATCCACTCACAGTCATGCCAACAAAAAGTGACAAGTGAGGTGCCACATGCAATGCCCTCCCAATGACTGGGTATAGTTTGCAGGATTCAATGACCATTCGGCCTTTACAAAAATAGTTCAGAGCTGTAATGTTGACAAAATGGGTGGGAACTCGCTGATAAGTCGAAAGGGCAGGCTATTCATACACCAAGAAGACCACTAGCAAGTGAACGCAGTTACAATCAGAGACCATGGAGCAAATTCTGGGGATGTTCCAGGTGTTTTCTTTAGCCTGGGTCACCAAAAATGGAAGATTTACTTTTTTAAAAGTTTGTTTTCGAATATCCAGTTTCCAATATCTAAACCGAATGGTGAAATTCAAAATTAACTCCAAAATTAAATCCCACCACTAACAAGAACCTGCGTAATTCTAGAACATTTATTTCGTTAAAAAGTTAGTGCCGAGGAAAGATTTAAGTTTTGGAGGCTTCAAATCATTTTTTTTTTTAAAACAATGGGGAAACGTGTAGACATGCAAAAGGAATTAGAAACGAAAATAGGTGGTGTAGTCAGTTTAACCAAAACCTTGTCAGCTGCTATAAGTTGGTTCTCAAACAAATTGTACATCCGTATTAACACGGCTTGCCCACCATTGAGCCATGATGAAACTAATCATATTTGTGTCTGCAGGGGTGGGCAGATATGTATTATTTTGCTGAAAACGTCACAGACTGAAAGGGGTGGTTTAAATGGGACAAAGAAAAAATGTTTCTGTCCAAAGTCTTGAAGAAATTGAACAATCTGTTTGATCCACTCAGGGGTGTGAGTGACCACTGATAAAAATAACTTTGGAAATCTCCTATATTTTTGTACACAGCAATTGAGGGGGAAAAAGCTGGAAACCAAAAAAAAAAAACTGAAATCAGTTTTAAAGCTGAGATTTCACACCCCTGTCCACTGTTTCTAAACCCCTTTGAACCACTTTTTCTATTTCTATTATTTTTGTAAATCTGTAATTAAAAATATGAATAACCTGTCTCTATCTGCATATCATGAAGCACCAATTTTTGACAATTTTGATGCCAAAATATGTGTCACAGTAATTGGTTGGTTGAAAAGGGTCTGCATGTAATTACATCAAAATAATTTTAATTTGAGAACTATTCCATAAAAGCTAAAATCCTGAGATAGAATGGAAGTTAAAATAATCTAAACCTGTCAGAAAATATGAGGTTTTTCAATTAATTCTGTTTCTGACAGATTGTGATGTGTGTAAATTGGAAGTACCAGACACACGATAACCATTAAATGAAAAGAATGTTCCCTTTGACTCGAAATACTCCCTACAAAATGGTAAAAAAAACCATTCCAAAGATTCTATTAACTGAACAATATGTACAACTCTGAAGTAAAGCACCAGTTTTGAAAGTATATAAAATTTGGAGGATATAAAGGCTGGTGACAAAGATCTATACAAAAGCACTTTGGCAATGATGGTCTGAAACCAGACCAAAATGACTGCAGCATGAGCAATGTCTTGTGGCAATGTCTCAAACACTGGCTTCAGCCCTGGGCACATGTCTTCAAAACAATTTTGAAAACTTAAAAAAAAAAGTTTAAATCGGTAAAAAATTGCTATGGCATCAATTATAAAGGCTTCACAGTTTTTGAAGGATAAATAAGTACAAGCAATGCTGAAAAAAACTTTGGTTTGGAGAAATACAAATAGTTTAGATCCTCCAACAGCCAGAGCTGAAGCCAACTTTTGAAAAATGGCATGTCCCCATATGCTACCTATCTCCCTTTCTCCCAACTCTCGGTCTCAATCTTCTTGTATAAAGGGCGCCCTCTCTTGACTCAGACTTGCAAGTGTCTGCTGCATCTTTGGTGCCTGCTGAATTCTGTAGTATGTGCATGTGTTGTGTACTTGTACCAGTGGATTGTGGTGGGAAGGAATCAGGTATGATGTCAATATTCTGTAAAAATGAAGAAAGTCGCAAAATAGCAGTCAATACAGAAATGTCACCAAGAGACCTCGCACTTAACAGACACTAGGCAGCAGGTAGTCCGGAGTCAAACGGACATTAACCCTAACTCCCTAGGCCATTTTTGGTAGGATGTAGCCTCAATCCTGCAAACTCCTCCAAATGGCCTCGTGGAAAAATAACATATAGACTCAATCCTGCAAATTCCTCCATTATTTCTTGAATATGGTCCAAGGAGGGGTGACCACTGCCTGAATCCTGCAAAATCCTACGACAGTGACTGTCAATATGTTGAAGCTTGGCCAGTGACATCCTGGAGTAGTACGCAGGATTTCAAGCATAATCCAGGCCTATATTTATGCATGGCTGAGCAAAACGAACACAAGGTTGGGCCCAAGACCTTGACAAAGTGCATCCTACGAAATCAGTGACGCACTTTTGCCATGTTAACCTCAATCCTCCAAATTCCTCCACTTTGGCCAAGAGGATTTTGAAGGATTCAGGGCGGTTAGGGTTCAAGAACTTCATATACTGCTTTACTCCTCGATCCTCGTTCCTATTTGTTACCTAACACTTCTCTATCCCTTTCCCGTTCCAACAAGGCAAAGTTTTAAAGCAAAAAGTTGGATGAGGACTTACACAAATTCAAAATCAGCTCTTTTTAACTTTTAAAACAACTTTGATAAGTAATAGGAAATTTAAAAAAAAAACAACAGTGAACGGAGAAACTATTACATTATCGTGAAATCTCACGAAAGGTCCACAAAAAGTGTTCCCTCAGAACAGGTTAGGGTCTCAGCCAGCTCATACACATCATAAAATGTGACCTGTTCCGTCAAAAGCAGACGCTTCTGGGCAGAGGTTGAAATTGAGATAGGGCCAACAAATGCTGTGGGGGTGATTTTTTTCCATTTTCTAATTTTTGCATATTTGTAATCCTGAGCATGTCTAAAATATACTTTAAAAGTTTGAAACCCTAATTTGATCTCTAATTATAGTATTTTTGATGATTTGTTAAGGTATATCAGTTAAAGAAATGTCTGTTTTGTGACGTTCGTGTCCATTTTCTCTGTTTTCTACTTTTCGACCCAATGAACTTTAAAATAGCATAACTTTGCGCAGGAATGACCGGTTTCAAAAATTAAACCGCTATTAAAAGGAAACAGAACATAACAATATGCAAAAATCTCATTTTTGACCCTATGCCCAGAAAAGTCTGATTTTGACAAAACAGGTCACAAATAACCATGAACACAAATACATGATATCATAAAAAGTACTCGTGATGCAAATTCACAAAAAGTCTTACCTTTCTTGGAACCCACCATTCAAAGAACCAGTACAGTAGGAGGTCCACCACAGCGACGATGATGAAGAATTTACCGGCGATGAATCCCAGCTTGTTGTAGCGTTCTAGTCGCTCAGCCAAGGACAAGACTGGCATCTCCATGATGCCATCGTAGATCTGTGGAAAAAAAACCCGCAGGATATTATTGACAATCAAATGCAAATTGTATTGACTGTCTTTGATCAACTGTTCAGAGTAGTGTAACTGGGTTCCCATTTGTAAAGAGGACACTGGGGAGGGGCTCATATTCTTGATGGGGGGCACATGATGGGTTAAATAGATTCTTCCAATCCAGAGCTGTTTTTTGCATTCTTCAAATTCTGATTTGAGGGGGCCAAAAGAGTGGGGGACAGGCCTAGGGGGACAGGCCTAGGGGGACAGGCCTAGGGGAACAGGCCTAGGGGAACATGCCTAGGGGAACAGGCCTAGGGGGACAGGCCTAGGGGGACAGGCCTAGGGGGAAAGGCCTAGGGGGACAGGCCAAGGGGGACAGGCCTAGGGGGACAGGCCTAGGGGAACATGCCTAGGGGAACAGGCCTAGGGGGACAGGCCTAGGGGGACAGGCCTAGGGGGAAAGGCCTAGGGGGACAGGCCAAGGGGGACAGGCCTAGGGGGACAGGCCTAGGGGGACAGGCGCAGGGGGACAGGCCTAGGGGGACAGGCCTAGGGGGACAGACCTAGGGGGACAGGCCTAGGGGGACAGGCCTAGGGGGACAGGCCTAGCGGGGACAGGCCTAGGGGGACAGGCCTAGCGGGGACAGGCCTAGGGGGACATGCCTAGGGGGACAGGCCTAGGGGGACAGGCCTAGGGGGGACAGGGCTCCATGCTCATCTGTAGTTCTCACAGAAATGAACAATTACAGTGAACAGTGTGATGAGATTATCTTGGAATCTTGAATAAATATCAGTTTGAAAAGCCTAACTGCAACTATGTTGACCATCTATAATCAGAGCTATGCAACACTGTGTGGTGGTCTGAGCTCCCACTCCATAACACAGAGATGCACATGTAGTCAAGTCCTTTCAAGATCACAAATTCAACCTTAAGTCCTCTGGTAACTAGTCAAAAGAACCATGACACATGCATTCCTTTGTCACTGTTCAATCCCTATTACTATTATCTGTGACCTCACTTGTGATTTTAGTTGTGATTTCACTTGTGACAGACTTGTTATCGACTGGTATTGGATTTGACTACAGTTCTGGTATTATATGCCACAGATAGAAATGTGTACGTTCTTCCATTAAAATCCTCAACTACCATATAAGTGGCTAAGCTCATTTTTCTAATCAAATTGACAAATTGACTTTACAGCCAACACTTACACAACATCCTGGGGGGGGGGGGGCTTTTTCTTACCTTTTCTGTTCTCTTGGCCACATTCTCCCAGGTATAGATCCCTTTCATTGTATCATAAACCTGCTGTGCCGGTACTTGGCTTCCCTCCCTCTGCCGGGCAATGGCAACTTCTAAGGCTTCTACTAAAGCTGTAAATGTAAAGAAAAAATTACGTGCATTCACACAAATCTAAATAATAATGTAAGTCCAAATCGCGATGAAATCAAACTGCATTTACTACTCAAGAACCATGTAACAAGAAAAACATGTATGCCATGATTACGATTTATTTAAAATTTAAAGGCCACAATTTCTTTGATGAAAACCCAAACAGTTTGTTGGTGATACTTTCAGGATTGATTCAAATGTGCTTCTGAACACCACCAGATTCAGCCTCAACACTTGCATGGAAAAATGACTGAGACTGAATCAAGTTCCAGGTTGCCATTGACTTTGTTGGAAGTTGTTCTATTTCTGGTTGGTGATAGGATACATATGGTTTAATTAAATGACAGCACATAAGACGAAATAGTGTCACGAGCTGTTACTTGTTGATTTGGTGGGTATGTTGTATGTAAGAGGGTTAATCATTTCCGATTGATTCAGTTAGTGAAATATAACAGAATACATCACACTTTCTCTAATTACATTGACTACAAGATGACTATTTACTCAATGGAGACAGTGATCCAGTACATGTATATGGGGGCAATTCCACGGTAACGGAAGGACGTTTTCACTCATTAAACAAAATTTCAAATGTGTGTATCACAGACACTGTTCATAGTTACAGCAAACAAATGTCACATTTGTATTGCTATAATGCTACTTTCATTTTCCACACTTTTGGGGGGCATGAATGCCTCCCGTTTATGAATTATGAATATTAATGAGGTCGGTAACGGAAGGACGGTAAAACGGACAAGGGTTTTCCAACTTACTCGCGTTTTGCAAAAACTCTGTGAATTTTATGGGGCAATTATATTTTAAAGGTAGGAAATGGAATCCCTGAAGCTTTATCTATACTATACCACCTTTCATTTGACTTTAAGTGTTTCGGTTATATAATTACAACGTTTTAAGCAGATTATAATTTGGTAACGGAAGGACGGTAACGGAAGGACAAAAGGTTTACTCAATTATAGCATGAACAAAATGTGAATTTACACTAATTATACAAGTGAAACAAATTGCTTAAATGTGTAACTGAATGTGAAATCAACAATATGCAGACCTGGCATAAATAATTATACCTAAGAAACTATTGAGATAAAGATAGAAGCCTGCTAATTAATGATAACAAAAGAAAAACGAAAACAACCCAAAACACATAATTCACGAACACAGGACTACTACAGAAATAGACTTCAAACCCATCACCTCAATCCTTAAAAGTTTAAATACACAGTATTTGAACACTTGAGTATATTGGTTACATGTTCACCAACAACTTTTAATAATAATACCGGTAGGTTCAAAGGTTTACC
Source organism: Patiria miniata (assembly GCF_015706575.1). Classification (NCBI taxonomy): domain Eukaryota; kingdom Metazoa; phylum Echinodermata; class Asteroidea; order Valvatida; family Asterinidae; genus Patiria; species Patiria miniata. The sequence continues at coordinate 4,554,399 of NW_024037072.1, read as the reverse complement.
TAAAGGGTGGGGGGGGGGGGGCGACCAGCCTACATGTACATTTAAGGTAAAAACATCTACCGGTAGAACTGATGGCTTCAGTTTTTTAATTGAACTCTAAAATCAATGTTTGAAATCAAATTACAATGATTTAGAGTAGTAACAATTAATTTATAAACATCCAAACTGAAGTTGTTAACTTGGGCATAATTTGTCAAAGACTGCACCTCACATGTCTTACACATGTAAATTGAATGAAAGTGCCCCAAAGTAACGGTACTTTCTGCCATCTCATTTTGGACTTAATTTGCTTCTGGAATGGCTTCACAGAATTCGTATCTTTCTCTATTGTCCATGAATGTTGATGACAGCAACTTTATGATTTGATTTTCTGCAACAACTCCATACATGTACAAGTACTGGTACATCGGCATATATGTACATGTACATTGTACATGTTGTACATGCCTGTGCCTTCCTTTGTAATAAACACCTTGCCCTGCTTATCCCGCTTTTGTGAAGGTGGGTCACATGAATGTCCTTTCAATGCTCATTATACATGCATGTATTTGCAGTGATTTTCATTTTTCAAACATGAGCGCAAATGTCGTAACATTTGATAAAAATACGATTTGTCCTTCCGTTACCGTCCTTCCGTTACCAATTTGGTAACGGAAGGACGTGATTTAATTAATTGTAATTAAAAAACGAGAAGTACAGCAGTGTCAGTCATAATGTCATATTGAAGGCCTACCTAAACTTGCTTTGCACAATAACTTTCAATGCATTCATACTGCAAGTTTTAAAAATAAATTAAAAATATGTATTTTTTCGGTAACGGAAGGACATTTTCGAAGGCTGAAATATTAGAAGTCACTGAAGCGAAACAAATTACGCAAAATGTTAAAAACAAGTTTTAGTCGGTTTTTCAAGACCAATACTTTCTCATGACAGAAACTGATGGCATTAGTACATATTTTTGTGTGTCTATTGGTAGAATACTTTCATATCACTATTAATCACATTTTTAGGATTAAAACAGGATTATTACATAATCCTAGTTTTTGGTACCAAAATGTATAAAAAATAAAATTCCGACTTCAAATCTTGAAAATATAGACTTTTAGCTTTCATTTGATGCCAAATTTGTTTAAGTCACATGTATTTGAATTTTTTGGTGCATGTCCACTTTGGTGTGGAATTGCCCATAAGCTTGAAAGTAACAGTTTCTTTGAATTTCTAAGATGCATGCAGCTTACACTTGACACTAGGCTCAGCAAGGAGAATAAATCTCTCAGGCAAGACCTCTGGAACTCCTCCTACCCTTGTACTAACCACCTGTAAACTGTGAGAAAAAAAATAATGGAAATAATCAAATTAGCTATTTATTAGATGGAATTTACGTAAATTCAATATAAGGTTTAGCCCTTCACCGACGTATAAATACTGTATACTCAGAGAAAAAAAAAAAAAAAAAAAACACTGCAAAATTTGTTGGTCAAGTGGTAAGACGTCTGCACTTGAAAGCAGATCATGGGTTCGAGTCCCACCTGAGTTATTTTTTCTCACTCTCACTCCGGGGGTAAAACACTAAGTATACAGTGTTTATACAACGGTGAAGGGCAAACCAATAAGGGTAATCTGCCTGTCAATATAGAACGGAAATTCATGTAAGGCCCTCTTGTGGTCCCTCCCATTCCACCTTCAAAGCATAAAATGTCTCCCAGAGTAAACCCACAAGTTTTATGATACATAAATTCCAACTTATATTGCCTATACTATCAACCACAGCATGCAGTGGTGCACTAGTGCCCTCACTGCCAGTCAATATGTGTACATTATATCTTGGCCTATATAGGCTCATCATGTTCTGCCAATGTCAGGTGCTACTTACCCACAGCATGCAGCTTCAACAATGGCTATACAGAAGGCCTCAGTCAGGGATGTATTCAGAAATATGTCCCCTTCATTTAATACCTAGAAGAATAGAAATCAAAGTCCTACACATCATCGCCATCAAAATTCTTGGTCAGACTCCCTAGCAGCATCGTAAATTTCTGTCAGCAAGCAGCTCTACTGTCACTTTCTGATCAAATACAACCTCTGTGAGTACTCAGTGTGAACATTAAACACAGATGCTGACTCAGATAGGTAAAGAACCATTCATTAGCAGAAAAATTGTCCGTGATGGAGACAAAATCAAATATTTGACATTTTTGGCCGGATGAAAATCTTTCAGCAAAATTCTCAATCCCAAGTCCAAGTCTGGAGAAATCTGGCAATAGCCTCCAAGTTTTAAACTTTGGTAATCCTGGGCTCCTCTACATTAGAAAATTAGGTTTATCCCTCTTATGCAAACATACATTCTGTGCAAAGTTGTCCTTTCAGTCAAAATCAATCTAGTGACTGTTTTTCAACAGTTAAGAGCTCCCAGCCTACATAAAGCAGGATTGATTGGCCGTGATTGTTTATGTAACTTCATATACGTATGCTTTGACTGTAGGTGATTGATAAGCCAGCTGTGCCTACCACTTGTCTGCTTTTGTCTGTTGACTGAATTTGACTCGTCACAGAGCTTGCATGAAATGTGATCTGACTGTTGGTGACTAGCCTATGTAAAACGCATGACAGGGGAAGAGGATTGATTTTTACTGTCTGTGACTGTTCAGATAGCAGGAGGGCTAAAGAATACAATTACCACCAATACAATGCAATCTTACCTCTTTGACATTGCCATGTGGCAGAGCCCCCAGCATCCTGACTCGATCTTGCAGCTGATAATTCTCTCTCACCTCCTCAATATCTATCCTCTTTGGTCCATCACCGCCTTCAAGATCAAACAAAATACACTCTCACAATCAACTTTAAGCTCAACGCAAACCGGTAAATGTGACATTCCTTGATGTCATATAATATGGATCATTGGAAAAACCTCTTGAGTGCTCTTGAGGTATTCTACATTGGTACTTGGAGAGTCAGGTTGGTGCAGTGGTACTTTTTTTGCCTTCCACCTTTGTGTCCAAGGTTCGAATCCCACCAAGGTCAATTTATTTCATTCCCTACGTGGTTCCTTGGGGTTTTTCCAATGGCATCAATCTGGGATTTTACAAATGCCTGTAAAAGTGGATGAATACACCTCTCAATGACTTTTGAGTTAGAGCCAGCCGTATCCAAGTAATTTGCATGCGACTTTACATAATGAAATCTGTGCATTAAACCAACCTATAAGAAAATCCACATCACTGTGTCGCTGGCAGATGACAGGAATGACTCCAGCTAGAAGGTCCATTCCTTTTCGGTACACGAGACGACTGACGACCACAATAGCGACTGTAAGAATGAACAAGAAAATGAAAACAATGTCACCAAATACCTTCACAACCATTATCTGGATCTTATAAATAAAACAGTTATTTATATAATACTACTCCCTTTTGGCAATATCCACAAAGTGAATGACTTAGGGCACTTGGAAGGATATACTGGAGTACGCTCAATGATACTCATCTATATTTTTGTAGTTGCCCACTGTGTTTCGTCTGTGATGTTGGAATTAAGTACCATCACCAAATATCTCAAGTCACACTGAAGGAAATGATGTGATAGAAGAGAAGAGTCTTAAGTGATCTAGAATGAATTGACCTACTTCTGTTTGGGTTTCTCCTCGTGAGATCAGGCATGAAGATTGTGGAGTCTACTGCATTGGGTATGACGGACACAATGTCTGGCTGTAGGCAGGCCCTCAGCACTGTGTTCTCCTTACTGTCGTAGGGACAAAAAAAATAAGAAGAGAATACCATTGTAAATGCTGCACCCAGACTCGTGAGAATCAAGATCCACACTCAATCACTGAGTTACATGATTGGATTCAGTGACAAATCCAGAGGGGTTGGGCCCCCCCCCCCCAGAAATTTTGCATTTGTAGTTCAAACGAGGTGTCACCACTTCAAAACCAGTACTAGTAGTAACATTCCCGCTCTTCACCATTTATTTGGAGAAAAAAAAGCAAACAGGGCCAATTTTAGCAGAAAAGTTACCAAATTTCGCCAAAACTGATCCAATTTTCAGGAATAAGGGAAATTTTCTCTGGGCGGATGTAACTTTACTTTTCTACAAAGTCACTGACTGCAGATATGCTACGTCAAATTTGAATTGGCCAGCCGACCCCTATAGTAAGCGCAGTGGTGTACTGTTGAAATGTCTGCTGTAGTGAACAGGAGGTCAAGCTCTCTAATAGCACTGAGTAGACAGTGTTCCTTTATCCAATTTCCATGATTTTTTATTCAATAAAAACACAGCTAATTTCACGTTTTTAACTGCGGGATATCAGCTCATTAAACAAATCATCATGTCTCTCCGTTAGTCCGTTAGTTAGTAACAAACATTGACATTGTCTATTGCTCCTACATATTTGACCGATTTCAACCAAACTTTGTCAAAAGTATCAGTAGCCCAGCCCCAACATGTCACATGACCAAACTGGGGTCAAAGGTCATCATGGAGTCACTGGGGTGAAACAAGCTGATTTTTAAACTCAAAACACTACTCCTTCCAGAAATTACATGGCACAATCACGTGACTAATGCATGAACATGAATTTGTTGCCCCACAGTTTCCAAGATCCGATCGAGCTTGTTTTCTCAATAATTGGAGTGCTGCATTAGTTTTCAGTCCCAAACTCGCCCAACTCAAAGTAAGTGCTGAGTCATTTCAAATAATTCAGAGTGTGAACACTCAAAGAGCAATTTTTTTTTACAAGACACAAATTGATCTTCTAAGATAACAGTACCTTGTGTGGGAGACACATATGACGTGGTTGATATCTGCTAGCGTGAAGCTGAGGAGTTTATTGGTGAGAATGGAGCTGATGTCGGCAAAGCCAAAGAGGGAATGATCAGTGAAGACCGTCTTCAAGTCCATGGCTCGGGCGTGAATCAAGGCTTCATGGGCCATGGTGGAAAAGGCCTGCGAGATGAGAAAATTGACACAGTTGGAGAATATAGATCCTTACCTTGCAGCCATCTTGCGTGTTTTTGTTCTACAGGGACACACACAAATAGACCTGTTATGGATTCATTGTTGATAAATTTAAATAAAAAACAAAGATGGCTGCCAGATGCAAGGTCTATAGGAATATACAGCGTGTGTCAATAAGAATGTAGCCGTCAATCCATAAATATTTAAAACACTAGCGCTCTCTTTTTGCAAAACTTATCTATACAGTCTGAAGGTATAGTAAATACTCCACGCAATGGTCTTTATCCCATCTCATTTGGACAACCCAGTCTAGAGATGCAGCTAATTAAATGAAAGGACTTGAATTCCAAGTTGAGCCACTTTTCGGATTATCTGGTATGTAAGGTATAGGTGTGTGAATGCGTGTCCGAACAGATTTTGACAGTCTTTACAAACTTTGCCGTAACTTTGCAACAAAAGGTCCAAATCACACAGAACAAAAGTCATGCCAAGGGTTAAGAAACACTCTATCATCTCAGGTAAATTTTTACAAAAAAATTATTTAGTTTCCTAAAAAAATTTTTTTGACTGCTACATTTTCTTTGAGACATGCTGTATATACCGCACAAGGAAGTAATATTGTTGCTGATATGGCTTGGGTACAAGTGTCAGATTGTTCTTCAATATTCCAAACCGAAAAAAAATGCTGATCACAATCTTTGTTCACTCTTCAGCCAACAAAATTCGGGGGAAAAAAACACACGACATTTAAAATATAAATTGATGATGTTTTTACCTGTCGGGTGAAAAGTGCTCACAGCTATGGAGCGACATATGTGCACCTAATGGTATGCGAACATGGTGTGGGCCACACACTGGGCCTCTCATGAATTTTCACACTTTGACATTAATTGTCTAGCATGGAGTCCACAGAAACTACATCAATATCAATGCGAAATGTCAGACCAATTTCACGGATTTGGGAAGTAAGGATATGTGCTTAGCATGTAAAGAATCGCTTAGGAATAGCAGATTACCAGCAATATGCCATTTGATGACGTTGTACCCGGTTCCCGCTTATTTTTCGCTAAATTTGCTAAGCACTATTTTCCGCTTAGCAGCTCCACGGAATTGGCCACTGAACATGTACAAAGTTGAACTTACTGAATGGCCATGGACAATGGTAATCTGCTCTCTGATGAGTATATAGCGGATCAACGCCATGGTTCCAAACACCGTGGGAAACACGCACCCATTGTAGAAGACAACAAAGGGTACGTAGTACACCTTTCAAAAAATAAATGAAAAATTCAAATGTGCATTTAGTACATTTGTATTAACTGTACAGGCTACAAGTCTATTTTATTTATATATTTGTTTGATTTGTTTTCTCTCTTCTTTTGAGTAGTGTGGTGTAGGCGTGTGTATTTTGTAGTGTAGGCGATCATATTTCGAGCAAGCACTGTGACTAGTAAATCCAGTCTACAGAAAAAACAGGCAAGTGGTTGGCACAGCTGAACCTACAGTCAAAGCATAGCTGTGCCAAGTAACAGAAACAGTCACAGCCAGTCAATCCTGCTTTATGTAGGCTGGGAGCTCTGAACTGTTGAAAACAGTCACTTGATTGATTTTGACAGAAAGGACAACTTGGCACAGAATGTGTGTTTGCATAGGAGGGTTAAATGTATGAACCCACTTGTGTTCCTTGTTTATGTACATTGTATGGCATGGGAAAACAATCAACTGTACCGATAGTTAATTCACATCTGCATGCCTACCAATACCAGGTAAATACATACCTTTAGATTATTGGTCATGTAGCGTACTCCGACACGATCACCGTAGGAATGGGTAACGACAACAACCTGGATAATAAATGAAAATGACGATGATCAAACAAATTTATCAAATACTTTTTGGTACATTCTAGGTTTTGTTTCATACATGCAATTCTTTTGTAGTATTAACATGATTAAGAAAATAAAATGCACACACCATACGCACTCTGAAAAAACAGTGTCAGTTTGAAGACATATCAGCACAAGACATAAAGTAACCTTTTGTAACAAAAAAGTTAAAAATTAAAAAATTTTGGTAGATTTGTTGATACACAAAACATCATTGTAATTCATTATCATAATCTGCATCTGCATCAATACTGCTAGGCTTACTGTCCTGAATCCATCAAAATCCTCCAACTTTTTCAATATGGAGGTATGCTGAATCTGCCGAAATCATCCGTAACAGGGGTGTGGATTTTGATGGATTCAGGCACGTTAGGGTCAATGGAATGGATGAAGTTCCAAGACGTTACTCTGAAATCTAGGAAACTGTTCCTTCTTATTCTTTTGGGAACAAACAGGACAATATTTCTTATTTTTTATTTAAGTTATAAACATCATTCTGTCCTTATCACATGAGCACACAAATTCTGTAAGTACAAAATCGTAAGTTAAATGTCATATCATGTAAAATAAAAATATTTTTTTTAAACTATGCTATCAAGTGGCACCTAATTTCTAGTCCGAAAATTTGGGACTCTTAACACTGAGTATATAAGAGTCCCAAAACTTAAGAAGTTAAAAACATGCAATACCAGAAAATAGACTGGCACATGAAACAACCAGTCCAACACCTTTAGTTAAGCATCAATCAGCTGTGTCAAAAGGAACATAGATCTATATTTCTACACTTTCTCTATTTTTACATATGGTCATACCATCAGACTACTACTGAAGGATCTTTTTTGTTCTCTTCAAAAAGCTGGACATGTAGGCCTACCAGTCTAGTCTTCAGTTAGGCTTCAAATTGAAATCGCTTGTCTTCACTCTCAGAGTGCAAACTGTTTCCAATTCAAATTGAGACTTCAAACTTGGCTGGTGAAATACTGAGGACCTTGCTTAGCCTCAAGACAATTTTGGAGAATGTTGTCAGCTAAAGGGTGAGTCAAGTTGGCCCAATTGGGTTTTGCATGTTTTTCTGTTCTAGCTAGGTCCTGATCTGCATAATTTTCTTCTATACAAAGCTAGAACTATTTTGCTTATGGTAAGCACAACCCGACACAGACTGGGACCTTAAGTGCTCAAAACGATGAAAAAGAAGATCAGGCCAACTTTACTCACTCTTTAGCCAGCAAATTTCTCCAAAACTTTCATTGGGCGACGAAAAGGTCCTCAGTATTTCACCAACCAAGCTTGAAGACTCAATTCAATTTTTAAAGGAGCCATTTCTTCAATATTTGGCAGTAGCTTGCACATGAGAAGGAAGTCAAGTGATTTCAAAATGAGGCCAAAGACTAGACTTGTACATGTCCATCAATGGTCCAACTGTTTGACAAGACTGACTTCTTCATTCATTGTTTTAGTCTGGTGCCTGACTATGGAGAAATTTGTAGAAATAGTGACCTAGTACCCAACATCCTAGATATTTCTTTTGGCACAGTCAGCTGACAGTTGATTGATGCAGTACTGAAGAGTTATTGGACTGGTTGTTTCAGATGTCAGTCTATTTACTTATATTGCATGTTTTCAGTACCTTAAGTTTTGGGACTCTCATACACAGTATTGAGAGTCCCACATTTTTGGACTAAACCTGACATTGGACCCAGTTCTTGGGAGATAAATTTATGTGCAAAATACGTACTTTATGACCTCTTTGGAGCAGGCACTGAGACAACTGGAAGATGTGACTCTCAACTCCGCCAGTGTTCGGGAAGAAGAAATCAGACACCATGCTGCAATAAAGAAAATAATACAATGTAACTATGAGTACAGGTCCGGAAGGGTTGGAAAATACTACAGTACTTAGATACAAAGATGAAAGAATTTAATTGCAACATAGAATCACCCAATAGTATAATTATTGTGAGTGAGTACTGTAAATACATGCATGTTGAAAAAACACAAATTGGGACTAACCTACTGATTTGCACAACACAAAAAAACCCAAAAGATATTTAGGCCGAATGTATACACATTTTGTGGTAATCCTTGTCTTTAGGACACCTCTATTTTTATGAGTTCTGTTCAAAACTGACTTGTCCAGTACCAAAGTGACTTTTGCAGGCTAAAGCAGTTTTTTTTTGTCAGATAAACTCATGTTAGTTGTAATTTTGAAAGCAACTTCAAAGAAAATGTGACTTTCCTACCTTATTTTGCAGTTCACCATCTTGCTTTTTAAATATTATTTCTGTGTGTCATTGTCATCTTTAACCCCTCATAACTCAAAGCCCTGCCCTCTTTCCACAAAATAAAACCTGCTGATATTCAAGGTGGTGTCATTGCCAACTCTTCAAATGTGTCAAGAAATATCAGAATGTCACTTTTGAGTGTCATTTAGTCAGCTGTTTTGGTGAGTCTTTTAACCTCATATTATAGAACGGGGTCCTAAAGATAAGGATTACCCACTTTGTCATTGTCATTTATTCAAGAATTCCTCTCAAAAATTCACATCATACCCGTTTCTAGTTCTAGCACCATATAACTTGTTGCAATTGGACAATATGTCAATAGCAACAGTGATTCTAAGTGTTTTCTCAGTAAATACTTCAATATTTTCCCTGCTTAAATTAGACGTTTTACTAACATGACTAACTTAGGACTTATTATCACTTTCTGATGGCTGATGATAGTTAGTACTCATACAGTCGTTTGACCGGTTCCGCAATCGCAAATCGTCTGAAGCGTCTTGTGGCGAAAAAACGCGCTTTCACAGGAAGCTACTTATCTATAAATATGCGCAAATTACTCACCTACTTCATGATATGAATAGTTTTCTGCGATCGTTTGAAAGAAAAAATTGCCAGGACATTTTGTAGTGGTCGGTGCTTTGACCGGTTCCGCAAATGTTTTCCGGTTTCGCAAACGGCGCCCTCTGCGAGACTGGACTGAAAATATTCCTTGTTTACTGGCCAAATCTAGATCGTTTTTGCCCCCAAACCAGCCAAGAAAAGATGTGGATTATATTTCCCTGTGCATGAGCCAAGGTCTGCACATTATAATGCGTCCAAATTTACAAAATGTAACTCCATGAAGTTGTTATGGTTCGTTGAATCTTTTTTTACGTTATAATAATTTTGACTTGCTTCAATCCAATTAAATGACTTTCTTGCTTTTTGTGCATTCTGTCTATCATCTTGCAATCACTAATTTTTTGTTTTTTTGTTGTTGTCTTATTTTTATTTAGACACACTCTGACGTTGGATAGAACCAGACACAAACCTTGTACCGAATTGCTCCAGTTGGTTGTTTTTTCTCACATAAGCACAGACCAGCTATTTATGAATTTGAATTAATATTTTCTCCAGGATCATTTTTAATTCCTATGACACTTAAGGGAGTTACTGCATGGCTGGATGAATTGGAACTGAATCATTGTCTGCAGGGGAGCACTGTTTATTAATATTATTTGTTTATTTAATTATTATTATTTATTTACTTTTGTTTATTCCCTCCTCCTTTTTTTCATTTTACTTTTTTTTGTGGGGGGGGGGAGTGTTTCAATTTGTTCAGGGTAACAACACAATAGGCCCCTATGCTTAATTTTGTGTGCACCAACATCCAGTAGGGGGAACCTGGGGGCCGGGAGGGGAGGGGGAACAGGCCTCAGCAGGCCAGATACATACAGGCCACATACATGTACATATTGTTTCACATTCAAATTAAATTTCACAAACAAATTAAAACAAATTGTTAAAAATGTCATAAATCCTATTTCACAGCAATGGCAATTTCTAATTATAATGTTCAGTTACTCCTCATACGTTGTTGCACATATTAACTATGTACGTGTATCATGCTTGGGCAACTGTATTAGCAAACCTCATCTACCGTTCGGTGATGCTCTTAAAAGAAAATGTCAACACATTCATCACGTATATCCCGATAACCCTTTCAATATATTGACATGTGATACCTGCATGTGTAAATGTAATACAAAACTAAAGCACTCAAGAAGCTACCCCTTTTAAATCCAAAAATATACCTGTCATATAAATAAATGGTGATGAATCACAGAAATAGACATGTTCTGTGAGTTTTTCATGCAAAGTAGCATAGTTTTTCAAACACCTCACTTCTCTTTCACATGTACTGGTTAATAAAAATGTATGTAACGCCTTTAAATTTATTGCCTTTATGACACCTGCATGTCTGTTTAATTGTTATACACAAATAATTTAAGCACTCCAGAAGCTAGCACTATACAAAAAAACTTGTCACATAAATAAATTAATTCAAAGAAATGGTGATGAAGACACACAGCTACATGTACTTCACTATAATATTCAACTTCTTCTTGACCTTCACAGGTAAAACTGAAAAAAGATGTGCTGATGGCCTCTTATGGCCTATCAGGAGGCTGGCGTAATCTTCTTCTTTGTCTTTGGCATTGTCTGTATGAAAAAGAAATTTTATATAAAACGTTTAGTTTATGACCAATTGAGACAAAAATGAGAAATGGTTTATAGTATTTGACAAATTTTGTGCTCCAAGAAAACAATCAAAATTTGTGTCTCTGTACTGACGAGAGACTGGTCTTCATAATGAAATATTAGTGGACCTATTTTTCTTTTTGTTTAAAAGGGTAAAGAGTAAGGTTAGAACCCACCGAAAAAGGATAATTTTAAATTTACTAAATTACTGGAAATGTCCTTTGGGTTAGAAAAATATTATTATGCACTATTCTTAATTGGTCCCCACAAACCTCACCTCCTAGCCTGGGCTGACTCATGCACCCTGGATGTGGAGAGTTGTAACTCTAAAATGAATTCAAACCCCTGAGGCACAACCGCTTCAACATCAAGTATGGGGTGAATTTTTTTAGAGCAAAGGAAAAGCATTTAGTGGGAAGTATTAAGAAAGATTTTTGTATTTTAAATTTTGAAGTCCAATTTTTTTTAATCAAAAACCTACACTGCTGTCCGGAAGCTGGACAGAAACAAAATAATTTTGTTTCAATTAATTTTCAATTTTTTTCACTGAACACCCAGAAATGATCATCAAATTCGACATTTTTAAACAAGGATTTATAGAAATTCTCAACTTCTTTGTAAGTTGTAAAAAAAAAAGATTCATGCCAAAATAAATAAAGTGCACCGCGCTAGGGGGCCGTCATCAACAATACTTGTCAATAGCAGCACTGGTTAATACAGTCACACCATGGCCAGTGTATTGTATAGGCAGTATGAATGCGTTTGCGGAACCGGCCAAACGACCAGCAGTTACTCTGGTGGGTATAGAAAAAAAAATTCAAAGACTTCAAATCTTATATTTGTATGGTAGAATAATGAATAATTTCCGAACAAGTTGCATCAATCGCCATGATTTAATTCCCCTGAACAATCGTGTAGCAGGCCGACAAACATGAAATCACGCTTCCGTGCGCGTTCCATTTCGGCAGTTCGTTAACGGCAAGTGACGGTCGTGGGGGATTTATTTTTAAATGTAAGTGAGTATCCTAAAACTAAAACCATTTTTGAAAAGTAGATTGAATAACCTTTCCATCAGTACCAAAGTTTAAGTCCTTGACGTTTTCGTCTTCCTGAAAACGAGAGCTAGTTTTCCGAAATTGCGGAACTGGTCAAATTGCGGAACCGGTCAATTGACTGTAGTAGGTCACTGAGCTGGGGAAAAGTGAGTGATGGTTAGATATGGGAATCCTTCCCATTATGATGGGTGTCCTTCGTGGCAGTTGTATAAATCAATATCCAGTGTAATAAATGAAATAAATTTAAAAAAAATTAAAAATGGTAAGAAGTTTTAAGAAATTTAATTTCAGACCAGTCTCATACGGTTTGTGCACAGGGTGACAAGTGATGGCCAGATATGGGAATCTTTCCCCATAATGACTTACCATATTCTATGCTTCATCTTGTTCGTAATAATATCACAGATGCCGACATATGGGGATCAATACACAGGAAATCAAAACAGAAGTTGTGAGGTGTGTGCAGTGTCATGGGCGCGGCCATTTTCCCGAGACTCATAGAGCACGCCCTCTTGTGATGTGACAAGACCATGGCGGTATCCAGCTTCGAGCTTCATGGCTGTGACTCGACTCCGACCACGGCCTTTTTTCGCGGCTCTAAAATTGTTATTTCCTTAATCAATTTCGGGTCAGGATACGTCCAGCAATTTTGTACATGAAAAAATGGTTAATCCTCTTCGTCAGTTCCAGGAAAATAGTCTGAGTAATTAATTGTAGCTTGACAAAATAAGTCACAAGTATACTATGGGAAAAAAGACCTTTGCCTGTTTTCAGACAGTTGACTCAGATCATCGCTATTCACTTTTAGTCCCATTTCATTAGGCCCGGGCTAATTAATTATAGTTTGGCAAACAAGGGGTGGGATATAAGACCTAAGACTTAAGAATAGGCCTACTCGTAAACTGCAAACGAAACTGGTTTAGTTGAACTTTGCTCATCTAGCCCTAGCTAGGCCTAAAGGCTTTTTTGCTCTTTTTTTGGGCCTGCTCAGCAGTAACAAAATTGTCCTTCGAGATGCGTTTGCCCAAACGTAGACTAGAACAAACAATTGAGGCCTTATTGTCGGAATGTCAATGCCCCTGTTGTGTCACCCACTTACATTTTGTACCTCTAATTCCACTGTCATTCTTCAACACCTTTACAGAGAACCTAGTTTTCGCATCCTTTTCACCATCCTGAGTAAAACCAGTGTTGTGGACTCTTTTGCGGTTGTAATCCCCTATCACGAGACACTTCAATTCATCACCATCTTAAGTCACCCACGAAGGTTGTCCAAGTCCCCTTTGTTAAGAGTGGAGAGGTACCTGTCACACATTGTCAACTCCTTGCCGACAGCTCTTCATGCCGCAAACACCTTTTTGTTCGTCATACCAAAATCTTTGTGGAGCTAGCTCTCTAGAATTAAGAGCCCAGTCCAAAGTGAAGACTTGTTTTCCGTTGAGTATCCGCCAGCAAATTGCTTGTGCCGCGTGAGAAAAAAAATCACACCATCGTTGCGTCAACTGCGGTGAGAAACAATAGGCCTACATGGAATCCCATTTGATGAAGATCTCACGGTATCTTGCATGCTGTTTCCAGGACTGACATTGTCAGAGAAATTACAAAGTAACTTGACAACGAACAAAACTTTAAAATCGTTTGGCTACGAGTGGAGGAAAAACCTGAAGTGGACTACAAGTACTTGCCGTCATGAATTCGGGATTAATTCGACTTTTATTTCTTTACGATGTGTCGTTCCATTCAAGTCAAGATGGACTTCGTCCTGAGATAGCTGTTTTTACGGCCAGACACTTTGGTCGTGTACACAAAGGACGCGGACGTCGTTTATGATAGATTACACTAGGCGCACAGAACCCCCAAACGATGAAATTTGTTTCTGCAAATCGCGTCCAACCTCCCGCATTCGCACTGACCCTGTAACTTCATGCATGTAAAAGTATGGGAGAAATGATAAAACACTAACAACCATGGCAACTCAGCTGGAGATGAGAGAAACAGACAGTAGCTATGTTGGCACCTCAATCTGCAGGAACGGACGTACTTTCGTGCACCGGGTGCCGTCCTCTACAAGTACAACGACCGGTCACCAGGACCAAATTCTCGGTAGCCAATCCAGTGATTCACGGTAAGTTGTAGTCAGTGTTTTCAAAATCATTGCAGTTTGCTTTTCCCTCCCTCCGGGCCGTGTTCGGGAAAAACATTAAGTGTTAATTGATCAAATTGTGTCGAGCACGGAAGCGCCGCATAACCCACAAAACGCAATCCTTAATTAATTCCAATTCAAATGCTGCAACAGGTTTGTAAAGGACCTGTTCATTTTAAAAGACACTCCATTTTTTCGTCTTTTATTTGATATAACATGGGAATATTTTGTGAAGGACGCCATTAATTCTCGGGGTTTCGACGCGAAACTAGGTATATTCGTTGCATAAGATTTACGGTAGCACCGTGTGCCAAATCGCTTTTGTGAGTTTGTGAGGTTCTGCAGAACCGAAGGAAAAGTCAACGTTTCGGAAGGTATGCTCTGCCCGTCGTCAGGAGACTGTTATCATTGCAATTATGGAAGATGGAACGGTTTAAATTGTTTCTCGTAGTTAATGACATTTTGTTTCATTTGGCCAAAACAAATCTACTTCTTGTACATTGTATGTTCCAAGCCACAGGCCCCTGCACACAGCGTCACAATGGCGCCACAGTTCTACCTCAACTATATGCCTCAACCAAGTCGTGTTAATAATTGACTTGATAAGATTGACAACCCCCACCCCCGTGGAGCGAACCTGCAGCAAGACATCTCATCAAGCGTCATAATATTAACACCCCGGAGCTATAGTTACTGACTACAATATTGCATGTTTATCACCCTTTTGTGTGTTGATGTCAACAGACTTATTTTGATGTGAGATACATATTGCCTATAATGAGCCGAATACGTTTCCCGCCCGTACAGGTATTGCTCCGGCCTATCCCCCAGTCCCCCCCCCCCCCCCCCCCCCCCCCCCGCCCAGCGCCTCCACTGCCCGTGTGCGTGTCCCCATCAGAACATGTCAAAGTTTGGTCCCCTCCCAATGTACATGTACATGTATTTACTTTCCTAACATAATAGACGTTTATAAATTGTGCATGCTGCACACGCTTAGACTTTAGAATTGAATCATGTCCGTGATCAAAATTAATGACGGGAAAATAAATCAGGATAAAGTCGGTATTGTGTATAAATCTGTAAAGGCGAATATCACGGTAATATTTGTCCGTACTTTATGCTGCTTGACAATTTTGCCCCACTGCGTATACTTTATTCAATCATAAACATTACTTGGCATAAAAAATTGAAACGAATGAAAAGTAATTTTATACCAATAAATCATATCTTGGTGTTCAGGACTATACCTACATGCCTTGTAAGTTTATTAACAACTGATGAACAATAAAGAGCACTGCAATATTTAACCCGTAACACACTACCCTTTCGAAAAATGGAGTCAACATTATAACAACTAACAAAACAACAACCAATAACGGAGCATAACGTCCGAACACCAAATTTGAAGCTTACTGAATAATATCGGAAATACACACCAGACTAGTTGTTACCCTGGCAACGTACACAACTTTCACAATGGATTCGGCGGATTGACTCTCCCGTATAGCAGGTAAAGGGTAACAGGTCAAGGAGCCGTGCCGAAACTGAATCGGATTTAACCTTCAGGTATTTTGGTGATTTCGGGACCAACCTTTTGCTGTGAATATAGTACAACACGCGACACAGAGATTATCGTTGATTCAGTACCGTTTACAACTCTTGCAAGTTTTCCTTCCCGGAATATGGGAAACGACAATGATTATTTAAGCATCATAGCCCATGGAGGAATACCTATATAAATAGAGAGCATCCGGAGTTGGGTATCGATAAAACATTGGCACACGATAACTTCAGATACGATCCCTGCACGTGTTGATTCTAACCGCATGAGCAAACCTGTACAAAAGACGCTGAGATTGTGTGATCAGGATTTATTTGTTTGTCATACGGTGCAACCGTGGTTGCAGGTATCCAGCTACTGTTGGTACTTGTCAACTAGTATTAAAGTATACCATCACTGGCGTGGTTCTGAGCATGGAGGAAGGAATAGATGTTGTGAGGGTGAAATTTGAACTGTGTGTTCCTCTACTGTTTAAAAAGGTAGGTTTTGACGGTGCAAGGACTGGGCTAAGGCATAATCAAGTATGGAAGAACATCATAGAAGTACATGTACTGCGAGACTCAAATTTGCGTTGCGCTGTTCGTCACTCTTCACAGAAGCCTATATAGGCCTACATGTAGTAACGAGTCGGGGAGTTGGTACATGTAGATGTAGTCGAATCGATTTTGAGACCATGCCTCCCCATCAAAAGATCTTTAAGATTTCTTAAAGCGCCTGCCGGCTGCTGCAGTCCTTTTCGGGCACTCTGTTCAAGATATTTCCCCCTTAAGACATTCCAATATAAAAACATATGTGTATACATATATTTTTTTCATATTGCAGCCGTCACTCTAATCTGACCGGCAGGATGACATCCTACGGTGAGCGAGATCATGGAGACACGGGAGCTTTCCTGCAGCAGTTCACCAACAGCGTCAGCCGGGCCTTGCACAAGCAGACCTGCACCTGCAACGGCCGCACCTACACGGCAGACGAACTCAGGCTCAAGAGCAACCCAGCCATCTTCGCGCCAAATTTCCTGGAAGTTTTTCGTCGCGGCAACGATTCTTTGCCACTCATTCCCGGTGATACCACCAGGGGCGCCACGACTGGACAAAAATCACCCCGCGTTGTTGAGGCAGGTTTGAAGAGTTATACCAAGCCCAAGGCGAAATCTGAGTACGAGTTTGAGCCGCTACAACGGAGGGGGAATCCCCCCAGGAAAGTGAAGATGCTCGGCAAGGCCTCCCCCACTAAGAGACAGAGGAAGGAAGTGAACCTGCCCGAGAAACTGGACGTTGTTGACAAGAGCGGTCAAAACTGGCAGATCGTTCAGGACCTCCTCAGTAAACAGCACAAAAGGACATCAGAACGCCTCAGACCATTAGATAGTTCTCAAGTCACTACAGAGTCCCTCACACCACCAAATAGCTCCCGCATCGGGCGACATCAGGGTGATATCTTGTCAAAACACGCCCCAGATGGTATTCCGAATCAACCATATTGCCGGAGAGAGGCGGACATGGATCCAGAACGCTCCGCTTTGGAGTTAGAGGAACCCAAAATGGCACATTATCAGGCACCAACGCGCAAGGTTTTGGAATTCACCGAATCTCCGCGATCCAACCCCTCCTCAGTGCCACGATACATGCCCGACCAGACCAATCACAAACCAATGTCGATGCCGGATATTCGAAAGGGCAACATCACGTACAAAGATTACCGAGGAATGCTTGCCTCTCTCACAAGAGACGGCGATGTCTACACGGAAATCTCAATCGGTGATCCTATTGGACTAAACCAACCCTCGAGGGAGACAGGTAGTTTGACTCTGCCAAGTTTAAACACCGTGAACAATTCAAACACTACCACTCGCCTCAATAAATCTAAACTGCCTCTGGAGCTGGAAAGCCTCTACACAAGAGGTGGCTTGAAGATCTCCACGCTCCGAATCGACTCGGAAGGAACTCTGCCAGGGGATTTCTTGAATCGAAACAAGGAAGAGTTGCGCCAGATGTACCCAATGTACGACTGGCGCGTTGCCAACGGCGCCCGCGAACTCGGAGACAGAAAAGGTAGAAATCCTCCAACGATCGGGACCAAGGAAACATCAACAGTGCCCTCCATGTTACAGCTCCCTGACAAGTTCTCTAGCGTTCAGCACAACTCTCCGAGGGAAAAATCGAGGTTTATCGGTAAGAGACAAAACAAGAAGGCGGTCAGGAGTGAGAAAAATAGAGCGAGTGAACGATTGGATGCGGTGAAGGAAGATTTGGACAAAACTGGAGACGTGGCCGCGGTCTTGGAACAAATCAGCGCGGGCCAGTTACCCGGAGAAATACGTCCAGCTTCAGGACTGTTTCCAAGACAACCGCCGCCGACACCGATGGACGGTCGAAGAAAAAGGGTCGCGGACACCCAACCCTAATGATAAAAAAACCCCAATATGACTGAAAATGCCGAGTTTGATATCGATATTGAAGGCTGATCTTGGTTGGGTCAAGCCGTGCCGAGCTTGTGATGGGACCGATTGGGCCGAAACAGGCTGAGAGCATGAATCTTAAAATGGGGGTTCTGCTGAAGTTTACGTATTCAATATTTTCATCCATCATCCGTCCACCAGCTCCAATACAACAATCATATCACAGGTTTAAAACAAATTGAAAACACATAAAGTTAGCTTTTGAAAGAAAAAAACACCGGAGGAAAAGTAATATATTTGTTCGTACTCGCTGCCAATATCACGGATAATGTGTCACAATGGGTACTACACAATCGGATTTAAGGCATTCGGGAATCAATATACCGGTAGTCAGGTTGTTAGGTTCGATTGAAAATATCGCCGGTAGAAAATGTTTTGGGGGGAGCTGGGGACGACCGATGGTCGATTTATTATTTTCAAACAGCCTGGGCCAAACTCTGATGTGCTCTCTGTCAAAAACAGACTCTTTAACGTTTGTTTTAGTTACCCCCTTTACAATCACATTTATATTTTTGAGACATCGGTAAAAGAGGGATGCATTCCTTGAACCGATACACCTCTACAAATTATTCCAAACCGTCGTTACATGCAATTATTTTACAGTATATTTCAGTCATATTTTAGGATCACGAGTTCGTGGGGAAACCCTGCAAATCACCCAAACACCATTGTGTGTAATACCTCCGTTTTCAAGCTCTACACAAAAGCTTCTATTAGTTTTCAACAGAATATGTAACAATTATCTTTGTAACAATTACATAACATTAAACATAAGTGTTTAATTAAATAATGCGTTGCCGAGAAACAAGGAAAAAATTTCAAAGAACCAAAAACAAGTCTATTTGAGTTTTCCATTTGCCGCCATAACCACGGCGATTGGCACTTTTATTCTTTCATTTTTCCCATTACATACGAGGTCATGCATATCCGATTCCAACAGGTCTCAATTTACATCTTTCTTGCATGCACTTTAAAGGTAATATACAACATTTGCTTTTGCTGTAATTTTTAGAAATGGATGGAGTTAGGGATTAGTTTTTTTATTGCAAATTTTGTTACACTGGCCAAGAACCAGTAAAAAAACGGTGGTCTTGTAATCTGGTTCCCAGACCCTACTTCAGACAAAACAGAGCAATTTATTGACGTCGGAGAATTGTGAGGTCAGGGAACCAGACTAGCTGGCTTGCACCCGTTCGTGGATGTGTAACCGATTGCAAACAAAATGTGGACTACATGTAATTAAATTTGGTAAATTGGGAGCAGTGTTTGAAATATTTCTTTCCAAAGTTGGAAATTGATACAAAAATTCCACTTTTCTTGAAAATGACTGCACACCAGGTGCCACGATTTCACGGGATGCTATAGACTATTATTCACTTCCAGTCAAGTAATGTATTTCATAATAATATATATTTTTTTGATGTTTGCAAATATTGTATAATACCTTTAAGTTGGAACTTCTGAGATAACAAGTTTATTAAAAGTTATTACTGAATATAAAAAATATGAGGTAAAAACCAAGAAAGTACAATACAGACAACACACAATTCTGCTAACTGTAAGAAACATTTGTGGGATTTTGGCCTGTTTTACCTTTTCCCTGGCTCTGAGGCAAGTTGACATCCGTTCATCTTATGCTGTATTTTCACTTAAAATTGTGAGGCTTGGAAATTCTGGATTTTCTTAATACTTAATAATCATGAAAGGTTCTCTCCGAGACTATTGGAAGGATTTTATAATAAAAGTTCTAGAAAATCTCTCTTGAAAAAAGCTTCTGTTACAAGGGTTGAATTGATTTTTTCACGATTTATGCATTTCAGGCCACCATACGGTACTTGATATTTTGAAGCAGCTTTTTATTATTTTTGAAAGCAATAACTCTCAGTTTTGAAGTTGCATACAAAAATTGAAACAGGAACCAAGTTTGTAATGAAGTTGTCAC
This sequence comes from Patiria miniata, assembly GCF_015706575.1. Classification (NCBI taxonomy): domain Eukaryota; kingdom Metazoa; phylum Echinodermata; class Asteroidea; order Valvatida; family Asterinidae; genus Patiria; species Patiria miniata. Next base: position 4,533,872 of record NW_024037072.1, on the reverse strand, counting down.
AAGTCAATCACAGATCATGCAGTCATGCAGGCTGCCCAACTGACAGGCGATTCACATGAGCTGTGAAAATGATATTCCTTTTAGCGTTATTTATCCCGTTTCTCGTGACAGTACTAAGTTTTACAATTTTGCTTGTAATTACTCGATTACAACTGACAAAAACCTCCATCAAAAGATGTGAATTCTAACGATACACGTATTTTAATGATACATTCCTCTGATGTTCTGAAGTTCCAAACAAAAACCTAAAACAAAAACTACAACCTTGTCCAAACAAGGTTTGGAGCGAGAGTTGAAGGCATTTACACCACCATACCTCTCTCAATGTTGTTAACTATACTCTTGTCTATATACAATATACTTTGTGTCATGCTTAAGTTTTATATGAAGATATATTTACACGTATAAAGTTAAGGCACTGAGTAGAATAATAATGATGATGTCATCAAAATAATTGCTGAGGTCACATCTCGTAATCATACAAAGCATAACAAACATAACGAGGTAGTTGTTAATACATTCAACTTTACAGGCGATAATATGACTGTCTTTAGGCCAATTACAATATTGGTGTAAGACAGTTTCTGTGTTTTAAATGTTAAAGTCATGTTTAATATTACCACATGCCTACAAATGCAATGTCTTAATTAATCACAGAATTTGGAGATTTTCTTTTTTCATCGTTTTGCTGAAAAACAAAATCGAGCAGTGAATTAAAAAGATAAGGGTCCTTAAAAACTAAAAAATCTTAACCTAAATTTTGTCAATATATTTTATGAAGAAAGTGACTACACTGTACATTAAAAGTAATATAATTGTTAATTTGAAGACAAAAAAGTCAGCCTTTGAAATGGCCTTCGATCTGATTTTACTGGATATCTTGATGCTCATCAAGTTTGAAAGACCCTTTACGCCGTAGAAGTGTGATGTCGTGCGGATCGTCTCCAATAGTGATGTGTCCAAAAACAATGTCTTGTCCACCATTTTTACCGAAGGATTTGTTAAAAATTTTCTATTTGAATTTTCTCAGACATTTAGAATAAATAAGACCGGAAAATAGGACGGTGCTTCGTAGCTGACTGTAGTTATCACTCAGAATGTGACGGATTTCTTTACGTTTCTTTTCTAACGGATGAAAAACTGATGAAACGTGGATACCGCGCTATTACTAGCGTAAGGCTGAGTTTGTGTAGACACATCGCCCCGGGCAATGGCGTATGGCGTAACCACTTCTACGGCGTACCGTCACTGCACATTAACTACAGAAGGGGCCATGTGGACAACTCACTTGACCCAAGTGAGGGCATACTTTAACAAAACAAAGCATGCACGTTTGCAACCAATTTCCACAAGAACATGCTCAAAACCGCTGCACAAAATGCTGCTCGTGCGCAAACAAGAGAAATACTCGTGAGCAGTGAATGGTAGGAAATTGTCCAGAAAGGCCCTCAAGTATAAATTATTTCCACATTTTTATAGTCCTCAAGAGTCAAATCGAGTAAGTCACTATATTTCAAGTCAATATTGCATGAAAATTACATTAAATAATGTAATGCTGTTAATACTGTTTACAATTTATAACTCGGAACCAAAAACTGAATTGGCAATGGTTAAATGAGTAGTGTTTATTACAGCAGTGTGGTACTGTACATAAAAATCACTTCCCTGAATTATTACAAAAACGAAAAAAAGTTTAAAAAAAAACCTGACCAGATGTAGGCAATTGTGACTGCTAGAGTTGATGCAGGTGGTCAATCTGATGGATACTCAGGCACTCCATCTTCGGGAAACCGTCCAGGAGATCCACTTGGAATCTGGACATGCCCGTGTTGAAGGTGACCCGATTGGCAAGGCTGGGGCCCTTGGGCACGAAACAGTTGAGGTCCTCGATGAAGTACCGCATCAGTTCCCGGATCAGGACGCCGTGGGCGACCACCAGGATGTCTGCCACCATGCCTTCCAGGTCCACGTCCTCGTCAAAATCGTCAGTGTCCTGACTGCAGAGGCTGCCCTCAGAGTAGGAGATCTCAATAGCCCCCTCTTGTGACTCACTCCCGCCCATGGAGGATGACGACAGGGTCACATTGGGGGCGTATTGGTTACTGAGGGGTGACTGTCTGTGGTATTGAGGGGTTTTACTCCCACTCTGTTGAGGTTTAGAAGGGAGGCACGTTTGGACGTCACTTGTAAGGCCTTCTGAACTTCCGTCAGCTTGGTCTCTGGGATCCTCATCATCTGATGATGGGCCAACTGTGAACTCAACTGGAGGCACGTCCACCTCGTTGGAAGCACTCACCCCTGACGATGCAATGGAAGACTCTGGATTTGTAGGAGTTGCTGCTGACGAGTTCGTACCATCCTCAGACTTGAGGGTTTTTTTAGTGGCTGTACATTTTGTGGGAGGGTTTTGGAGTGCATTACCCTCTAGGAAGTCATCGCACAGCTCTTTGAAAAAGGAAACGGCACGTTTTCTGACCTGTAAAAAATGTATTGACTTGTCATCACAGACTGCACATGATTTTTCTGCTCTTTAAAGAAAACAGCAGCTAACATCTTAAGAAGTGAATTACATTTATTTGCAGTATAAGTCTTGATATTCAAAGTCATATTGTCATATCTGAGTTCACATCTGAATGAGTCACTTCCAAGAAAGTAATTTCAAGTAATTTATATGTTCCATTGAGCTTAAGAAACCCTTCGGTAGACAGGTGTATTTTGTAAGTCAACACATTAGCACCTGTACTACATTGTGTGATATTGTATTTATTATTACCTCCGCCAAGGAGGTTATGTTTTCATCTGATTTGGTTGGTTAGTTGGTTGGTTAGTTTGTTGGTTGGTTGGTTTGTCTGTTAACAAGATAAATCAAAAACTTATGGACGGATTCGCATGAAAATGTGTTCAGGGGTGGTCCTTGGTACAAGTACAAATCAATTAGATTTTGGAAGTGATCCGGATCTGGGTCTGGATCCAGGATTTCTTTTGAGGATTCTTCACCACTTATGCGAATATTTCTTCTGGGTGTACTGACACCATGGCGGGGAATTGTTTAGCCTTGGCGGATGTTGCGCTCTCTGAGTGCTTTCTAGTTCTCTGTTGAATTCATAAAACCACAACGCACTCGGGTGGTTTTGGGCTGTTCAGGGAATAACAGGCAGGGCGGTTTGGGGCGGTACGGGGAAAAATGGGTTCATGGAAATTCCTCATTAAATTAGGACTTCACTTTGACTTACTTGATCGATTGTTTCTCCTCCCTCTGGAGTGAAATGTTTGTGATGTTTGCCTTTCCTGGCTTGTCCCTGGTACTCCTTCACTGGTATCCCTTCCAAGCGTCCATAACCCTGACAATCAATAGAGAAATTCAGCGTATCAAAGATGTTTAGTGTATTAAACCCTACTTTTACAATTCCTACATGAACAAAACACATGAAATAAGAGTCTATGGGCAAGTCCAAATATATATATATGCACTAGGAGGCCCACTTGCAATTAAAGGTAGAGTATATCATTTGCAGTTATCCAAAAAGTAACTGACAAAATTATTGTTGAAAAGCATACTTGGTTTAAAGATAGTAATGGTACTAAACTCCCTGTGAAATTATTCTACCTGGCATGCTGTCAATTCCAAAGATGCGTCTAAAGACGTTTTTTTTGGAAATTTCCGTTAGTAGTTCGTTTTTAATTCGGCGAAGCCGTAAAAGGGTGCGCGCAAGCATTGACACGGCGCTGATTTCGGGCGCAATTCAAAACGTGACTCGGCAACTTTTGAATTGAAATTGAGATCCTAGAATATTGTTGTTGGAATATACTTTCACTGAGCTAAAATTTCACAAGGTTAGTTGTTAAGCACCCTTCTTTAGATTTAGAGCACTTTTGTTGCTTCAAATGAAACAACATGCAAATTCGTATGGTAATTGAGTATGTGCTTAAGTGCATTTTTCCTGACAAAACGCCTCCTCTCCTTCTGCTTACCCTTTCTCTTAACCTTTGATCTGTGACGACCTTCGGCCTTTCCACTGTTCCATGGTCCACAATGGCTTGAGCAGTCTGGGAAAAAAATTACAGACATCGTGTCCATTATTCATGACTTACTACATTTATGACACATGTTCTGCTGTGAATAAATGTTCTCAAGTCAGAATTAAGAGATTGCCCTCGGTGTGGGCAAATCTTGATGTTTTCAAATTAAGTACTTAAATAAATAGATGAAACTGATTATGAAGACTAGAGAAGCCATTCAGGGAAACTGAATAACTGGAAGCATAAAAATTATTAATTTGAAGTTTTGAACGAATAAATTGACTGGAGCCAGTAAACTGGATTCAAGTCTGAGTCAAGAGATCCAAGGCCATGACAAATGCAAGGATGGCTATTATGCAGAATTGTGCCTAGAATCAAGGCTATTAAGTTGCAGAGTGACAGGACAACAGAGTGTGTCACACCCTACCTCTGTCGCCCTCTGGAGGTCACTGGCAAAGATCTTGGTGAATCGGTGCTGCTCTAATGCCTTGGCCAGAAGCCAGATCTGCTTCCTCCCCTCCTCAGACAATGGAACGTCCATTTGACCTTTGTAAAAGAGGGGGTCAAAAATGGGAAAGTTTGGAAACAACAGTAGCACTGCCTCGACTTCTGTAATATACGCCTCGCTTAAAATTTTAAAATAAATCTTGCAATGGCAAGGCTAAACATGCCCACTTTTGGCTCCCGTACATGTGTACTGCATACAATGATACAACATTATTCATGGTTAGGGGCCATCTTAACTCATACAAATATTAACCTGACAGCACATTGAATATTCAAAAGCATAATCTAAGTTGAATCAAGTGCCATTTATTTTTGGGGGTGTCATTAAAGGGTTAAACCTTAAATTTGGTATCTAAAGGTAGGATCATTTCGGGTTTTGGGTTTTTTTTTTCGTTTGAAGCAACAATATTGCTTACAATCTTCAGTAGGGCGCATAACAACAAAACAGTTTAGCTCAGTGGAATTGAGGAGAAAACATATGCAAAGTTTTTTGGTCTGGTGACAGGATTCCATTGCTTACACACATACATGTATGTTGTGCCATCCCTATCTTCGCTTGAGCAAGTTATTTTGATTATTTGAAGGGAATGTACAACATTTGCTTTTGCTGCAATTTTCAGAAATACATGGATTTGGAGGATTAGTATGTTCATGTTATAGCAAATATTGTTGAACTGACTTGCTTCACGTTTTGGGTTCGGAGATGCTGGAAAATCCAAGAAAACCAACCATGATCTTGTAGTCTGGTTCCCTGATCCCACTTATGGTGAAACGGAGCAACTTATAGGCTTTGGGGAATTGTAAGGTCAGAGAATCAGTCTAGCAGGCTTGTACCATTTCACAGGTGTGTAAACAATTGCAAAGAAAATGCAGAATAACTAAATATGAAAAATTAGGAGCAGTTTTTGAAAAAAGCCAGTTTTCTCCAACGCAAGTTTTCTTGAAAATGTCAGCACACCAGGAGCCACGATTTTACAGGATGCTTTGGACTGTCATTCCCTAACAATCCAGTAAGATATTTCATGGTAATTTGATCATTTCGTTTTTTGATGTTTGCAAATGTTTTTCTTCCCTTAAATTGGTACATGTACATGTAGATGCGTTTCTGGTGATTACTAATGTTCCTATACTGTATGCCTATAAAATAAATGTTGTCCCTGGTAGTAAATTTAATTTATAAACAACAATTTTGGTACAAAATTCTTTTTCTCCAGTCTTACCTTGGATGATACCATCTTGGTTATATATTGTCTGGCCACTGTTAACATTGAGAAAATAAAATGAAATAAAATTGTAAAACTAAAAACTAAATTTGAAATCATGACCACTTGTGATTTGAAAATTGGCAATTGGGAAAAAAATGTACAAATAAGTCCATTGAAAAGAAATTCAGAAAACAGTAAACCTCGATAATATGTTACATCTAAGGATCTGTGGAGGCACAGAGTTTGAAGATTGTAAAATTAAAAAGTTTATACATGAAGCACTGAAATTCGAAGCGCAGCTTTCAACTCAGTTTCGTATCCAATTATGAAAAGAAACAGGATGTTTAACGACGGTCAATTAAAAAAAAATCGTGACAAGAGTTTGTCATACTAATCCCGTCTGGAACTAAAGAAGCATAAACATTTCCTTCCTTATCAAATGAACTGTTTTGAAACATCAGTGTTGATTTTGGAATGTCTGCGAAAAACTGCACGCTGGAATTTTAATACACTCAGCACGGTCTTAATTTTTGAGATCAGGGAAAAGAACCTAATTGGAAAAAGTCCTTCACAAACACAGAGTCTGGTCCACAGAGGATTGGATTTAATCTCTAGCGTGCCCGCCAGCCAGGAAGTTTCCCTGTGCCCTTGAGTGTCTCCGGCCCTATTTTCATTCATAATTTTCCATCCCCCCATTTCATATTTATAGGATGACTGGGCAATCTGCCAAGTCACAAAGTGGTTAATTTTGGTTAATTTTGCTGTCCTACTCGGCAATTACCAGGGTATGACAGAATTGCAAGTCACTAACTGACCACTTGTCAATTTGTCATCTATACTACTGAACTTTGGGTTTTCTGTAAACTAACAATTCAGGCATTTTGCTAACTTCCAAAAGGAACATTCTTTGTGGGTTAGATTTCATTTAACTGTGGCTGGGCTCTTTCTTCCTCAATACTGTAATATCCTTTAAAAAAAAAAAAAAAATTCAATGGGTCTGGGAGGGTTAGCGTTTACACCTCAATTGACTCCAACTATGGACTGATGAGTCTGTGAACTCTTGACAAATATTTGGAAAAAAACTATCCCCAAACCAAAGGTCCAATGTGTTCAGTAGTTGCTGCAACTTGTACACGTATCAATGAGAGAACGTTGTCTACAGAAGTGGGGCATATTGTAAAGGGTGGAAATCAAGTTCAAAAGGCATTTTCACTTATTTTTGAACCTCTTCTGTATTACAAAATTTGCAAGAAAAAACAAATAAACACCTTGCCTTAAAATTGTAATAAATATACATGTGGTAACCCCATTTTACGGACTCATTTCATCCGAATTTCACAGAAGTGCGAGCTTGCAGTCCTGCCCATGGCTTCTACCCTTCTTTTTTACAAACCCTCGTGTTCATGGCCAACAAAATACTCTAATACCGTATTATTTAAGGGCATGCAAATCATGATTTGGTCAGCATAGGCAATTTCAGGCCTATTTACTGGCCTGCACCCATGGAGTATTCTGTTGAACATGTTTTTTTGGCAAAGGACCTTTCCGAACCGTCAAAACTCCCACTACGGTTAGCCTGCAAACCCTAAAAGGTTAAAAGATAAACACCATGTACAAAAGTAGATTAAAAGTCTACAAGTTTCATACAACCCACCCAGGACGTTTCCTACCACAGGCTACAGACATCAGGAGTTGATTGATTTTGTTTCTGTTCAACCACATGATGGTCTCACCAAATCGCCCAGACTGCCTAATTACTTGATTGGCATCTTGACTGGGCTAAGCCTTCCCAGGAAGGCAAGCGACCTTGACTGGTTTCCTTCCCCGTGCTTGTTTACCCACCTCCAGTGACCTTGACCATGACTGTATAAAAAGTGCAAGCGTGTTACCGCCTTCCGCTGCTATGACATGGGGAGGGAGGCTAATTAGTGGAAAGCAGTTCGATCAATTTTGGTCATGTTTGCGTGCGTGCTTAGTGGCTGACTGCACATTTCAGCACTGATAAGACATTACGCACTAGCGCTTGAGTGGGGCCATAAAGTTTAAAGGCAAAGATTATTATTGGTTTGAAAGTTACCTGCAATTAGGTATTAAATGCACTTGCAAGCAGGGTGTCTGGTGCCTGATACTATACATTTAGTTACATGTATGTTTGTTTGCAATTCTGTTTAAGTAAATCATAAATTCTCCACATGCATAAACAGACGATTTTGAAACTTAGCTACATCCTGAAGTTGGCTAGAAATCAAATCAAATTCTGCAAAATGGAGAATACAGTCGACTCTCGTTAGTACAAACTCTGTTTTTACAAAATTCTGGTTTATAACAAACATAAAGCCTTGGTCCCGACTGTGCATTTATGTGCACAATGAATGGGACTGAAGTTCCTCTTATTATACAAAATTCTGATATAACAAACAATTTGGCTAGGTCCGAACGAGTTTGTTATAACGAGACTCGACTGTATATGAAGTAAACCAATCAGCCTGCTCTGATGGACCAGTATGTACATCTTTCATGTGTAAAAAAAAAAATGCATTATTTAAACCTTGAGCAGAAATAAAGTTTGCAAATTTAGCCTTATAGAAGGTTTAGAATGAGCATCCATTGCCCTAACCTTCCAAAATCCTCCAGGCAGTTTTGGAGGTTTTGGAGGATTGAGGCTGAATGTCAAAAAAGTGTCTATTTTGCAGGATGCATTGTGTCGAGATCGTAGGCTGTACCCAGCATCGTTTATGTTCAGCAATGCATAATTGAGACCTGCATTGTAAATGCTCGATATCATCCACACTGCTTCTGAATGTCATCGGCACTGCCTCAACCCATTAAACAGTATTTGTTAGAGGATTCTGAAGGATTGAGGCAATGGCCACCCTTCCACTGAACAAATTCAGCATCCATGGATGTCTTACAAATCATGGGTAATAATTCGAACTGTGCTACATATCCCCCATATCTGAATATTCAATCATCCAACGAATATCCGAATAGGATTTTCCCACACAGAATATTTCAAAAATGAGAGAGGTAGACCTCGAAAAAGATTATAAAAAAAAAACACCAGTGATGTAATTTTATTTGTTCAAGTTGAGTGGTTTTATTCTTTTTCAATTAAATGCCATATTTTTGTGAACAGCCAAATTCATGCTTGATTGAAGAGCTGGCATAGGGATATTAGCACTAATTTGCATCTTTAAAATCTGTCAAATGTCAGCCTGTCAGCTGCATGGAATAAATTTTTTGATAAAATACATTTTTGATGTTCAAAAAAACAATTTCACCTCAATGTCAATGTTCGAAAATTCGATCAAATCCAAGTCCCAATAATCAAATACTAAACAAGAAAGCACCCAGAGAGCGCAAAACTCCGCATAGGCTAAACAGTTCCCAACCATTATTGTCAGTACACCCAAAAGAAATACTCGCATAAATGGTGAAGAATCCACTAAAAAAATCCCAGATCCAGACCAAGATCCGGATCACTTCCAAAATCTAATAGATTTGTACAAATTTGTACCAAGGACCACCCCTAAACACATATTAATGCAAATCTGTCCATAACTTTTGAGTTATCTTGTTAACAGACAAACCAACCAACCAACCAACAAACTAACCAAATCCGATGACAACATAACCTCCTTGGCGGAGGTAATTATTCAAAAATAAACAGCACTGATTTGTCAGATATAGAGCCAGAGGTCTTGGCACTAGATTAGCCTTTAATAAGGCCAAAAAAATTACTTCTGCTTCCGATTACATGTCATTCAAAAATAGGGTAGGTAGGTAGGGAATTTTTTTTGGGGGGGGGGGGGCATTTTATTGTGTACGATCATATGGAGGCATCTGTGTGTAGTCAAGGATAAAAGTTAGAAAATGATGGTTTTGGGTGTTTTTTCTAATTTGTCCCATAAAAATATTTGGGTAGGGGCTGTCAGAATTGGGTAGGTAAGGAAACCGGAAGCAGAACTATATTTTTTTTTGGCCTAAGGCCAATTGGCCAAGCCAGCCTGATGGCATTTTTGTAGGATAGGATTATGTATGCATGGTGACTTAAAAGTACTTGTAGCAATGGCTCTTTGCACAGGGACTGAGTGGTGACTGGAAATATCAGAGCAAAAATATCTGTTTGAAAGTTTCATGCAATTTTTTTTTAGTAATGCACTTGTTATGCCAAAACTATAGAAATGGTCCCAACAACAGTTTGGTAGTATACAAATACAACAGGGTTTGTGGGGAAATTGTAAAAACTATTGACCTCGAGGTGTTGGATGATTGGGACTATCTCCTGAGATAAAGCCGAGGGAGATAGTCCCAATCACAGGGACTGGTTCACAGTCAAAATAAACACTGCCCGATTTCAAATTTTGGTTTGATAGCCAGGTTGTACACAGCCGTTAATCATTATGCTAAAATCTTTCCAAATTTTCTCACTGCAATTCTTGTTGAAAAAAGGTATTGTCTGGCTCTAATTAAGTTTTGCAAGCTGTTTTCGTGCACTACACTATTTTAACCACAAAAAAAGAGGTGATCGTCTGGATTTTTTTAAAAGAGGATGAGAGCCTCTTTTTTTTAAAAGAAAAATAGGCTAAAATAGCCATATTTAGCGTACATGATATGTGCCTAAAAAGGAGGAGGCCCTTTCGGAAAGATTCCCATATCTGGCCATCAGTAATTGTTCCCTTAAGTGAACTACCCGCCATCAGAAAGTGATAATACGTCCTAAAAAGTCAAAATTGGCAGGGACAAATTTTGAATTTTTACTGAGAAAACACTTACAAATTTTCAGACCAGTCCCATAGGGTTTGTGCACAGGGTGGCAAGAGATGGCCAGATATGGGAATCTTTCCCCTACTAATAAACTATTTAGAGGCATCTGAACTTCTGAAACATAACCCTAACGTCCTAAAAAGGGCTCTTTGGGGGTCAATGACCAAATGCTACAGAAAAATGTGTTGTGCAGACTTGTTATTGTATGGAAAGAAATGCATACTACTCAGCAGTATTTTGTAGCTTTAGGTGAGGTAAGGGTTAGGCCTAAGCCAAGGTTAAAAAAAGTTATGCCTGAAATAAAAAACAAAACAAAAAAACCCAAATATGCACTATAGTATAAGTATAATGCAGCCTCAAAAAAGGAAGTGGGTGGGGACGATCAACTGGTATTTTGCTTATTCGGCCTTACAACAAATTTGACAAAACCGTAATCAAATTATCAATCTCACTTTCTATTCTAAAGAAAAATCCAGACCACTTCATCGGGATGAAATTCATATGTAATTTACAAACCTGTTAGTGTTACTTGATCAACGAACTCAACAGCCCTACTGTGTGTGTAGACTATGTACAAATGCCTCTCGTGCATCCAGACTTGAGCTGAGTGCTCGCTCGCTCGGCGCGGCGCGGCGGGCTCAACACAAGTAGGATACGCTATACGGTTGGGTGGGTGGGTGGAAATGTTGACATCCAGCATTCATGATTGAATAAAACCGAGCAGAATACATGCAAACATTTCTCCACTTACTGTCTCACAAGCGTCAGAATGAACCTCGCCATCTCCTCAGACAGCTCGCACGCCTTGGCTGCACAGCTTGTTCTGCCAAAATCGCACAAGAGCTGGTGAATTTATAGGCGATTTGGGCTCAGCTTTTTGTCAGCTCGCATGCCGTGCTTTACCGGTGTCTGGTAATAATCGTCGGTACACCTACGCGATTGCGTATTGTGGCCACAAAACCCGTTGGTCCAATCTTAGACCAGACGTTTGCAGTTTGGATGCCAGACCGTGTCCTCTGTTGACCTCGTGACCTGTCTGGGGAGAATTTATTCGTCTAGCTAGCTGCGGTCTGAAGGTCGCGAGTATTGCGTTGGTCATACATGTACTGCTAGTTTATAGGGTTAGTAAATTGGCAACAAAATATTTCGTCAGTAAAATCATTCGTTATTTTTTTTTGTATACTTGCCAACGTGCGAACTGAAAGTTTAAATGATCGCCGTGAAACGAAATACATGTAATAATTTTTCCCCAGTACGTGAGGGTATTGTACATTCCAAAATCGGCTTGAAAAGCAGTCTTATAACTACTCATGAATAAATTCGTCCCGGCGATATCGGCCCTCGGACAGTGCCTCTTTAGGCCAAATAAAAAAACAACATGTTTAGCGTCTCCGCCCGCTGGCTTTTTGGAGGCCGCTTCCTTTTTTTTTTCAAACCGAAAAAAATGATAACTTTTAAACAGTGACGTCATTTTGGCCTCTTTGTCTGTTGCATCTAGCCCATATATGTCATTTCCTTAGTCCAATGGCGGTATTAAAAAAATAATAATCTGGCGGCCATCTTGAAAAATAGCCAAGTCGGGCGGCCATTTTGGAGAGAAAAAAGGGCCTCCCGCTTCTTTAAGGCAGGACGCTGAACATGTTTTTTTTTGGCCTTATTTAGAAGATGGGTCATGTAATTAAGCTTTGATATTCCTATTAATTATACATGTATTTATCTTCTACATTTCGATTTGCGTAGCAGTTGCATGACTAGGGACCGGTACTGAATGACGGATTTGCGTGCATGCGCAAAAGTTTAATTCCCGACGTCCAATTTAGCAGTAGATTTTTGTTAAAAATGAAACAAAACTAAAGACTTGAAGTTGGTCTAAGTTTCAAGTAGGAAAAAATTGAATCTGTTGAAGATGTCGGAGAGTAGTTCTTTACAAAAAAAATATTCTCCCTCGATTGAAAAGAATAGGCCCATAGGCCTACAATCCTACAGTACACATATGTCGTGATTATCCAACTCAAAAGTTGACTGACCGAGCGAGCGGACGGTAGTGCATGCTTATGGGCAAGATGCCAGGCTGGCATTGTTATTTCAAACACGACGTCTTAAGACAAGACGTGTCCACATCAGCAGCTAGAACTCATCATTGAGGCGGGGTATGCACGTTGGAAATCTTTCCGCTTTCTTTGGAAATGGAAATGAGGTGCAACCAGCTAGAATAATTGCAGGAAATTAAGTCGGAAATGTTGTACCCACAACAAGGTGCGTATAGTCAGGGGAAACTTCCCTCAAACTTCATCATCCTACGTATGTTCGAGGCGGGGTCAATGATTCAGTGTCCTGTAGTACCTGTACCGCATAGATGGATTGAATAATGGTTGAAATGTCGATGGCAGTTCAGTTTTAATAACGCCTTCAAAATTCAAATATAATAGCGCCTGGAGGCTGAAATTCACATAAAATAATTAGCAGCATTTTGTGTGCACGGCCGAACCTGCCGACAATCGGCCATGCATAACAAAATTGCCATTAGGGCCTACATATTAGGCGGCAGGCGCGGTTCTATGGAGGGTCGGGGAGGGGCTAGGGTGGCTTTGGGCCCCCCCCCAACTTTTGTTTGCCCCCCCCCCCAAAAAAAAATCCCCCACCCAAAAAAATGAAATAGCAGTAGCGAATGTTACAGAAGGTGACGTCACATGCGAACGGTCTACCCATAAAATTCGCTATTTGCCGGTCAGGCGCGGATTCAGAGGGGGTGGTTTTTGTGTCAATCCCCCCCCCCCCCCCGTTAAAAACTGTTGGAAATTGTATTGATAATAATAACGTACATGTCTGCCAGAGGAGTAGCCATTTGTGAGAAGGGGGCATATTTGTACACTATTAGGTATTATAGTGTGCATGATCGTAGGATTTGATCAGCGCTCCCCATTGAAAATATGATACCCCCCCCCCCCCCCCCCCCCCCCCCCATTGATTTTCGGAGGCCTAAGTGTCCGGAGAAAAAAACGGCCTACATTTCAGCACGCTTCCCTCGACAAAATTTCTGGATCCACCCCTGCAAGCCCCCTAAAAAATATGGGGCCGTATCGTAAGTCCCACGCTTCATAAGTCCGACGCCTCATAAGCCCGAAATTTAGGAATCATGAGACATCGGATTATGATGAGGCATATTGGACGGCCTCATAGCTCCGACGCCTCAAAGTTCCGACGGGTGCCTAACTATATGTTTCCCAATACCGATGTTCCCCATACCGATGTTCCCCGAAATCCCTACCCTATAACCCTAACCCTAACCCTAACCCTAATCCTAAGGATTTCGGGGAACATCGGTAGTGGGGAACATCGGTATTGGGGAACATCGGGTAGACCCCATTCCAACAACGGACAAACGATGTTTCGGATTCGGACTTATGAGGCGCACTTAATATGAGGCGTCGGACTTAGAGGCTTCAGACTTATGAGGCGTCGGACTTATGGGCCTTTATTTGGTTGGGGTGAGATTTTGTCGGACCATGGAGGAAGGAATTATGGTCGGACGTAGAGGCGTCGGACCTATGAGGCGTCGGACTTATGAACCGCGCCTGATTATAGGCCGATAACATTCCCCCCTCCCAATGAATTCCCCACTTTTTTGCTCTTAAGAGCAATGATAATATTTTGTTCAGGGTTCGACCTTATACCTTTTTTCACTAGCCAGCCGGGATACTGAAACAGACTCTTATTTAGCCCGCGGGCATTTTCACTAGCCCGCATGTTTTTCTTCTACAGAATGCAACTCATAAACAGCAATGTGCACAAAATATTATAAGTTAATATTAAACGTGTATCATGAGGCAATCTCGTACTGTATTTTAATAAACAGATCTAATAATATAACCATGAACAGTTAATAAAATTAGACTCAAATGATACAGGTTAGCCCTTTTCTGAAATTAATGATTTATTTCTTCCTGTCCTTTCATAATTTGCCGTATCCCAATTTTTTACTCGCCATGCAGCCTGGCTACTTAGGAATAGTTTGTCAATAGCCCGCCGCTGTTTTGACAAACGATTATAGCAGGCTACCGCTAAAGTCGAACTAGGCCTAGTGCATTTATTTTAAGAATCTCTATAAAACTTCAGGGGGTTCACGGTTTCCATACCGGGTTTAGAAATAAGTAATCAATAATGATTACCCGGATTTTCCAGATTTATACGATAGTTTCTGATGCGCCTAGTTTGTGGCATGTGAGCTCTAAACTTCGATGGACTTCACAGTGGGCATTTACCAGCGCCCTCCCCACTTTTAATTTTTTTTCTTGCCCCGCCCACTTTTGATTACGGCCCATCCACAGATGCGTGTGTGGCAAGTAAAACTTCTCCCGCCATAATGGTTGTCAGTTTCTTGAAGGAAATGCACATGCGTCAAACGCTTTTGTTTTGTTACGGTTTCGTTCTGTTGATTTTTGTGGGTTTTGTTTTGTTTTGTTGATGTTGTTGTATGGTTGTAATATGACCCACTGTGACGATTTCCTTTGATCACGAGGGTCTAGGACCGGGGACCGGGTGACCAGAGTTGCTGACTCGAGTCATGTGACTTGGACTCGAGTCGGACTCGAGTCGCTACTTTTGTGACTTGTGACTTGACTTGTAAATACCAGCTTTGACTTGTGACTTGACTTGGACTTGCAAACAATGACTTGTGACTTGACTTGGGATTGCAAAAAATGATTTGTTACCAACCCAAGTCAGACGCTACTCGAGCGACCCAATACACTTTAATTAAGCTATTATACTTTTAATTGGCTTTTTCATTCCAGAAAATAGACCTCAGTGACTGAATCCAGTAAAATGAATAGTTCCCACTAGTTTCAAAAGTTTTCAATAAGACTGTCACAACAAACTACAGTTTTCAATGACCAATTGTCTCTTGCTTAATGTATTGGTTGAACAAAGGGGGGGGGGCGACAAGGTTTCATGGGGGGGGGGGGCGGTCGCCCCCCCCCCCCCCCCCCCCCCCCCCCCCCCCGCCGGTGGCTACGCCTCTGACCTAATGACTTGTGACTTGACTTGTGACTGGACCTAATGACTTGTGACTTGACTTGGACTTGCAAAAAATGACTTGCTGCCACCTCTGCGGGTGACTCAAAGGGGGGGGGGGCGTGGGGGGCGGTCGCCCCCACGCCCCCCCCCCTCCCCCCCCCCCCCCGCCGGTGGCTACGCCTCTGACCTAATGACTTGTGACTTGACTTGTGACTGGACCTAATGACTTGTGACTTGACTTGGACTTGCAAAAAATGACTTGCTGCCACCTCTGCGGGTGACTCAAAGTCTTAGAGGGACTCAAAAGGAAATAGGTCAACTCGTACGCGAACCAACTCGTACGCGAACCAACTCGTACGCGAGTCAACTCGTACGCGGATTGGTCAACTCGTACGCGAACCAACTCGTACGCGTGCCAACTCGTACGCGAGCCAACTCGTACGCGAGCCAACTCGTACGCGAGCCAACTCGTACGCGAACCAACTCGTACGCGGGCCGTTTTAGGAGTGGTTTCGAGGATTGGGTTGGCATGGTTGGGAAGAATTTGGGAATAGTGTGACGGGTAGTCCGTAGTTCAATGTGTGACCGTTGTGTGTGATTGGGATTGAACCTGTGAATGATGATAATAAAGTAACTGATTTTTGTAGTTAGACATGTGTTGTATCGTTTTGTGCATACCTGTAGCCTTGTCACGTCAAATTTAATTCCATATATTAATGCAACGATGTACCAGTTGCATTTTTCGTGTTTTTTTAATCGATGTACCTGTCAGTCAATTAATTGTCACCACTGACCCAATTGCAATGCTCTGGACTACCATGGATCTGTTCTCGCGGTTCGGTGTCCTAAAAGAACCGGCGGGTTTAGAAGATCAAAAGAGATCGATCAGACTTGTCAACTGCCTGTCACTCAACTTTCATTGTGGTTCACAACCATTGATCAATTAAAAAGCAGACACGCGGGGACATCCGTAGGCCTAGCAATTTCTATTTACAACTGAAATGCTTGGTATAACCATGGAGATATAACACATAACACATCAGGGTTCGAAATTAGCGGTATAGCCCGCTAACCAAATGCTTGTCAAAACAGCGGTGGCCGGGGCTAGACAAACTATTCCTTAACCAGGCCGGCGTGCGAGTGAAAAATTATTGGGATACGGCAAAGATCAACGAACAGAAAGGAAAAAAAATCATAAAATTCAAAAAGGAAACCCCTTTAATTTGTGTCTAATTATCAACTGTTTTAGAGGATTAAATTATCTGATCTGTTAATCAAAAACACCAACAAAATTCCCTCAGAATTGCGCTTGAAAATACGCCATTTTGTATCTGAGATAAGAAAAAAATGCGGGCTAGTAGAAATGCCCGTGGGCCAGTAGCCCGGCTGGCTAGTGAACAAAAGAAGTTGAGGTCGAACCCTGCACATTCCGCCCCAATGTAATTGTTCTCTCCTTTTTTTATTATTGTTCTTCCCCAACCTTCCTTGCCCTCTCCATTTTCATTTCCTCTCCTTTTTAATTCTATCCTCTGAGCCATTTTAAATCTGTTTGCAGCATAACAAAATATATGATGGCCAGTATTAATTTGGTGCGATGGTCCGGGATAAAATGAAAAAAACATTGTGTCTATCATTATTTTTCCCTTGATTTCAAAAATGTCAAACTGTTATCTAACTCCAGTGCTTTCCCCGAGTCCACTCCACCCTATGCCTAGTGCGCTTTCCCGCTGCCTCAGAAAGCCAACAGCTAGAATCACTGAAGTGTGATTGTGACGCCGCGTACGTGTTATGTTGCGCTCGAGCGCCGGCATCTTTAATCTATTAGGGGTATTGTTTCGTAAACGTGGTAACATGGGTGTGTTAAAGCTTTCAAAAATCAACTACATTTAATTTGAAAATCTCAACCTTTTAGAAAAGGTAAAATTATGCCGACCTACCGTACCGAACCTAATTTCATCTGTCCATGTGAGCTAAACCAATCGTCTAAACTCACGCGTACGAGTTGGTCCGCGTACGAGTTGGTCCGCGTACGAGTCGGTCCGCGTACGAATTGACCCGCGTACGAGTTGGTCGCGTACGAGTTGGTTCGCGTACGAGTTGACCTGTATTCACTCAAAACCTTTAGGGTACTATGTCGATTTTCACGTTTTGACCTCTCAGCTCAGATGACCGTACGGGCAATGAAAAATCTTCATTCTTGTGTTGGAGGGCCGGGGGCCAATATTTTATTTACACAATAATACAGGGTACCCATTTTTCAGGCGACTTGAATCAAGGTTATAGGATTATCGCGGGCCGGGGAGGGGGGGGGGGGGGGGGGGGAAAATCCCGCAATACATTTCTGTTTTCCTTTTGTCAAAAGAGGGCGCGCTCATATTCACTCGGAAAAAGAGGAACCTTTGATCACGCGTGTGACTTGCACAGTTTCTAGTTGCAGACTTCAGGCGCCTCTCCTGTACAAATTAAATATCAAAGTGATAATTAAAATGGCAGAATTAACGGGTGCAACTCCTGATGAAGATATTTTCGACTCAATTGTAATGGCAGAAGAAAGGTAAAAGCAGATGATGTGTGACCGCATTGTTCATTTTAACAAGGTAGTGTATATTTTGCCGGAGGTAACGCCGGCAAACTAACGTTTACTAAAGGTTTGCCGGCGGCAATCCATATCAACAGAGGGCGCTGTACTCTTTAAGATAGGGCTGAATTATAATATGTATTAAATTCCCACCAAAGTTGTGTAGCACAATCGGTGCAGTGGATAAGCAATTGCTCTAGTGAGTGGGATGTCCCGAGTTCGAATCCTGATCCTTGTCACATTTTTAAGGGTTTTTTTTTCATCCCCAAATAAATAAGAATATTCTCCTTTTATTATTTTAACATGTCTCAAACATTTTATTGCAGAGTATTAGTACATTTTCTTTTTCAGATTTGTGGCTCTGGAGGATTTTTTTTAAAAGGGAAATAAAGTCCGAAATTATAAAATGGTCTGAATCCCATCTTGTGAATACGAGGTTACAACGATAATATTGGCATGGAGCCAGACTAAAATTTGTCACCGGAAAATGTTTTAAGTACCAAAAAACAGTAACTGCACATGTTCAGTGCATATCCGGCAAACTAACGTTTACTGAAGGTTTGCCGTCTCCGGCAAAATATCCACTGCCTTTTAAAGGGAATGTACATCATTGGCTTTTGCTGTAATTTTCAGAAATGAACTCTTTGAGGGGTTAGTATAATAGATCAAATATTGTTACACTGACATGTTTGAAGTTTTGTGTTCGAAAATGCTGGAAAAACCAAGAAAAACAAAAATGTTCAAGTAGTCTGGTTCCTTGACTCCACTAAAGATAAAATGGATCAATTTATAGATGCCGGAAAATTGTAAGATTAGGGAACCAGTCTAGCTGGCCTGCACCCGTTCATGAACATGTAACCAATAGCAAACAAAATTTGGACTGAAAAAAGTGTAAAGTTGGAGCAGTAGTTGAAAAATAGTTAGGTTTTTCCAACGGTGGTCGGCCGACCACCGTTGGAAATGTATACAAAAAATACAATTTTCTTGAAAATGACTTCACACCAGGTGCCATAATTTTACAGGATGCTTTAGACTGTCATTTACCAATATCCTAGTAAGGTATTTCGTAAAAACTTGGTAGTTTTATTTTTCGATGTTTGCAAATGTTGTATATTCCCTTTAACAAACGTTCGCGTGGTCCTATACTATCAAGTATCATGACTATAGTACGCACTCATCTTCGCACGCGCGTTGCAAGTGTTACCTGCGCAGATATAGATTGCGGAGGGTCGTGGATCTCAACATGTTTCATTTCCTTTCATTTCTGTGACAGGTTTTCTGATTTTTAAAGTGTTTATTGAGCTTGAACGTGGTGACCTGGCAGATCGTAACATGTAGGCCCTATATAAACTTCCTTGGACCTTGCTTAAAAATAAAGCAAGGGGGAAGGATAACAGAAACTGCCATGACTGCCACTGTTTGTTGTCTGCACAGCGAGCATCCCAACTACAGCAGTACATGTATGGTTGGGCCGCCCAAACTACAGCTATATATGGAAAAAATATTGCAACCTGACGCCACTTCAGCGCAGCGGTTGTGTACAAAGTCTATGGAGAGTCAAGAAAATGTTCTAAGTGTTTTCTAACAAAATTGGAAATGTTTCTCAGTCATGTCAGTCCAAGATTCATGTTTATCATCACTTTTGCAATGACTGACCTTCATTGAGATTATAATGATCCCAATAGCAACGATCCAATGATCAGGGCCCAATGATCAGGGGTAATAATTATGTAAAGCGCTTTGATCTTAGTTAAAAGCGCTATTTGAAAACCTGTTATTATTAGGTAGTGGATATTTTGCCGGAGGTAATGACGGCAAACTAACGATTACTAAAGGTTTGCCGGCGGCAATCCATATCAACAGAGGGCGCTGTACTCTTTAAAATAGGGCTGAACTATAAGATGTATTAAATTCCCACCAAAGGTTGTGTAGCACGTTTGGTGTAATGGTTAAGCAAAGGCTCTAGTAAACGGGACGACTCGCGTTCGATTCCGACCGCACCACATTTTTAAGTTTTTTTTTCTCATCCCCAAATTAATAAGAATATTCTTCTTTTATTATTTTAACATGTCTCAAACATTTTTTGCAGAGTATTACATTTTCTTTTTCAGATTTGTGGCTCTGGAGGATTTTTTTTAAAAGGGAAATAAAGTCCGAAATTATAAAATGGTCTGAATCCCATCTTGTGAATACGAGGTAACAACGATAATTTTGGCATGGAGCCAGACCAAAACTTGTCACCGGAAAATGTTAGAGTAAAAAAAAACAGTAACTGCGCATGTTCAGTGCATATCCGGCAAACTAACGTTTACTAAAGGTTTGCCGTCTCCGGCAAAATATACACTGCCTTATTATTATTATTGTTGTCATTTTTATTATTATTATCTAACCACAGATTTCATGAGGAGGGATTTAGCGAAGGCTTTGCTGCAGGTAAAATCGCTGGAGACCAAGAAGGCTTCAAGATGGGACAAGTCAAGGGTAGACAGATAGGGTCCGAGTATGGTTTCTATCTGGGCTTTGTAGCAACATGGCTGCAACTTGTGAAAGAAGACCCTGGACTTGCTAAGAAAAAGTAGGTTGCTGATTAGGGAATATAAATATTCTGCTCTTTTTCTACAAAATGTACAAAAGATACATTGTAAGTCTTCTTTTTGCTGAGTGATTAATTTTTTGTTTTACAGGAGTCCACTGTGGTCCAGGATTCGAGTCAGTTGACATTCGCATTGCATCAATGGTTACGAACCGGTCAAACAATGCAGTGAACCGGTCAAGCTTTAAATTATTTTTTTTGTTTGGTTTGTTTGTCATGCATAACCAAGATGGGTTGCAAAAGTATAATTTGGTTACCCAGACTGGAATCGAGTCCATTGACAAAAGTACTCAGAGTGGACTCAGACTCAACTGTCACGACCCAAACATGACACTCATGAAGGCTTGTGACTCATGAATCACATTATTCTTTGCAAACAATGGGAAGAATGTATCCAGTATTCAGACGCCACTTCTTTGGTTGTGTACAAAGTCTGTGGAGGGTGGAGTGCATTTTGAAAGTATTTCTAACAAAATTAGGGCTGAGTCAATTCGAATAATTGAATATTCGAATATTCGACCTTCCAATCGATCGAATATTCGAATATTCGGTTATTTGGCCATTCCAAATTCCCTCAAAAGCAAAAATATGCCATACATGTACATGTAGTCAACGTACGTGCGCACGTCAGCATGC
Organism: Patiria miniata; assembly: GCF_015706575.1. Classification (NCBI taxonomy): domain Eukaryota; kingdom Metazoa; phylum Echinodermata; class Asteroidea; order Valvatida; family Asterinidae; genus Patiria; species Patiria miniata. The sequence goes on along the minus strand of NW_024037072.1, from coordinate 4,512,550 downwards.
CATGCATGATTTCTTCACAGGTAAGTCAGGTATTTGAAAACAATCAGTTGTTCTTCAGTCGTCAGTAATTTAAAGATTAACAATAACCAGAGAAGCTAGAGTGAAGGATTCCTTGTTTGCATGGGGGACGTATTAAGCCGTGAACCCCAAACACGGCGGGTGGCGTCAGCTATTTTGTAACTCGCAAACAGGAACCGAGCATATCCATTACTGGAAGCTTCTTGAAGTCTACAAAACGGTGTACTTCCTAGTCACAGTATTGAGGATAAAAAAATCACTTTTATTGTACTAACTCGCACTTTTGTCACCAAGAATTGAGGAAATGATTTTATATCATTTTAAATAAACTTATTCTCAACAACCAAAAACTCCAAGAAAAAACCTATGATATTTAATGTCTTTATTCAATGAAATATGGGTCTTTGAATTGTAAATGCATATTTAAGTTTATGCAAATAATGGGCGTGGGCGCGGCATACACACGCCCCAGCTTGACACGTGCAAAGCAGTATTTCCTTGTTTGCCCACAGCGGATGTATTATAAGCTGTGTACCCAAAACACGAAGGGTGACATTTCAGCAAAAAAAAAAAAAAATCGCCAGCCGATCTCCGGTGGGCGCATTGTTGGCGGGCTAATTAGGGCACAGGTGCGCTGACCCGGTTCTTTTGTCTGGCTAAGTGCGTGCTCTGGAGATAACTTTCTAACAAATAGGCCACTAAAAGTTTGGATATTCCAACTTGCAACATTTTGATACATTTTGTCTAGCTGTGGTTTTCTATGCTGGGAATCAGGGGTACAGTGCGGTGAGTTGACCGCAAAGTCTGTCTGGCGAAATAAATGAGAGCTCTTTTGAGTTTGAAATCCTCTCCGTTGTCTGCCCTTTTTCTTGCGTTTTGCTCGACTTGGAGGACATAAGCCAGAGGTTCCCGCCATTATTACTGAGAGTATAATTGCTGAACTAGTTTTTGAAGTGTTTATGTATGTTTTATTTGTGCAAATATTGGGTGCAATTAGCAGACTAACCCAGCGAACAAAGCTGACGGACAGCGAACGAAAATGTGTTCGATAAAAGGGTGCTCTGATCAGTTGAGAGAACAAGATTATTTTGTACATGTACATGTATATAATTATGGAGGCATTGAGGCGAACATCTAACAGCCATAATAAATTTACCCCTAAAAGTAAACAAGAAATTCTTTTAGAAAAATCCCAGAGTCCGTAACGTAAATGAACCAAGGTTTTCAAAACGTTTTAATGTAATGTTGGGGTTCATGACAAGTTTTCTACAACACCGCCACGTGCTGCGAGCAGCATACTGCGTGCAAGGCGATTCCCTATAACCACGTGCATTCGACACGATTGAACAGGCAAAGGAAAACTTTGGGGGTAATTGGCTTCGCTGTATCAGTGTAATGTACCGCTTCTTGTGCGACCCTGTGCGAGCAGTACGTCCCTTAAAATAAGTACATGAAAACGGAAAATACAAAGGCCCACACAGAAAAAAGAAATCAAGTTCTTTGCATGAGATTGCAGAGGTCTTCTACATCGATGTTGGCATGCCATTTTCGCGATGTCAATAGCCGATCCAGTAAGCCCCTCCCACTGCGCACGTGGGCAAATTAACACGTGCTCCTCTCCAATGCCACGCTGCATTTTCCTATGCTGCACACATGTTCATGTAACACCAACGCGCGGGGAAACTTGCCAGGATCGCATCGGGGAAAAACAGCGGCGGTTTTCTTTTAAAAGTAGGGATTGTAAGTAGGACAACAACAAACAAAAATACGGACAACGGAAACGTTACTACTCATGCTAGAAGTTTGATATGAAAAGGTGTCAGGAAGTGTTTTGTGAAGACATGAAAGACAAAATGTCTTGTTTATCTTGTCGGAAGCATCAGCGATTGGTGTTGCAGTCTGGCGTTAAAAAAATGGGTTGGCTTTACTGCAAGCACTCCCAAAGCAGAAGTAATATATGTATGGCATTATTGCTTGGCATATATACAAGCTACTTTTATGGGGTTTTTTGGCAGCAACTTGAAACTTAACTTTGAGAATACACTTTTGTTGTTAAAAAAAAAGTTTTTTTCACCTTTTTATTTCATTGCATATCACCACCGAATATTCTTATTCGAAAATAAATATTCGAATATTCGTTTATCGATCGAATAACCGAATATCCGAATATTCGGCACAGCCCTAAACAAAATTGGAAATGTTTCTCAGTCCCAGATTCATGTCTTTTCAATATTATTGCAATGACTGTCCTTTATTGAGATACTATGTGATGCGATCAAGCTAGATGAATTGTTTGTCGGGAATTTTCATTTGGAGATACAGGCCAAAATAGGGCCACTTCATCACATCACTTTATCACATCTCTTGGTGTTCAGACTTCTATAATTTTTTTAACTAAAGATGGTATCACCATGCAGTTTTCAAAGAAGTAATGCTGAGATTGTGCTCTTTTCAAATCTGTAATACATGTGTAAAAATTGCTTTGACCAGGGTCAACAATCGACTCATGTAGCTTGATCGCATCATATATGTGATGAAAAAAGTGGCGTCTTTCCCCAACAATATCTTTTATCAAAACAAAATACCATGTGATGTGTGGAATATTGTTCATCACATCTTTCAGAAAAGAGTGGGAAATAACTGACAGTTTGTTAATATTTCCTACAAAAAAGAGACTAGTATAACATAAAATAGTTGCCATACCAATGATCATTTCTGCAGTTTCTACTGCTTTGATCTATTCCACGATGTGATTTTGATCACTCATTTGACAGGAGAATAAATTAAATGTATTGAGTACAAAAAATATTGCTGACTTATGGTATCTCCACAGCGTAGTGAAAACACTTGATGCGCTGAACGCCATGCTTGCCTCCTTTAAAGTGAACGACATAAACAACGAAAGCTACTGGGATGATTTGAAGAAAATCAGAGACAAATTCAAGCAGGTTAGCATTATTTATATGCTTTGATAGCTTTCTTACTTCTCAGACCCTTTAAAATACACCCTCGGCCGACCTCACGAAACAGGTGTAGCTTACGCCATGCGTAGGACTTACGATCAATTTCATGAAACTCGTAGCTGTGCAACGTTTTAAATAATTTAAACATCTTGGACGAGTAGATAAACAGCATTTACAATGGCTGTTTTTCAATATTACTGTTCAGTCACAAAACAGTCGTTGAGTCACCTAGTCCGCCATTTTGAAAACAGTTTTGTCCTACTTACTTCGGAATCATGCAGCAACTGTAAAAATTCCATCACGGGTAATATACCTGTATTTCAAACACAACACTTTGAGTGTCTTGTATCCATGTTGATAAGTTGAGCAACGACAGGCTCCACAATGGGAACAATTTGCCAGTGAAATAGTTGATTTTCAGTCGCTACGCCATAACTTACGCCACCTACAGGGACTGCGTAAGTTAGGCCATTATGTGTTGTGTAAGTCGCGGACTCACGCAATTTGAAACTTTCGTGAAATTGTCATAACTGAATTGTTTGGCAGCGTGAAATATTGCGCAACGTGTGCATGAAATTGTTGTGGAAGTGGAGTTACGCAATTTCATAAGGTTTCGTGAAATTGGCTGGTGGAGCTTTGGGGGATTTGCAGGATCGGACAAGGAGGGCTTATCCCGTCGTAAACCTTCCATTCTCATCCAAAATTCAATCAGATGCTTCAAGATGACCAGTACTTGAGCTCTGAAACCTTGAATACAAAGTCTGTGTCTTAAATTGTGGACTGGAGTCCAAGTCATCTGAGTTATTTCTTTTTTTTGCATTAATAAACAGGACTGCATCTCAGCCCATCTAAAAAAAACTATATTATATGACAATTGAAATACATAAAACATTTGATGGAGGATTTTTTTGTTTAGGTTGCTTCACTTCTCGGTGTTAAACTGGATTTCACCGACGAGAAAACCCAACAACCACCCATGTCCTTCTGAGAGGGGCATGTCTGTTGGAAAGGAGATGTTCGTAGCTTGTGTTGGTGTGAGACAACTCTCGGGAGCTAGCTGACGACATAGCCTGCTTCCAACTGGAATGGTAAGCAATTATATAATGCATGTTAGCTTGCAGATGTCATGGCACAAGTTTTATCTGCAGCCCGAATTGAAGACACTTGCAATCCAGAATAATCAAATCAATGAATGCATTTGTGTTGATGCATGTAATGCAGGATCAGTGATGATGTATTTAGGAGGTCGACACTTGTCAAGTTGAAAACTGGCCACTTCAAAGCAAATGCTTGGTGGGCACAGCTCATCGTGAATTGCTCTTAATATTTTTCTAAAATTCCTTAAATTCACCAGTCTATCATTGTTGTCATATCTATCAGGGCCGGCCTCCATACACATGGCCAATGACACTCGAGCCTCCCAAATATCACACTGCAACTGCATGCGTCACATGCAAACCTGTGCACGCATGTCAGACTTTATTTAGAGCACATTTGGTCGTGCAGTCATTGCTGTGATTGGCCAAAACGTTTAATATGGGGAGGGGCTTAAAGGGCCCATGCAATGCACTTTTTAATTGCAGTCCTTGAAAAGGCACCTTTGTGTCCCATGTAACTAATATTTTCAATTATAGTTTTGCCATTTCCAAGGGTATTTTGGTAGCCTTTTTGTTGTTGTGCTAATACAAATTCCCATATTCATGAGCAAAAGTGTGATTCCATGTCAGGCAGAAACCTCAATGTTACAGCTATTCCAGCATCAGAAGTTGCCAAAATTGTGGATGTTTTGCTGTCATTAAATTTCTTTACGATTCATTGTTGAGTCAGTACATGGCAGTAAGCCAGTGAGCAAAGCTTTCTCACAAATGTTTTCAATGATCAAACTTTTGGGTTCACAGTTTGAACAGAAAACCCCTAAACTGAACATTGTCTTCCTGAAATGACATCACAGCAAAAGCGCCCTCAGTTGTCCACAAAAGCATGGACAATTTTAAATGTTTAAAGAAGTGCACTATTCAATAAAATAAACCAAAAAGGGTTGTCAAATACATATAGTTTTCATACATTTAATCGGAGTAGAAAGTTGTTCCTCAGAAAAATTAATCTCATGAACCCTTTAATGGATCAGTGTGCAAGTTGTTTACTTCTATGTTTGTTTTTGCCACTGTGAATGCTTCAAACTGTCTTATTAATAATATTATTTTTTACAGGTGCTGCAGTATCCTGCCCTAGCCCCAGCAAGAGATGTTATTATCCTTTCGGAGGTTGCGCCAAAGAATGTGACAAAGTTCAGGGTTCCCAGCGGACTCTCTGTTCAGGAGCAGTAGATGACGCCGAGTGACCACCCACCACCCGATGGAGTTCCAGTGTGTAGGATACATTGTTTGTGTGTGTACTGGTAGCAATCCTTCCTTGACTGTTCACTAATGTGCTGCAAACCATGTTATTTTTGTGATAGTCAATAATTTCTAATTATACAGGGTGTCTCAATAAAAAGGAAACCCAACTTTGAAGAACCAGTATGGACAGACTAAATGTTTACTGGCTATAAAACTGTTATCATCTGAAAGCATAATCTCTATGCTTTTCAATGATACCTTGTTTGCATTTCCAGGGTCATGCATCACTGAGCGCCACTGTCATGAGATTTTGATGCAAAATTGCAGTTCGTCCACTTTCATGTCAAACACAATAGCATGGTGTGCATGAGAATAAGTATTCAAGAAGAAGACACGAGTGCATAAAAAGAAACCAAAAAACCCAAGTCAGGTTGGTTTCAAAATATGATTTAATTGTTTGTCATGAATTTCTCGTTTTGACCAAGCCACGTTCAAAGCAGTGTGCTATTTTCCCGAGGATTAACATTCAAGCCATTTCATAGACATTTTTGTAACAATAGGCACACCGTGCCCAGTGGTTTTTTTTTATGAAAGTGAACCAACTGCATTTTTGCATCCAGTGTACAAGACAATGATGCTCACTGATGCATGACTCAGAAACCCTAAACATAGTATCATTGAAAAGCATAGAGATTACGCTTTCAGATGATACCAGTTTTATAGCCAGTAAACATATCGTCTGTCCATACTCATTCTTTGAAGATGGGTTTCCTTGTTTTTGAAACACCCTGTATAGAGTACGGAAGTCTGATGTTAGCTGTCTTCGTTCTGGTTCGCGTGCTGATTTCTTCACACACTTAAGTTATGTGCATGAACCAGAATACGTGGCGCCCTTCTGTAATCTATTCCCACACAATCACTCAAGAAATTGACAAAAAAACTTGCCAAATTTTCACAGTTTCACCTTTCCCTGCATTCTCGAGCATCATCAATAAAAGTGCCACTTAATACCCACTAACTCCTCAGAAGACTGCCACATTATCAATCATGAATTATGCAACACTGCTCAGGTATTAGACCTTGAAAGGCATTGCTTCCAACTTTAAGAGATCAAAACCCACAAAAGACAAGATTGTGTTTCTCCAACACCCCTCATTCTGGGGATACTTTTGATTACTTATAAGCTACACTAAAAGAAGTTAGTAACATCCCACTTAAAGGTAGAGTATATCATTTTGTCTTTTGTGCATTTTTTTTATCGTTTGAAGCGACAAAAATGCTCAGAATTTAAACCTGATGAAGCTTTAGCTCAGTGAATGCTGTATATTCAGAGAAAACAATACTCTAGGATCTTGATTTCAATTCAAAAGTCACGGCTTCCCGAATTAAAGGTAGAGTCCATCATTTGCAACCATCCGAAAAGTAACTGGCGTAATTATTGTTGAAAAACTAACTTGGTTGAAAGATAGTAAGGAGACTAAACTCCCTGTGAAATTATTCTTTCTGGGAAGCTGTCATTTTGAAGTAATCAACGAAAGAAGGCATTTCCAACGGTGATTCTTAAGAAGCACCGTAGGAAAATTTAAATTAGTAGTTCGTTTTGTTATTCAGCGCAGCGCGCACAAGTATTCGAACGACGCACACGCGCGCGCGGTTGTTTTAATTCGTCGGATCAGTGCGCGACGTCGCGTATAGTTGCAATTCAAAACAATTCAAAACATGATTCAGCAACTTTTGATTTGAAATTGAGATCTTAGAATGCTGTTTTTCTCGGAATGTACAGCTGAAGCTTAGCTGAAACTTCATCAGGTTAGTTGCTCAGTATCCTTCATTAGATTTTGAACTCTTTTGTTGCTTCAAACGAACAAAATGCACAAATTACAAATGATGGACTCTACCTTTAAAAAGGAACTGCTAACGGAAATTTCCAAAGATGCGGCTAAAAATGCATCTTTAGAGGCATCTTTTGAAATGACCTTCTGTCATTGTTTTCTTCAAAATGTCATGCCAGAAAGAATAATTTCACAGGGAGTTTAGTGCCATTACCATCTTTAGCTGCAATAATTCATAGCATAACAAAAGATGATTTCAGAAACATTCAACATACATGTGCATGCAAAATACATGTACATCCAAAATACAGGTACATGTACATCCAACATACATGTACATCCAAAAGACATGTACATCCAAAATACATGTACATCCAAAATACATGCATCAAAAATCAAGATACACGTTTACGTCATTAGAACTCGAACAAAAACATGTGCCCCTACTTTAATAAATACAGTTCTTCCTGGTACATCAACAAATATTTGAGGCAAATAAATTGCAAAATGTGTTCCAGTCTTGGTAAATTTTGTTGCATGCCACAGCTGAAATATTAATGATCTGGTCAATTTTTGTGCTAAGTATAAATATGTAAATATTTATTTGGACATAATTTGTAATGTTAATTTTGTGATAGTTCTATAATGAGTTCAAAGAATTAAATGACATTGCATTTCTATATACATGTAACAGGTTGTGCAGTCCACTTTTTAAACTTCTCGGTTATTACAAGGCTTATCTTTGCTGCGTGGTGATTTAAAGTTTTAGGCTGTATTGCTACTTTTATTTATAAAGGACTTCTAGTATTTTTTGAATAAATTAACTCCAATATATTAAAATATTCATATATTCCTGGGGAACAGAGTTGAAAAACATTGTTAGCAATATACAATAAATGTACAATCACAAAATCGTCTTTATTCGTTAATTGAGAATTTTGTGTGGATAAAAGTCATTCTAATTTATAGAGCACAAAGTATTTTCACTGTTATTTTTTTTTCTTTTAGTTGTTGTTTTACTTGAATCATACAGATTTTATTCCTATTAAGTGTCAAACTAAATCTTTCGAAATGAGAAGTTTGTGTCTTTTAAAGAAAAGAATAAAACGCCACAGAAATGTACAAAAGAAAATGAATGGAGTAACTGCAGAAAGTGATGTGTGAATGAATCTGGTGTGAAGATTAAGAACTAGTGCGGTGCTGGGATAAAAGACACCGATGTACAATGTATAAGTCTAGTGCACGGGTCGCCAACGAACAGCAGAAGTTTAAGGAATTGTTTAGTGTTGATCGTCAGAAGTCGCAAATTATGCTTAAAATGTCTTATTTTTCAAAGGGACTTTACTAGTTCGTGGCGTAAGTGGCATAGATTTAGTTGTTCCACTGGCGGCATGAATGACCAATATTCCTGTCTCATTGGTTGAATTCTGGTCCGAACATTCCGAAGTAGAGGCATGCGACCGCCCAGCAGGCGAAGTTGGTGAAATCCGGTCCGTGGCAGTTATGAAAATTCCCGCGCTTTTCGATTTTGCACGAGGCTGCTGCATAGCCGAATCAGTGGTAGAGAGGGCGCCATTCACGTCTGGCATGATTTTGGTTGAGTTGGAAAGAGGACGCTTTCCTCTGTGCGATTTCTCGTCAGATTTCCATTTATATTTAGCGAGATTCTTTGTCGGATGACTGTATTCAGTTCCTTCAGGGGAAGTATTTGTTCCAACAGTCCTAGAAGGCTTGCATAGGTCAATGTCCTCACTAAGATGTTCACATGACATTTCTGGTCTCGCAATATGGCTGGCCTTGGTGATGAGATGTGCTCTGCTGATCTCTCTTTGAGCGAGGCACGACTTGCCCTTCTGCCGTTCGATCCCCGTCAATCTCTTGTCCGCATTGTCGAGAATTGACTGAAAATTAGTGCGTGTGCCTTGTCTCCGAGCTAGGCATTGTGTCATGTCTGCACTCTGGGTGGATTTAGACTTCCGTGCAGAAATGTAGGCACTGTCTCCCCCGTGCAAACCGGCTTGCACCCGCAGGTCGGAGAAGTGAGGAACCGTGAACAGTACAACTTTGCAAAACTGGTCAGGTCGCGTTTCCGTCTGAGTGGACTTGGAGGACCTCTGAGGTTTAGGTCCTGGAGATTTTACATGTTTGTCATTTTCCCGCCTTTCCCCGTCCATGCTGTCTCCTAACTGCATGAAAAGCTGAGCGGATTCAGTTTTGTTGAGTGGCTTTATCCAGTTATCGAAAATGACAACTTGTTCATTTCGTTGGCCAGTGGATTGCCTTAATTCGGCATGCGTATCTTGGGAACCGAACTTTTTGTTTCGCGTTCGCTTTGGTGCCGAACTTTTATCAGATGAACTATGGTGAGCTGATAGTCCAGTGTCTTTTGAATTGATTGGAAGAATGGCTAACGAACTGACTTCGTCGTGATTCGAACCATCATAACTCACTTTTGGTCTGAAAGATCCCGAAAGCATATGATGGTTTCCAAGTTCGGGAGACAAGGGTGAGGTTCCCCGACGCAGAGCGCCCGACTTGCTTGCAGTACCCGATAGTTCCTTGGAATGGATGTGGCTTGCATCGCGTCTTCTGTACCGTTTGATCGCCTCTGTTTCGTGGAGATTGTGGGTTTGTGGGGTATATTTCTGTTTTCCCGTCCTGTCCGCGTTTTTCACAAGAAGTTTTTCTCCACAAACTGCTCGTGTGGGTTCATTAACCCTTTTAAGCATCTCACCCGGGAAAGTGTTATTGATGAGGCTTGGTGCAGATGTGCTGTTTTTACCTACGTCGTCTTCAAACCTAACTCTCCTCTGAACCTGTCTGTCATCTGCCTTCCCCAAGTTCACCTGTTCGTAATCACGTGGCGCTGTCTCCTGATGATTGATTGGAACGATGTCCATGGGTTCCACAACCTCCTCTCGCTGACTCATGGAAGAAAACACGCCATCTGCCGGTGAGCCTTGGGGCGTCGCTGGACTATTCCAACTCGGGCCTCCATAGCTTCGATGCAGCATTTCGGCCAAACACCGGCGGGAACCGGAGTAGGACCAATGTTGAGGATCGGTCAACTTGGCCCCCATCATCTGCCCATGCGTGCTGGAGAGGATATCGGCAACTTGAACTTTCTTGTCATTGAGGGTGTGCTCCATGCGCTGCCTGAGAGAGGCACGAAGGTCATCTGTGTAGTCCTCGATTGACTCCATGGCGGTGTATTTCCCGAGGCGACTTTTTACTCACTCATGGAACTTGGATAGGATCCACCTTTGAAAACGAATATCAAAGTGAAAAAATGTCAGTCAGATTCTCAGTTTTCATGTTTATTTTTTCTTTTCATGCGCACAATTCGTCACCCAAGGTATACCTTTACAGTACGTGGAGAACAAAACGTGCAAAACCGTGACCACTTTTCAGAGATTCTGAAAATTGAATAATTGTTTTCTATGACTCTGCATGAGGACGTACTATTATATGTGGTCGATTCGAGTTCTGGACCTACTAGGTTTAGAGTGAGTTGATTTGGTAGATCGGTCCTAAAGTCAACTCATCAGCTGTTATCGTGTCATCACACCTGTCACGACAGGCCACTAATCATGTAGTTTTATATTTAAACGATCAAAGTGCCTGATCATAATCTCCTATCACCCAATTCGGCTTTCAAATCGGTTGATTTATCTCAGAAAGACAGCCAAATGGCCCAAAGGGCAGAGCGTTTCGAAACGGCAGCTCCTTTTTAAAAATTGGTTTTTCCATTTTTTTTTCATTCATTGTGTACATTTTGATTAGGTGTGTAATGGCCAATAGGCAATAGTTGTAATCGGTCTAGGCCTTAATAGGTTTTGAGCTAAAGGGAATAAGAATATAATCTCAAAAAAAATTTAAAGGCGCAAAAACCTGACCTTTTCAAATACTATCCCCGAGGTATTAAATTTAGTCAGTGCCCACTTTGTTTGCAAGTCGGTTACACATCCGTGAACGGGTGTAACTGGTTCCCTGACCAAACCCTCCAAACCCTTCAAATCCATCCATTTCTGAAAACTACAGCAAAACCAAAATTGTTGTATAATAACCTTTAAAGTCTATACACTCGAATTCACTGGAATGCGTATTATTTTGTCCAAGGATTGAAAACTTCAGCTACAGCTAAATCATAAAGACTATACGACCGCTTTTACGGATGGAATAACACACCACTGCACATCACAGAGACAATAGATTTGCTAATATTGCGTAAATTGAAAGATATTTTTTCAGTAACTATTTGCATAAATGGTTCTAGACTTACCTGGAAAAAAGAAATGAAAACCAAGCTCCAAAAGCATTACAATGCGCCGTGAAAATTGTCATATATTTTCAAGTATGCATGATAAGGGTCCATGAAGAACGTCGCCATTTGGAAGACAAGCCCCCCCCCCCCCCGTTTATTAAATTTGGTGTCCTGAGAAAAAAAAGGGTCTCCATTTCGGAATGGAGACATGTCAAATGTGCATTCATTCCTTGGCTTTATGTTTTTACCGCTCCTCAATATTCAGAGACACAAACCAAGACGGTGACGCCAATGGATTACGCAGCAACTGTCTTCACAAACACTCCAACTCCGTGTGCAAATTAATTTTTGCAAAAGACAAATTAAAGTCAGTGCTTTACCAGAGTGGCTGCTGAAATAGGTTTTAAGGGTACAGTTCTGTAACGGAGAAAAACCGAAAATGAGAATTGTTCGAGTTTCATGGCAAACTCGCAAGAAACTAGCCCGCCAAAATGTGAAAGGAAGTGGTTGTAATCACTTCCATGAAAAAAAAATTTCCTAGGTAAATTCGAAAAAAATACCAGGAAAACAATTTGCTCTACTGCATATTGCAAATTTCAGGAAACGTGGCTCTTGTGAAATGAAAATCGCTTAAAGGAACCGTGGAACTCTTTTTTTTGGGGGGGGGTGCTTGTTTCTAAATCCCCACATATCCCTTTTCAAAACCTTCTCCCGTATAGTTATAAGTTAACTAACCGTACAATAAACAACGTCAACAAAATTGTACCATTTTAACAAATAAAAACGAACAAAATTAATGTTTAATCGGCGAAGTTATGCACCAACGATCGCTCTGTACAAAGAGGACGAGCGCAGAGCGAATCCTTTCAGTATTCGCCCTCACTCGGTTTTAACAATATGACAATGTCACGTTTCAACTAAAGAAATTAACTGATTAAAAATCTTACCATGATCAAGTTCTTCTCGCACCCGTAAGTCTTGAATTCCGTGGCTATGGTTACTCGTCCGAGGATCGCTTCAGGGGTACGTTTGTCTATTATGGCGAATCATCACGGAATGCACAAACACTCCACACCAAATACTCAGGCTATGATTGTTTGACTTCTGACCTTCTTTTTTACCCCCTGTAAACAGAAATTAGGGATGGCACCAAAGGTAAACAAGGCACAAAGATAGTACATGTTTGACTACACTTAGGCTACTAAAGCCTTGAATAATTAGTGACGGCCGCTTCCAGTTTTGTTTGATCAAGAACCGGGAAAAAAGCTTCGGTAACCAATTTCTGAAGTTTGGTTTTGTTGGAATTATTGCCTGTGAATCGGTTCACCTCAGTTAAGTTTCCAGGGCAACTGCAAATCGGTTGAATTATATGAAATATGTTACTGATTTTTAGTGAAAAAATCCCAAAAGATGTTTCTGTAACTGGAAACCAATTAAAAATGGCTGATTTAAAAAAAAGGGTAAAATATGATCGACAAGGCAAGTCTAGCACAGCTGTACTGAGCGCACAAAATAATGTTCAATTGATTCAGAAAGGTCAATCGTTTTCATGCATCTGGTCCACACAATGGGCCGCATGTAGCCCATTCGGCGTTACTGTGTAATCCTATACGATAGAACTGCCCGGTTCAGTTAGTGAGTCAATCAGTTTAATAGGTACAAAGATGATCACGATATGGGACAGAGGGAACCACCCCCCTCTTTTGTGTTGGTAATTGTGTTACCAGAATCTCATTCTCAGGAATTCTTTTATAGGGTGATGTGTTAGGTAACAAAATAGTCTAGGGTGTGTATAGGGTATAGGGAGATGGGGGGGGGGGTTACCCCTCTGTCCCATATCGTGCTGGGTATAACAAGGATACTAGGCTGATATGTCCCTCTGAGACCAGCACAATCTACACAAATAACAGACATAAAGTAGGCAACTATAGATAAAGACTGGACACACTAAAGCCTTATCTATACCATAGAGCAAGGACAGATGGATTTTATTGAGTGACATACCCAACCCAAATCACAATGGTTTGCACAAAAGCTTGGAAAGGATAACTGTGAAATGAGTGACTGTGGCTTCTGTTTATCTCGTATTCATTGCTGAATTATATACCAAGGCCATTTTGGATGTTGTCAAATTTCACGTTTTGGATAATATTGTTTCTTTTGGGAGGGTGGGAGCTTAAAAAACTGTAGGTATTGTTTTGGATATTTACCGTTTTGGGAAAAAAGAAGCGAAAATATCCCATATGAACTGTGCTTATGTATTATTTTCTAAATTACTTTCGGAACAACGGTCATTTTGACCTGTTAACTACATGTATATTAAAAATGGCCATTTTGACGAAGATTAAATCATTATATAATGTAGTTTGAAGTCCTGTGCAGAATTTTACAGTGCCGTCCAGGCGAGTATCTCGCAGGCGATCATCTACGAGTTGTTGAAAAACAGGGTGTCTAAAAAAAACTGAACCCTCAAAGCGCCCTCTTCTTCAATACCTTGCAACTATCGAAACATGTTGAGAGTATAGTTCATTAGCTTTTCACCAATGAAAAAATCTTGCCAATCGGCTAAATATTTATTGAGTTATGGCCGATTCAAATATAAGTGCCGATTTTTCAATCTGCCCACTTTGTCATTTGTTAGTAATGTAATGGATTTAGGGTGAAGGTGTAAAGTTTTTGCCTTCTAAAATGTTTTAATCTTTCTTTCTTTATTTCGTTCTTTTTTCTTTGTTATTGTTTGCAACCAATGGTCAATTGTCCTTTTGGAAGCAATGGTAGTCCTGAAAATGATTTGGTTAACTTCTTAAATGCTTGCTTTTCTGTCTCGGCCCTCCACTTGGTATAGCCTTTTTTCACAAACGCAAATTCCCGAGCCCGTGTTCTTATTGCGGCAGTCGAAGTATCCGAGTCGCCGTGGACAAAATGAAAAGGCGGTACTTGTATTCAATTTGCCATAACTCAATAAATATTTACCCGATTGGAAATATTTTTTTCGGCTTTGAAAAGCTAATGAAATATACTCTTTAAATATGTATCGATATTGGCGATGTAAATTTGAAAAAGCTGTGAAAAAGACGGTGGGCTTTGAGAGTTCATGTTTTCTTAGACACCCTGTATAAAACAAATGTTTATAACGAAACAAAAAAACATAACTGTGTCCTCTTACCTGATGAGCTATTTATGTTTCAAAAGTTCAAAAACCTGAACGGTCGTCAGCTACTACAGTCGTCAACATATTTCCAATCTGGGCCTTGCTTGATTCGAATACCACACACTGCTTCAAATAATTTAGATCACCGCCTACAATTTCCAGATTTTGATTAAACCGTTCGTCTGCTTTCCCGTACTTTACTCGTCTACCAGTCGGTTGGTGTTTCCGTAACAACTAGCTGATTGGTATTAGGCCACATGGGCATTGTATATCGGGCATTATCGCATGCAATTTGTGATCCGATATCGCTGGTTATTTGCGGGCTTGTGATTTGGTGGATTGTATATCACCAGTAGCATGGTAACCGTGTATTTCTACATGTAAACACGTGTAAGTTCACCCCGTGCTTGTTGTCACAGTGAGTAGCAACTTGTGCTCATCACCATAAATCGAAGCTAATTCGAATTCGGGTTGTCTTAACATTTATTACTAAAATTCCTTTTTTTTTTAAACGAGGTAGGAACTAAAAAGGGGACATCTTAGAAATAGTCTCTTATCCCACTCCCGATTGTGCGCTGACGACCAACCGTAACAATTTCAGAATAAAAAGATCGAGAAAAAAGTCTCCTGTGTGAAATTAACTAGCATCTTTCATGCCTGAGGGCTCTTGTGCGGTCGTCCACACAAGGCAAGAATCCCAAAGGAAAACCTGCTGCTAGTTGCTAGCTTTACAGTCATCTTTTAGTCTTAAAATCACATTTCTCGGTGATTAGTATGACACGTCTTGCACTTCTCGCCGAGTCGCCGTGATTATATGTTAGAACTAATAATTATCCCTAAAACAATTACATTATGATGCAGAATAATGAAATTTTCATCATGCATCGCCCGAACCTAATCTAGCGCCCTCTTTCGTTGTGAACACTCACTTCATTTTTAGCATGCTACCGATGGGGGCGCACTAGAAAGTCACTGGAATTAAAATGCAATGATCTCTTTAAATATTTTAGAAATCAGTGACAAAAAGCCACCTAGAGATTTATTCCGGAGAATAATTATCTTCATCTGCTCCCAAGCGCAAACAAGTTTCACTCTATTGACAATAGTCTGTTCAGATTTTTATTATGGCCACGATAATTTTTTATTAACATATTCCCTTTCAACTGTGAAAACAACTCAATAAATATTGATTCCTAGTTTGCCCCAACAATTAAAAAAAAAATACACCGCCGTAAAGTCCCAGACTTAAATAAACACAATAAATTCAGAATAGTGAGGTTTTTTTGGGGGTACCTTATTTCATATTTCAATTTATATTATTGGAGTTGGCCACAACTTGGGGGACTTGTCACACATTGGTACAGCTGTCAGTGATTTCCGCTCTATTACTCATGTCTATTATTTTTCTTTTCATTGTTGAGGAATGTTCGGGCGGGGTCAACTGTCCTAGACTAATCAATTCGAAAAGAAAGAAATGAAACTAGTCGTGTGTTTGACAAAATGAATGTTATTTCTTACGCATGCAGGTGGTTCTTTTAAAGCTTGTCAATTATAATGCTGTCAATCTTATTTCTGGCTTAATTATACGCGATCTTTGTGTCACAGGGCATTTCATTTTTATTAAACACAAACAATAAATTCTTTGCTGTTCAATTTCTTGTCAATGTACATTTGTATTCACAGACATTGTTGACACATTCCAACTGAGTGAGTATGTGGCCGGTTCACTCATTTCATGCGCCGTGAAATAAATACACCATAATTATTTTTGGACCTTAATTTTGTATAAGTAACCACGATTCGTTGATATTCAATTTAACAAAACGTCCTCAGATGTCAACCACACTGACATATTCTAACAAATATGTTGGACATGAACAATTTCTTCTGAAAAGACAGAACTACCGAACTATTTTCGCTCGGCGTAGTAAACCACAATTGATTGATTGACAGGTGACCTGGCCAGCGTTAATATCGTTGCTTTCAGATTCGCCATCTTGGTTTGTTCGTAAAAGCAGTGCAGTGCAACCCGAAAACCGCCGTCTGCACACACTCTACGGGGACAATCGAACTTCTCACACCGAATAGTTGGCTGTTTTGACCTTCAAATTTCCTGCTTTAAACAGTGAATTTCTGGCAGCTTGACGACAATTTACGGGCTGTAAGGGTTTCTTGAAACCCACAATTATTTGGTAAGTTTAATATTCTGGGTTAATTTTGTATGAAACTGAAAATACACGAAAACGAAATTTTAAAGTCACACTACGGTGACTAGGCCTACCTGACTACTGTCTTACTCTTAACTCACTGACTGTCACTCTGTGCTCTGTCATTGACTATAGACATAATTAAGGAGGCTTGTAAAAGTTGTAATGTATTTTTCGAATAATTTTTTGGAAAAAATGTTGCAACCTGACGCCACTTTTTCTTCATATATCATCTCAATGAAGGTCGGTCATTGCAAAAATGATGAATTTGGGACTGAGAAACATTTCCAATTTTGTTAGGAAATAGGCCTAGGAAATTGTCTCGACTCTCCACCACATTACAGTACCACCACATGACACTGACAGACTTTGTTCACAACCGCTGAAGTGGCGTCAGGTTGCAACATTTTTTCCAATTTTTTTCTACATTGGTTTTGATCTGGTTTTGTCATGTTTGTAGAGAAAGTAACAAGAAACATTTTTATTCAAGTTTGGATTCCATCGGATTCAACAAAGTAAAGAAAAATTTATTTTAAACTTAAGCAATAAAGCAGGGATTTTTCAGTGATCGTGTAGTTATGGGCCCGGTTCCCTATATAAGAGAACAAAATCCACTTTTATGTTATTTGACTTACCAAACTAGCACTAAGAACATTAGCCCCATAAATGTGGCCTATTTACTGGACTGCCTCCGTAAACATAGGCCACACATCCACATGTACAAAAATCGTGTCGACGGAGCCAAATTTTGATTTTCACATTTAGGCTTAGTTTGTAGGGTTTTTTTGCTTTAAAAGCATACTCACCCTCTTTATAGGCTAATCAGAAAGTGCTGCCTTTTTCAGATGTCTAATTTTTGTGAAATTTCATGTTGAAATTTTGATACGCAAACGTGTAAAAATTAATCTGGAAATTTCACGAAAAATATACGGTAATCCTTATCTTTAGGACACCTCTATTAATTACGAGTTCAGTTCAAAACTATTACATTTGCAGATGACTTTCCAGTACCAAAGTGACTTTTGCAGGCTAAAGCAGTCTTTTTTCTTCACATAAATTCAGGTTACTTGTAATTTTGAAAGCACTTTGTAAGAAAATGTGACTTTCCTACTTTTTTGCAGTTTGCCATCTTGGTTTTTGAGTCAGTTTTCTGTAAAATCGTCGTGTTTTCCCCCTTGATTTCCCTAAAAAGTAAAACCCTGCCAGCATCTTTCCACAAAATTAAACCTGCTGATATTCAAGAAGGTGTCATGACATTGACAAGAAATTTCAGAATGTCACTTTTGAGTGTCATTTAGTCAGTTGTTTTGGTGAATCTTTTAACCTCAAGTTATAATGGATTAGGAACGGGGTCCTAAAAGTAAGGATTACCAAATATACATCTGAAAAAGGCAGCACTTTCTGATTAGCCTATAAAGAGGGTGAGTATGCTTCTAAAGCAAAAAAACCCTACAAACTAAGCCTAAATGCGAAAATCAAAATTTGGCTCCGTCGACACGATTTTTGTACATGTGGATGTGTGGCCTATGTTTACGGAGGCAGTCCAGTAAATAGGCCACATTTATGGGGCTATAAGAACATTAGCCTCTAGATATATCATTAGTAGAGGGCAGGGTTTTGAATTTTTGAGGGAAATTTTGGGAAAAAATAACAATGACAACAACAAAATGCAACATGAAAATAAAGATGGCAATCACTGTGATGTACCGTGAGCGCGCAAGGCGAGCTGAAACACATGGCACCAACCGTAAACCGGGTACAAAAATCAAAATTTCTACCCCAAGATTTGCAAGAAACTGTTCAAAATTACACCAACAAAAGGTGTCACTTTTGACACTTGAATAAAGAGAAATCTGTTTTAGTTTGAACATTTCTTTTTTGAATGATAAAAAACACCCTTGACTCTTATTTGATCGAAACTGAACAGGGGCCCGTAAGTACACGATCTCCCTGAAATGGGCGATGGTGTAGTGTGTACAGCCATAGTCCAAGTAACTGTGAACCTACTTATCGCCTTTTTTAACATTGAGACATAGTCTGGCGATTAGTACAGTCAGACGGCTCCGGATCATTTGATTAATTTAAATAAAATTAATTCAACTGTTGCCAAGCTTTTTTTTCTCGAGATTTTGTTTTCACCCATTTGAAGGTCTATCGTCTTGCAATTGTTGGGGGAAAAAGAAATTTTTGGAAATCGCTCAAACATTACCCATTCCCATATTCGCCGAAAGATATTTATCCCCGCGTGACACAGTTGCGGATCACCCTTGCACACGATGCAGTTTTGTGTGCAGTTTACATGATGAAGGCGTGACACACGACGAACGCACCGTGAATGGTGAATTGTATACCCCAGGTGGCGCTGCGTGCGTGATCTGCAACTGTCGAAAGTGATCCGCAACTGTGTCGGGTTCAGTCCTGTACAAAAGCTATGAATTATTTCCCTTTAAAGGGAATATACAACATTTGCAAACATCGAAAAATAAAACTACCAAGTTTTTATGAAATACCTTACTAGGATGTTGGTAAATGACAGTCTAAAGCATCCTGTAAAATTATGGCATCTGGTGTGAAGTCATTTTCAAGAAAATGGTATTTTTGTATACATTTCCAACGGTGGTCGGCCGACCACCGTTGGAAAAACCTAACTATTTTTCAACTACTGCTCCAACTTTACACTTTTTTCAGTCCAAATTTTGTTTGCTATTGGTTACATGTTCATGAACGGGTGCAGGCCAGCTAGACTGGTTCCCTTACCTTACAATTTTCCGGCATCTATAAATTGATCCATTTTATCTTTAGCAGAGTCAAGGAACCAGACTGCTTGAACATTTTTGTTTTTCTTGGTTTTTCCAGCATTTTCGAACACAAAACTTCAAACATGTCAGTGTAACAATATTTGATCTATTATACTAACCCCTCAAATAGTTCATTTCTGAAAATTACAGCAAAAGCCAATGATGTTCATTCCCTTTAAGTTGTGTCTGTGTTAACTTATTTGGTTTGAACTTTAAGAGGAGGAATTTTACTATGAAATGATGTCACTCATGGACATGAAAGTCCAAACATGGGCGCGTGTACAGCGGTTTGAATAGAAAGTGATCAAGAACTGTCGCACTGACAGTAGGGTCCAAGCCGCGTGCCATCGTGTGACAAAAGAGAAACGACCAACATGTAGCTCTAGTGACTGGAGCGCTAGAACTGCCGTGCCCTCCGTACTAGTGCTCCAGCGGGGACAATGTACTTATACGGCATGTATAAGAACACTGACATTCCCTGGAGGAAATAAGGCCCTAAAAAACTGGTAAAGAGAAGGCAAATGAGAAAGCAAGTTACCCCGGATAGATCTACACATTCATGACATAAGGCCGCTTAAATTGTTCACAACAACCTGTTACTTGAAAAAAAATCAAAAATGTTCTGCCAAGCTTACCGCTGACATGTGTGCCGAGCTCTGTGAGCCATCAAATTTTTGGCTCGACCGGACTCTGGAGGGCACGTGTGACATCACCGTCGTAGACAAGATCAATCGAAGAAAATACACTAGATCAATCAAAGAAAAAAAAACGACGGTGACGTTACACGCACCCTCTGGAGTCTGGTTGAGCCAGAAAGTTCTTAAGCTAAAAATGTGACGCAATGCCCGAGGTGCTCCATTTGCAGTGCGTATACCTGTGTGCGAATCCACGGACAATCGGGTCATCGCACTTCGGACCGATTTTGTGGACTTTTTGCAACTAATATGGAAAGTTCATGTACTGACTACTTTTTTACCTGTTTCCTTGTGTTTCTGTTTCCTCCAGAGCCACTAATCAGAACAAGAAGATGAAAATAGTCTGCAATTGAATGTAGGGTTCGATTTAAAAGGATAAAAGAAGACAATTTTGATTTTTGGGATATCAAAAATAAACTTTCAAAAACATTGGTCACACTTGCACTCGAATTGGAGCGAGCGGTGTTGCTTGCGAGGCGGGTGGGCTTCCCACAAGGCTACACGTTCACGCGATGAGAAAATGTCATTTAATAACTTATATATGGTGCAGGCATTCTCGTATACACGTGCATGAGGGTGCTATACAACCTGCCGGCTTCAGAACAGACAAAGCGCGAGCCCGGTTCACGGCTAAATAAACACTTCGTTATTTCCGTGTTGCGTTTTGTTGTCTTCATGAAAAAAATTTACACTGCCATTAAAAAGTTAGGCCTAATGATATCAATCGTGGCAATTTTGATTGTAATTAGACAAAGGTTTACAGTAGCACCATGTGACAAATCTCTTTTGTGAGTTTGTGAGGTCCTGAAAAGAACGGGGGGGGGGGGACCCAACGTTTTGAACAATATACAATGTACATGTACTTTGCCCGTTGTTTCCTGAGGTGCCTGTGTTTGATTACAATAGGGTACCCAGTTCCCGCACTACCTGTAAATGCACACCACTAGCCTCATAGCGGGCTGGATGGCCGAGAAGAATCTCAAGCATTACATAGATAAAATAATTCATAACGTCTCGAGTCGATTATACTCCAGTAGTGTCAACTAGTAGCCTCATTGCCTATGCAGAGGTGGGGAGACATATGAGTGGCCCTCTGTAAGTCATTTCTCATGATGGTCAGTCATTGCAGATTTGACTTTTGTTGTGGGATCTCATAATGCACTATGTATGACACCATACATGTACATGTATGTCAAGTTTCTTTTTAGTGTCAGTCTACATTACATCAAAGAAATGTGCGACTCAAAATTCCTGACAAGTAAGATTAGTAACAGCTTATTCAACACATCCTTTGTATATTTTGGAAGTTGCATTTCAACCTTTTTTTTTCAAATAATATTAAACGTAACTTGCATACATTTGTGTTACATGTATTTGCACAACCATTGCATCATATGATACCATAACTGTTAAAAATTTACTCAGTTAATACATGTACGTACATAGTTCCTCACTTTCATTCCTTTGATACGTGATGTTCATGTACATGTGTAATGTTAGTTTTACACACTTTCAGTTGGTTGGATCATGGTTCGATGTACATGTACTGGTTGTACTGTAATTCAAATGCTAACACCCCATAATCCTGTAAATAATGTGCATTTGGTTTTAACATTGTGGTTTTAACTTGCTACAGGTAGATTATGCCACAGGTGGATTTATATAGGGCCTATGTGCCACCCCTGCTATCACTTATTAACCCAACAGTTTTTCCAAGAAATTTTGAGTCATCAGTACTGTAGTTGATTTGTATTAGTTCTGGTACTTCTGGTAACTCTTATCTCATCCACATTATCACTCAGAATTGTGGAATTCTTTGTGTAGGATGAACCTTTTCATATTTAAATTGCGATCCTGTGATTGTGTGTGTGTATTGTGTAAATCCCTAAGTAGTACTGTAATTGGTTCTTTTAGTCCGTGGATCAGTCCAGTTCTTATATGCACCATGCTTCACATCAGTTGAGTGTCTAAGGTCAGGTTATATAGCCCCTGCTGGGTACCGTTTCCAATCATCGACATGTAGGCTAAGGCAAACCCGTTTGTGTCTGGGTTGCACACTTATTTGACCCTTTGTGACCTTTCTCTGGGTGTATGCTGGGCTCCTGTTGGGGTTCTTGCCAACAACAGGTGCAGAAAAGGTCACGATTTTTACCATGGTAAGCATTGTTTTTCCCTGACACACACAGGCAGTGTTGTGCCCCTAGAGTTATTGGCTCCACGTACATGTACATTTTTGTATGCACATTTGTAGAAAATTGTACATTGTTCTGCTCATTATATTGTTTATTATATTACATAAAGGTTAACCATGCCGAGTAGATTGTAGCTTGGCCAATCATAAGTTGTTTTTATTCCTTGAAGTTTGGTTTTCTCTGTTGAAATTTATGCGAAGTATTCTGCATTTTCATTGCCCATGCACATGTATGTACATGTAAATAATGTACAGTCACTGCAATGGAATGTGACTTTTTCATATATATGTACATGTTCAGTACATGTACATGTACATGTACATGCATATGAATGTACATTAGTATATTTAGTAGTATATTTATTTAGAGGTTGAGATTCATGGAAGGTTTCATATCTAAAACATCATCTGCACTTGTAAGTGTACAGTGTTAGTGCACGTCCTGTCAACTTAGATCGACATTTAAAATCTTAGATATACTGTACTAGCACGTCTGATATTTCTCACAGTCCCACAGTCAGCTTTTATGAGCTCTGTGCACCAACAAAAGAGGGCGTCCTTTTACCTAACAACAACGTCCCATGGGCGGGACACATACATTTCGCTGGTTGACGCGCGCACCATTCCTTGTGTGTGACGCCCGTACACCAGGGGATTTGTACTATATACACGCAGTGGCTGCGTTTCGCGGCAGAATATTACAGTCAGGCAAGATGGCGGCGTTCGGTCACCCCCAACTGTACTATCTTTGCCGGTGAGGGGGTACTTGTGAACAGAGCAGATAGAACAAAATTCTTCACATTTTAGATTTCTCTTACTGTTAACCATGGGAATTGTCAATCATTTTACCATCGAGAAGGATGATGATAGTTTTGATGCCGATTATTATTCTGTTTTGTTTTTATATTTACTGTACAGGAGTGTGAGTAAGAAATAGCAAGAAGTACTGGGAACTACTTTATCAAAATGGAAGCCCAGAGGGTAGGTATTTTCATTTGTGTTATTTCATTGAAGTGTTTGACTCATTTTAAGTCAAATAACCAGTGGGATTGAACTTTTTGGGTTAAATTTTGTTTTAATAAAGTTTCACAGGCTTCAGTGGGATGCAATCACAGTCCAGGAATAGAAATGCTCAAGAAAATGGCTGTTCCAAACATGCTTAGGATTAAAGTTATTGAAAAAGACAAATTGAAATTTTATAACTATATAATTATGTTTTCTTTGTGAAGGAGGCAGACCTACATGCAGTACAAGTTTCAGCTTCTTGTCTGACCTCCCAATACTATTATTACAAGTTCCGTTAAATTGTTCTCCCTTGTATTTTACTTGCCTTAACCCTAACAGAACTCAACCCATCAAACCCCAACCGCATGTTTTGTTGGAATCTGTCAGGATGGGTACAGTACCCCTAAACTGGCAGTCTTTCACATTGGGTTGGCACACCTCCAGAAACAAAGTCAGAAATATGTGTGTGCAGTTTCCCATATGGTGTTGGAATTTGCCAGGATGGGTATGGTTCCTAGTAAATCATGCTAGGGAGTTAGGGTTAAAGTGTGTGAATAAACCTGACATAGACTTCTCATGGAATGGAAACTGATCATTGATCACATTTATCCTTCCGCAGCAAAAGCCATTTGTGGCTAGCCCAGCCGGCCAGAGTGCTTACGGCAGCCCAGCCCTCTCTGATCTACCCAAGCAGGACCCCATGCAGCAGACGCTAGACTGGCAGCATCACGGCTATGGTATGGACTCTGGAATACAGAGTGGCGTTACTACACAGGTGAGTTCAACATGTAACATTCTTCTTGACTCAACTATTTTGTGTGCACGGATGAGATTTTTCAGGATTTTTCAGGATTTCGGCATTTTTTTGTCAGTATTTTTCCTGATTTGAGGATTTTTGTGTGGAGATTTTACCTGATTCCAGGATTTTTAAGGAGTCCTTTTTGAAATCTGGAATTCCTGATGTTTTACCATAAAAGAATTTTCACCTATGAAAGTTCAAATTTATGTAACAAAAGAAATTGTCATTTTAAGGGGTGACTTTAGGCAAATACAAATATACATGTATACCGTAGCCCCTCTGTTGCTCTATGGCCCTCGGTGACCCTCAAACCCCCTGGCGATTATGTCGTGGATTTTTCATTTTCCTCCAATCTCGCCCCCGTTTGTGTACATCTTTGAAATGCAAGACCTAAGCCTAACCCCTTGAGCACTTTTAGAAAGTATCCTGAATCCGCCAAAATCCATCAATTTTGGCATGCAAAAAACTGTTGGTGTCCTGAGTCCGTCAGAATCCACCAGTAAGTCTGTCAGAATCCACCAGTGTAGTACATA
Organism: Patiria miniata; assembly: GCF_015706575.1. Taxonomy (NCBI): domain Eukaryota; kingdom Metazoa; phylum Echinodermata; class Asteroidea; order Valvatida; family Asterinidae; genus Patiria; species Patiria miniata. Next base: position 4,487,755 of record NW_024037072.1, on the reverse strand, counting down.
TACCTTGTACACACCAAGGAGTTAACTGTTGAGATCCTCAATCCATCAAAGTCCCCCAACTGCTCAATATGGAGGTATCCTGAATCCATCAAAATCCTGCAGTACCGCTAAGCTTACTGTACTGAATCCATCAAAATCCCCCAACTTTTCCAATATGGTGGTATCTAGAATCCGCCGAAATACTCCAAAACAGGGTTGTGGATTTTGATGGATTCAGGTACGTTAGGGTTAATATATAAGGATAAAGGATAAACATGTGCTGTTTTTCGTTAACAATTTCACAATCATTATTAGATTTAAAGGAATCCATGCACATGTTTTGTAAGTCTTTTAAGAAAATTCTTCATTGTGTTGACATTACATCAAGTCTGCTATTGATAATCTCCCCAGAGAGGAGCGCCTGGCTCTCAACTCCTTGCGCTCTCGCACCGACATCATCATCAAGCCAGCAGATAAAGGTTCAGCTGTGGTCATCATGGATCGTCAGCAGTACATTGATGAGGCCCACCGTCAGTTGGATAATCGCACTAACTATACCCGCCTTGACTCTGACCCCACAGATACTTTCTGTCGAGATATACAACAGGTACTTGACGATATGCGATCACGTGACCAGTTGTCCAAGAAAGCTCACAAATTTCTTTCTCCCTGTGATTGTAGGACTGCCAGATTTTACCTTCTACCCAAGATTCACAAGGCTGGCAACCCCGGTAGACCCATCATCTCCGGTAATGGCTCACCCACGGAACGCATCTCCCTGTTCATTGACAGTTTTCTCAAACCCCTTGTCCCACAGATTTCGTCATACATTCACGACACCCCAGACTTCCTACGCAAGCTTGAAGGAATCAAGGACCAGATTCCCAGCACAGCCATCATTGGGACTTTCGACGTCTCATCTCTGTACACCAACATCCCACATGAGGAGGGTGTTCGTGCTTGCTCCTTGGCTCTGGCCAAGGCAGGACACACGACTCCTCCCATCAGTGATGTTGGCACCCTCATGAGACTTATACTAACGAAGAACAATTTTTCCTTCCTTGGTGAACACTATCTACAGGTACACGGCACTGCAATGGGCACTCGCATGGCTCCGTCGATGGCTTGCCTCTTCATGGGTGACCTTGAAGAACGCATTCTTGCCTCGGCCCCATGTCGCCCTTGGATCTGGTGGAGATATATTGATGATGTTTTTTTCATCTGGACCAGTGATAAGGACAGTCTCTTGACCTTCACTAACCACATCAATTCCTTCCACAGAACCATCAAATTCACATCGGAGTTCTCGGCTCACCAAACCCACTTTCTGGATGTCACCGTCCGCAAGCAAGGCAACTCACTAACCACTGACCTGTATTCCAAACCCACAGACACCCACCAGTACCTCCACTCCTCCAGCTGTCACCCCAGGCACTGCAAAACTGGCATAGCGTTTAGCCAGGCACTCAGACTCAGAAGAATTTGTTCTAATGATTCCGATTTCTCCCGCCATACACAGATACTGAGGAACAACTTGGTGGCCAGGGGTCACAGCTCTCGCCAAGTTCATCGTGCCATTGCCAGAGCTAAAGCTATCCCCAGAAATCTAGCTCTCACGGGAAAGGCCCCTGATGCCATGGCCAAACCCATGATTCCCTTGGTTACCACGTTTCACCCCAATCTCCCTCCCCTTCGCAAAATCACTAATGACAATCATCATATCCTCCATACTTCAGATCGCCTTGCCCGCGCCATCCCCAACGGCCCCACATTGGCTTACAGGCGTCCTCGAAATCTACGGGACTTGATTGTTCGAGCTGAAGTCCCATCCTTAGATGCATCCCCTCCCACCCAGCATGGTACTTTCAAGTGCACTTCCAGATGTGTTGTCTGCCAGATTCATATCCAGGAGTCTGACTCCTTTTCTGGCCATCCTTCTGTCACTACCCACAGAACCATTGGTAACATCACTTGTAACACCTCTAATGTCATATATCTCATTTCTTGCAGGGTCTGTGGAGTGCAGTATGTAGGTGAGACTAAGAATACGCTCAAGAAGCGTTTCTATGCCCACCGGTCAACGGTCAACACCAAGAAACTAGACACCCCTGTTGGTCATCACTTCAACCTGCCTAACCACTCCATTTCTGATATGATTTTGCAGGGCATTGAATCTCTTGGCCATCGCAAGGACTCAGTTCGCCTCAGCAGAGAGAAAGTGTGGATGAATCGTCTTCGAACTATTCAACCACACGGTCTCAACATCCAACTTGGAAATGATTAATCCTTTTTTTCCTCCATTGTCTTCTGTTACAGATAATCCATCTGGTCTTCCTTGTTTGTGTTTACCCATCTTCCCCCATCTTTCATCCCTTTCCACCTCCATACTGTTTCCCCCCCCCCCCCCCCGCATCATCCCTTCACTCTCACACTCTTTTGTCCGTTCCCAACCCCTGTGACCTTTGATCCTTCCCCTTTCTGGTCCCTCCCCTGTTCACACCAGACCCCTTGTGGTTTGCCATCTCCCTCTGTTTCTTTGTTCTCTCATCCACCCTCCCCTGCATCTTTCTACACCTTTCCCACTTAATCTCCTTTTGTGTTTCTTCTTTCAGCCCTGCATGTTTGTGTGCACCCCCATGTTAATGTATGTACCTCTGTCATTTCTGTTTTAGCCTCTGAAGAAGAACTTGCTAAGTTCGCAACGTCAGGCCACATTAATTTTAAGATTATTTTTTTTGTTTCTTTGTAGGCTCCATCAGTCAGTAGCAAGAGCCATCATGATGAGGAGTCTGAAATGAGCGCAGGTCAAGGCATGTTTGATTGGGACAGCAGCTATGGGCAGGCTTACACTCAGGAACAGGTGGACGGTAAGTTTACACTCTCCAACTTTTAACCCTAACCCTCCTCAATCCTCCAAAATCAACCAGGCAGTCGTTGAGGATTTTAGAGGATTGAAGCTAAATGCCAAAAAGTGTCAGTTGAGTTTGAAGGATGCATTGTGTCAAGGTAGTAGGCTATGCCCTGCATTGTTTATGTTCAGTCGTGTATAATTGAGGCCTGCCTTATTCTGGATATAATATCAGTATTCCTTCTGGGTATCATCTGCACTGCCTCAATGTATTACAGTGATTGTTGATGGATTGGGGCAGTGGTCACCCCTCCACTGAACAAATTCAAGAAACATCAGATGTTTTGGGAGGACTTTTAAGGATTGAGGATGCATCTTAGCCGAAAGGTCCTAGGCGGTTAGGGTTAATATTGATGGGAAAAAACCTAGACATTGAATACTTGAAAGCAAGGAGTGCCCAAATCCACTAATTTTTAGACAATCTGAATTAGACCCAGAACGTTATTGCTGATGCTGACTCGTATTGTCGGGTATAACTCAACTTGGCCAAACTATTGTTTTGCTGATATCATGTTGGTTTTGTTCATCTTGTTAGGTGTAACTCATTTGCTGTCATTCAGAGCTATCTTATGTGTAAAAGGGTTCCAATACAAAATATGCATGTAATCACAGTACGCATTAAAAAGTTCCAACTCCTTGCTTTTAAGACTTAGTCTGTGGAGCTAGGCAATGCTCTCAGATATTCAAAGAAAGAGATCATGTATCAAGACAATGGGAAAGAATGTGGATTTTTATTCACATTAGTTCTTCCCTTCTCTCTACAGAAATGAACCAGCAGTTGAACCAGACCCGCTCGCAGCGTGTGCGCGCCGCCATGTTCCCAGAGACCTTAGAGGAAGGGGTTCAGATCCCGTCCACCCAGTTTGACCCCAACCACCAGACCTCGGTCCAGCGCCTGGCCGAGCCCTCTCAGATGCTGAAACACGCCGTGGTCAATCTCATCAACTACCAGGATGATGCTGACTTGGCCACTCGCGCCATCCCCGAACTCACCAAGCTTCTCAGTGATGAGGACCAGGTAATTTTTTTTTTTATCTCTCGGTTTCAGCTAGATTACATTGTTTCTACTTTAAATTAATCGGAGTGAGTTGAGTAGCTGTCTGTAACCAGATTGTTACGTGTGAGTGTTGGACTTTTGTAAATCACCAAAAAACAGTCCAAACAGTTCTTCGGAAAACCCTCAAAATCAAGCAAGGCCTAGATGGGATTTGATCATGAAGCGCAGAGGTGAGAGTGAAGGAAAGAACCACTGACCCAAATGGACTCTCTTCAGTGTTTAACCTATTTGTAGTTGCTCCATTGCATTAATGACAGGTATTCATGAACAATTTGAAAGTGAATGTGGCAAATTGCCTGTTCATCTTTCTAGAAGATTGCTGCAGCCTATACACACATACTGAAATTTGCTTGCCCAATTCTGTTAAATATGCATTGTGTATGCTGTTTTCTTTGCTCGACGACATTCACATTTTTATATAAATCAAACTGTTTTGTATTCTTTAATTGTATTAATCCCAACCCTGCTAAATGCAACAAAACTAAAAAGTTGTTGCATTTAGCAGTCAACTCAAGTCCCTGTGCTTGTTGCATCTTGTTGCATTTAGCAGGGTAACTGCTCATAGTGCCAAGGCAATACAACAGAATCCACTGTTGCATTTGGTTGCATTAAGCAGGGTAACTGATTGGTGCCAAGGCTGGTATCACTGGGTTAACTGCACAATGCAACAGAATCCACTGTTGCAATTTGTTGCATTTAGCAGGGTTCTTATTTCAGCCAAGTCGCATTTTGTTGCATTTGGCAGGGTGCTTAGCGAAAAAACCTGTGGGGTGGTTAGGGGTAAATTGTTAATGAGTTAAACAGTTCCCCTCACCTAATAAGTCGTGCATCTCATTTATGTATAACAGGTGGTTGTCAGCCAAGCTGCCATGATGGTCCACCAGCTCTCCAAGAAGGAAGCCAGCCGTCACGCCATCATGAACTCCCCTCAGGTGGTGGCCGCTTTGGTCCGTGCCATGTCTAACTCCAATGACCTAGAGACCACCAGGTGTGCCGTGGGTACACTGCATAACCTCTCCCACCACCGCGCCGGTCTGCAGTCCATCTTCAAGAGCGGCGGGATCCCGGCCCTCGTCAAGCTTCTCAGGTTAGTGCTTGATTCAGGAGGAAAAAAGTTGTCCAAGGAATATAAGATCAAATGTTTACTTAAAAATTGGTCAAATATCAGCCATTCTGCTACCTGGGCTTAATATTATTTTTATCAGCTCTTTGTCAATTTTGGACAAGCGTAGGTGCACACAAATTCCAATTGGCGGCATGTGTAACTTAGATCAGTGAATTTTGAAATTGAATATTTGAATATTCTACCAAGTCTCAGTTGGATTAAGCCACTAAAAATTGTACAAAAAATCAAGCTTTACAGTACAATGAAAGCATGAATAGTAGATTGCACTGTGTGGCCTACAAGGTGTATGCATATAGTGCACAATAACCCAACCCCCAGCACCACCAAAGTGAGAAAGAGTGATGTCGTTATACATTCGCTGTAAAATTTGCCAGAGTTCAACTCGGGTGAATTTCGAGCCTAATAATTGCCATGACGTCATCAATTCTCATTTGCATTCTTATATGCGCCAAGTGTGAACCCGCCTTTTTGAAGGAACTTGCTTTGCCCCTGTACACCTGGAACTCACAGAAATATTATTGTGCATTCTTTGTGTCATTTGCTCACATAGGTGTGCACATGTAATGTATCCCTCCCAATGCACTCTCAGGAGTAGTCACAAAGTGCCATCTAGGCACAGATTCCATATAACATTGTAGACCTGTTATGACAACAACTTTCTAACGCTCTTTCTCAATTTGTTTTTGGTTATTGCAGCTCCACTGTTGAGTCAGTGCTCTTCTATGCCATCACCACCTTACACAATCTCCTGCTCCACCAAGAAGGCTCCAAGATGGCTGTGCGTCTGGCCGGAGGCCTACAGAAGATGGTCATGCTGCTGGCCCGTAACAACGTCAAGTTCCTGGCCATCTGCACAGACTGCTTGCAGATCCTGGCCTTTGGCAACCAGGAAAGCAAGGTAAGCTTGCTATAGAGAAGTGCTACGCCGAATATACCGAATGTATGATCATCCACCAAATATACCGAATAACATGTTACCAAATAGCACCGAATAGCATGTTACCAAATAGAATACTTGAAAAATGTGAACCGTCTGGAGAAGATGACAAAAACATTTGTGATGTAATTTTATTCTTATAATGTATGTGGTTTTATTTTTTATCATATGCCACATATTTTGTGGACAGTCCCTTTACACGCATGATTTGGGAGCTTCCTTGGGGAATATTGGCCCTAATTTGCATCTTAAAGCGCTCTCAAATATGAGCTAGTCAGCCATCTCAAAGTTAAATAATGCATTCTCTGCTCGCTCTCTCTCTTTTTAGCTGATCATCCTTGCCAGTGGAGGTCCAGCCCAGCTCGTCCGCATCATGCGTACCTACACCTATGAGAAGCTGCTGTGGACAACAAGCCGCGTCCTCAAGGTGCTGTCTGTCTGCCCCAGCAACAAACCAGCCATCGTCGAAGCTGGTAAGTACTAAATGGAGAAGATTATCAGAAATGTGATCTTTGCAGGAATGATGAAACTTGGGGCCTGTCTGATGATAACTTTGGGGATCAAGTAGTTAACTTAGCTGCCCCCAGAGTCCACGTCAGGCATGTTGAGTCTTCCGGTCAGAGTCTCTTTTAAGTTTAAATATGGGAGGTAGTAGTGGTGGCTTCGGTTGAGTTCTCCTAAAGACCCCTGAACTTGAAGGATAACTTCCCCAAGACTTCTAAATTGTTCGTGCAAGAGATTAACTTCAGTAGTTGCAAGCTTTGTCTTTTGCCCTTTAGCTTTTTAGAAAAAAATGAACGAAACAATTGTGCAAGCCTCTTTGGCCTGAATTTCAGCTGAAGGTACATGACAGAGAAAGACTCTGAAATCTTTGCGAGCTTAATTTTAAAGAGTCTCTCTTGTCCAGAGGTTTAATTGATTGGTCGGTGTGATTTCTAACAGGTGGTATGCAGGCTCTGGGCATGCAGCTTGGTCATCAGAGCAACAGACTGGTGCAGAACTGCCTGTGGACCCTGCGCAACCTGTCAGATGCTGCAGTCAGAATGGTAAGTCTGTGATCGGTCTGTGATCGGTCTGTGATCGGTCTGTGATTGGTCTGTGATCGGTCTGTGATCAGTCTGTGAGTGGTCTGTGATCAGTCTGTGAGTGGTCTGTGATCAGTCTGTGAGTGGTCTGTGATCAGTCTGTGATCTTCTGTAAGGCCAAAAAAAAAATGTTGTGTTGCCCTCACATGAAAAATATCAGGATTGTCGGTCGGTCGGTCGGTTGGTCAGGGGGGTATACATAGTTCAAATATATACGCTTACTCTTTTTCTCTATTCTATTCGGTTACCAGTTCCCCTCTACCAACGTACACGAAACGTACAGGCTATGCATACAGCACGCGCCAACTATACTGTGAACATATGTACATGCATGCACTACAATGTACAGCGCATGTACATTTGTATACAATGTATACAATACATCACACCACATGCTCCAAGCCTCGGCCTTGGTTAGACGGACAAAATATGTAAATTCAAACTGTATTACCATTTTAGGTATGAACGTTTTGTAACGAAATGCAAAATTATGGCATAACAAAGAAATAGTAATGGTAAGGTTAAAGTTTATTTAACTTTTTTCCCCCCAAAAAGACCCCCAAAACAAAAAAAACGACCAGAGATTTCCAAGTATTAAACTATTTTCATTGTAAAAAGTTAAGTAGAAGTACAACTCTCTGGATACCAGAAGAAGAAAGCAAGAAACAACCTCAGTAAGGATGGGAAAAAAAATCAATCAATCAATTGTCTATTCTTCGTAGGATGATTTGGAAGGCCTGCTTCAGATGCTGGTGCAACTCCTGGCCTCCAACGACATCAGCGTGGTCACCTGTGCCTGCGGCATCCTGTCCAATCTGACCTGTAACAACGCCCGGAATAAGATCATCGTCTGCCAAGTGGGTGGTATCGAGGCCTTGGTGCGTGTAGTCATCCAAGCTGGTGACAGGGAGGAAATCACTGAACCAGGGGTAAGATTAAAAAGTTGAAAGTTTGAGAATGTATTTTATCCCTAACCTTCCCAAATCCTCCAAAATCCTCTTTGTAAAATGAAGGATTTTACATGATTGAAGCTATATTGCAAAAGTGTGTGGCTGATTGCGGAGGATGCACTGTGTCAAGGTCTTCACCGTCTTGGGCCGGACTTTGTGTTGTTTATGCTCAGCTGTGAGTAAATTTAGGCTTATATTGATACTTAAAATCCTCCGCATTGCTCCAGAATGTCACTGGCACTGCCTCAACATATTGACATGGATTGCTGGAGGATTTTGCAGGATTGAGGCAGTGGTCACCCCTCCAAGGACCACATTCAAGACGGAGGATTTTGGAGGATTGAGGCCGTATGCAATTTTTACATGAAGGCAGTTGGAGGATTTTGCAGGATTGAGGTTACATCCTAGCAAAAATGCCTGGGGAGTGAGGGTTAATGATTTCCAAGCTTGTGATTTTTTTTGGCAAGCTCTTGGACAACATTGAGTATACTGCGCTTATAACATTTTCTATGAAGTGCGAAATCTAGTAAATGTGCAATTTTTCGTGCGTCTTTAGTCTTTAAATGGAAGAATTTCAACGTCCAAATCAAGTAAAAATGAATGGCAAATATCAAAAAAGTAAAAAGATATTGCTTTAGCCTTCAATTCCCTTCCTCTAAATTTTAAGAACTCTCCCTATCAAAATCCTTAAGTTCACCATTTAATCATTGGGGTTCATGTACACTCCTTGGAAAAGTATAATTTTCATAAGTATTTATACTGGCGGATTTTGTGGGATTTATTAACCAAAACATGCAGAGGTGTGTTAGCTTTGAGCTTTGCTAAGGGCAGAACAACTGTCAAGCTCTGTTCATTCAACAGAGCTGCCAACTCTCCCTGATTCTGCGGAAAGGTCCCTGAAAATAAGCCAATCTTTCCATGTTCTGATGAATAAATTTGAAAATCTCCCCAATTATGGAAACTTTTTTCCCTATTATGTTGAATGTAATTCTAAATATCTCCCTGATTGTTGTACAAAATCTCCCTGATTGCAAGATGCAAATGTTGGCAGCTCTAATTGCCCACCCAAAAGTTGGCGGGCGTAATTTGTAATAAGCCCCATCTTCATGTTTTATCAGAATTGATCAAATGACGAGAATTTTCAAAACCGAAAGATTTAATGGGACTGAAGGAATAATTTTCCCCTTTTAATTCTCTGTCTGTCCTGAAGGTGTGTGCCTTGCGTCACTTGACCAGCCGACACCCAGAAGCTGAGACGGCCCAGAATTCAGTGCGTCATAACTTTGGTATCCCGGTAGCAGCTAAGCTCCTGCAGGCTCCGTCCCACTGGCCTCTCATCAAAGTAAGTTCCTTTAAAGAGTTGCAATCCAAGCAATCGCAAATCAACCATGAGGCAAAAACAGTCGTGTCACAAAGGATTGTGACAAAGGAACGTGTGTGTCGAGGTCCATTTGAAAAGCTCGTGACTTGACGTCATAGTTGATGAGTTGTAATTGACTTGTGGCCGACTTAATTACCGCTTTTAAAAGCTTAAAGCGCCTGTGACATGGATTTTTCTTGGTAACATAATTAATGCGACTTTCTCCTCCTCTTAAATGTATGAAACGATTGGACATCTCTTTTTGGTGAATTTTATTGAAATGTGTACTTTTTTAAACATTACACATTTTCCGTGCTTTTCTTGAGGGCGCTGTTGCCGTGATGTTATATATCAGGAAGACACTGTTCAGTTTAGGGGTTTTCTATTCAAACTGTAAACCCAAAATGTGCTTACTGAAAACATTGGTGAGAAAACTTTGCTGACTGAGTTACTGTCATGCACTGAAACATCAACGAATCACCAAAGAAAAAAACATTTAGAACAGCAAAATATCCAAAATTCTGGCCCCTTTTGGAGCTAAAATATCCAAAATTCTGGCCACTTTTGGTGTAACATTGAGGTTTCTTCCTGAAATGACTGTGAACATGGAAATTTGCATTAGCATAATAACCAAAAAGTCACCAAAATGCCCTAACAAATGCTAACATGAAAATTGAAAATAAAATTAAATGGGACTCGAACTTGCATTTTCAAGGACTGCATTAAAAAAAAAAATTCATGGGCCCTTTATACCCTCCTAGTTTCTCAGAAAATCAGACAAGAGGTTTACAAGAACTATCAGGATGATTCCTCTTGAAAATAAAGGCACAAATAAATCTGTCCTTGGTTTCTTGCGCAAACAATGCTGTGAGAACAAGGCATCAGTAAATATTTAATCTATGGCTGATGGCATATTGACCTGACTATATACCACTCACTAGAAATCTATCACGCATGATTACTTTTAGAATAAAGGAAACCGATTGCAAAGGAAAATATTTGATTTTGAACATTATAAATGAAAGTGTAATTGATTTTTTTGATGGTTTATTTATCTTCAGTTCTTTGCAAAACAATTTTGGAAATATTGATTTGTGAGATATTTTCATTTTCTAGATATTTTTGTATTGAAGTGAACTGATGACAGAGACTTGAAATCCTGGCTGCAATGTTTTCAGATATGACAATATTTTATTTTCTTGTGCCCTCACAGGCCACCATTGGACTGGTGCGTAACTTGGCCCTGTGCCCAGCCAACCATGCACCTCTGCGTGAGCACGGCGTCATCCCACGACTGGTCCAGCTTCTCATGAGAGCTAACCAGGACTCACAGAGGGTAAGACAAATCCTTCACATGAACTCTTCTTGTTAATTGTGAGTTTATTATAGGGTGGAATTAGTGGCTGATACGTAAAGCGTTTGCCTCTCACCACTGTGGCTTGGATTAAATTCCTGGCTCGAACCATATGTGAGTAGCGTTGTTCGTTGATTCTCTCCTGTGCCACAGGGGTTTTTGTCTGGGCTCTCCGGTTGTCCTCCCTCCGCAAAAATCAAACACTTTTGATCTCTTACTGTGCTCCATGGTCATACGTGGGTCGTACGGCGGCTGCCAAAATGCTCGACCACGTTGTAGCCGCGTCCTTCGCTATTCAGCTTCTAAGCTGCGAATAAGGATGATTAGCCCCAAAAATTGTTATGAAATTATTATATCAAGCTGGCTTGGAGGATTCTGCACAGTGTTGGACTCTGTAAGATTCTCGGACATTTCTAGTGAAAATATCAGGGAGTTATGGGGAATGATAACATACTGACTGTTTTGATGATGCCACCAGATACTATTTAATAATTGTTGCAAGAATTGTCTCTTAGGATGAAGCTCTGTGTACATTTTGTGTCATTGTTTGTGAAGACACTTTAATGAAGAAGTCCATGTCTGGTTAAACCCTAACCTCCCCAACTCCATCAAAATCCATCCCCCCATCTTGGTGGATTTTGGGGGACTTGGTCCTGCAGGCCTGGTTTGACTAAATATTGATGGAGTATGATGGACTTGGGCCTAAAGGCCTAAGGCAAAGTTTGAATTGGAAGCAGTGTGATTGATGGATTTTGGCGGACTTGGTCCAGTACGTGATAAAAGACAGTAGGTAGTTAGGGTTAATCCTTCCAAGCTCATCTTCAGATTAGTTTAACTTGAGAGTGTTGCTTGACCGTAGCCATCATTATTTCAAGTATTCTGACCTCTCTTTGTATGGACCAAGTTGGGCAGCCCGATTGTTAATAATAGTATGACATTTCACTTTTAAGCAGGTTGCAGTTACATCTCCCTATAGACCTTATGCGCTACGGCGGAGTTTGAGAGCAATGCTTTGTTTTACCAGGATAGGCAGGGGAAAACCTCTCATTTAATGTAACAAAACTAAAAAAGCAAGGAACGACTTTTCAGTTGCTGCAAGGCATAAGTTCTATACGTGTAATATATAGTCATTGTATGAGTCTTTGGCAGAAGTGTTATACCCGAATACTAAAATCCAACCCTGAATTTGTGTTCTTGCAGAGACAGTCAGGCGGTGCTAATGGACAGAGCTACACTGACGGTGTGCGCATGGAGGAGATCATCGAGGGAGCCGTTGGTGCGCTTCACATCTTGGCCAGAGACATGCACAACAGGATGCTGATCAGAAACCTCAGCACTGTGCCTCTCTTTGTGCAGGTATTTATTTCCCTGTTTCATTTCCTACCATGGATTTTTTTTCAGTTGAGGAGAAATTCTTAACGTATTGGTTTTTTGTCCTTCATCAACGTAATTGTATAAAGTAGCATGTACTAAGTGCTGTCCTAGAGCCGGCAAGAAATAAATGCACAAGTTTGTTAGGGTGGGGTTCAAACTGAGGACCTCTAACTGACTAGCGCAGATGGCTGAACCACTTGACCACTGAGCTTGGGGCATTGAATTGGAGATCAAAATCAAGGAATGTAAGGCTGTTTGAAAGCAAAATCCTCTGGAATTTAAAAATATAGTTTTGCCTTCCCCGTTGTAACTAACAGTATAAACTCAAGGGTGTCGGAGGGCTTGCAGTAAAAAAAAAATCACATGTTTAATTGGGTTGGACTCAAATCACGATCTCCTGCCTACAAGTGCAGACATATTAACCATTCAACCACAGAGCTTGCTGGAATCAACTGGCTGCTTAATAAAGAACGTTCCAATACCATTTATGGAAGTTCTAATGCATTCAGGAAAGTTCTAATACCATTTAGTATTATAAGATGGAATACCATTTAGGGAAGTTCTAATACAATTTATGGAAGTTCTAATACATTCAGGGAAGTTCTAAATCCATTTAGGGAAGTTCTAAATCCATTTAGGGAAGTTCTAACACCATTCATGGAAGTTCGAATGCCATTTATGGAAGTTCTAATGTCATGTACGGAAGTTCTAATACCACTCACTTTGTCCATGTCACCAGCTGCTGTACTCCAACATTGAGAACATCCAGCGTGTGACTGCAGGCGTCCTGTGTGAGCTTGCCCAGGATAAGGAAGGGGCAGAGATTATTGAGCAGGAAGGGGCAACGGCACCCTTGACTGAGCTGCTGCACTCCAGAAATGAGGGAGTTGGTAAGCCAATCTTTCTACCATTTCAATTTCTACTATTTCAATTTCCTTTGGGCATATGAGCCAGCGACCTGCTCGCAGTGAGCGAGGCCGAAAAATATGAGTGTGCTGCCCAAGGGTGATGGCTTCAACCCGCCTGGCTTGAGGTCGACTGAAACTAATCCCACGCCTCGTTCCGTTCTTGTCAAAATAATCCCGGCGTGAACAGATATGTGATATGTCACTTTGTAGCGCTCCCGACATAACAGATCATCTGGATTGTGATTGCCTTATTTGAGATTATAGATCCTTGATATTAGTAGTCTCGGCAGAAAAGAGCTAGTTTTACATAAGTATAATTTGCCGGTGGGTGAATATCACCAGCAAGTTTTGCTGGAATCTCGAATGATTAAGGCCGATTTTTGCAGAAGATTTTTCACTTGAACATTTCTTGTGAACATAGATCTGTTTGTGTTTAACATTTTTTTTTTAAACTGCCTGTGTACTTTGATATCTCACATTGAGCCTGAGTTTTTTCATACGTTGATAGCATATTCATAAGACAGAATTTGTGTCGGAGTCATGTAAATTTAATATTAGGTTTTGCCCTTCAGGGACTAAAAAAACACTCTATACTCAGTGTGTTACCTCCCGAGTGAAAGTTGGAATTAAATTGAAAGCATATGATAAAAATACCCGATCTGGATGTACTTCCTCACTCCAGCCACATACCCCAAAGTTCAATTCCTTCAAACGTTGGTTTAAAGATTCAAATTGCAACCCCTTGGATCCCTGTTTCAGTGAGTGGTAGATAAACAATTTGACACTGCTTTCTTGTCAACAGCCACCTACGCTGCAGCTGTGCTGTACCGCATGTCTGAAGACAAACCACAGGATTACAAGAAGCGTATCAGCGTTGAGTTATCCAACTCCCTGTTCAGAGGAGACACTGCACCATGGGGCGAGGTAGGCACAAATACCGGTATTTCTCAGGCCTTGAAGTGTCTTTTTGAACAGGCTTGTCCTTTTCCCAGATTGAACACCCCAGTTACTATTAGTGAAAACAGGAACGATTTATACACTAGGGCGGCATATAGTCCCATTTTGAGGTTTTGGTGGCCACAGGGAATATACTTTTGTCTTTGTAATGTATACCGTGTTTTGTTTGTTGTTGTAGCCCATGGACATGCCCGATCCGCCAATCATACAGCAAGACTTCTCCCATCACAGTAGCGCCAGCAGCCTGCATAGTGACTACAGACACCAGCAACCGCCGCCACAACAGCAGCAAGGTGGAGCTATGCACATGCAAGGTGAGACCCCTTCCAGTTTGTCATTGAGGAAAACTCACAGTGCTGTTGTCCATCAATTTGGATGGCATGCGTGGCGCAGTGCGTTAAGTGCTCGCCTCTTACCGCTGCGGCCCTGGTTCGATTCCGGGCTTGGGTCATATGTGACTAGAGTTGTGGATTGATTCTCTCCTGTGCCATGAGGGTTTTTCTCGGGGGTTCTTCAGTTTTCCTCCCTTTGTAAAAATCAACACTTGTGATCTGGCAAGTGTGATAAGGCATGGGTTGTATGGCAACTACCTGAGGTACGTTTACATGCCTTCGGCTTGACCATGCTGTAGCTGCGTCCTTCGCAATGCAGCTTCCGCTATGAATAAGGATGATTAGTCTCCGCCTTCAAGTTATTTCTTTATAACGGTCCTCTTAAGTACATCACAAGTCCTCCTGTCTTTAGCTAAGTTGCAAGCTGTTCATGTAAACTATGACAAAGACATTCCTTAGTATGTGTTGCTCCTAGTTACTTGTGACTGGACGTGTGAATGGACTTGCTATTTATTTGTGACCGGAATAGGGATGGACTGAGATGGACTCGACTACAATGCTGCAAAGTTGATACTGTAGCTGAATCAGCATCTTGCAGGGAATGTACACGGTGGTCCTACCTAGGGAACTCTTGAAGGAAATATTATGTGTGCACACTTTTTGTGTGTGCAAATCAGGGTTCTAGCCAGGGTGAAATTATAGCGTAGGGGTAAATTTGGTTAGACAACTAATGCGAGCGCGGAGTGCGAAGCCCTTACGGCGTGGGGTCCGGGGCCCGCTTAAGGGCCCCGGAAAATTTTGGACTCTAGATGCTCTGTGGTGCAATCTGAGGCGATTCCCTGCCACTTTCCCCTGATTTTTTTTTAGCAGAAGTGTTTAAAATTATAAGAAATTTTGTTTTATTTGTTTCAATGATTGATACTCTTGCTCCTGTAAAGTTTCTTCTGTTTTCAAATTTTAGATTATGTTTACAATGTATAAATTGTTCCAACTTCCAAGATCGATGCTTTCTGATGTTTAACCATTTTTAGTAGTTCCTCAATGTTTTATAAAAAATTGGGATTTACTTTGTCAATATTAAGTGCGAGAACAAATTGCATGAACATTTCATATTTCAAGAAGCCTTGTGTTGTGTAGCGCTACCGTAGTAGCAGTAGTTCCGATTTTAAATTTGTAAATAAAACCATCCGATCGGCAGGGAGAGAAATTGTAAAACCATGGAGTTCTCAGACAGAAAAAGTCGTCGGCGATTGCAAATTCAATATGCTACAACACAATGTGAAGGAGAAATCTCATTTTTGTTATGTTAAAAAATATAATTGTAGATAATGACGATGAGAACTAATCACCGGGAATTGCTTCCTATCCCGGCTGCGGCCGGCCCCGGCCGGCCCGGCGTGCGGGCGCGGGCCAGCCCACACCGGCTACGCCGGCGAACTACCGGACCAAATTTTCCCTCAGCATTTGAGAAAGCAACGTATTCGTGGAGCGCTAAAAACTTGCTTTGTTGCAATACTTGCTGATTGGTTTTGTCCTAAGAACAAACAGATCCGTTTTTACTACCAAACTTATTGAACTGTTATCAGCAACGAGTAGTGACAGTCAAAAATCCAAATTTTCGACAGCGACATTCTTCGAGAAGAATTCTTCACGTGCGGCCATCTTTGAGGACGGATCCATTGATATCATAGGGGTGCTTAACCTTTCTTTGGACATCGTTTCTCGAATAAATCCTTTATGAAAATTATGTTCCGATGTTGAAGAACTTATTTTCAAACAGTAACACGTTTCGGACTTGATAAAAAGTATTATTTATAATTTTAAAACAGTTGAAATGCTTGTAAATATTGACCTTAGGAAAGCACACCCGAGGCCGCAAAATGGTGTGGTCCACAGAGCGCTCTGTACGTGACAGTTGGTGACACGTACGTCCGTACGGAGCGCTGTATCTACGCAGCACAAAACAGCACGTGCTTATTGCTATCATAGCGAATGTGTGTGGGGCAGCTTCACGGTAGGGGTATCGTACGGGGTACGTGCGGTGGGATCGTTGTTTATTTTTCGCTGTGTCGTACGGCCAGTGCGCAATGCTTAAAGTCGCTGCGCTTGTATACGAACAAACGGCAGGGTTTTTTTTCGCAACCAAAATTTATAGCGTAGCGGCGCGATTTAAGCGTAGCGCTTATTTCCGAAAGCGTAGCGGGTGCTAGCGCTATTTGATGCCTGGCTAGAACACTGGTGCAAATGTTACCTGTCACCACTAAAAGAGCTTGAAGTCAGACTTTTTAAGAATTGAGATATTTACATATCTGGATTAAACAGAACAAGAGCTTTCTAATGGTATACAACATTCAGGGGTGCTGAGTTCAGAAACGGAAATATAGACCACCAACTTACTTGAAGTTTTAAAACTAATTCTTGAGAAAATGGCGTTTAAAATACTACAGTTACGTTTTTACAGTGCATGAACGACCACATAATAAAAACAGGATGAAATAGGTTTCAAAGATGTTTGACAGATTGAACAAAATTGGAGAAAAGTAAAACCGTAGATCCTATGTTGCTCTGTGCTTCTTTGGTGACCTCAAACCCTCTGCCAGTTATTTCATGGATTGTTCATTTTGCCCCCGTCACACCCCTGTGATTATCGGTTTGGAAATGCCTGTTGCTGTATCTGTGGTTTAAGTAAAACAAAAAGTGACTTAAATTTTTTTAAACTTTGCTCATCAGGTAACTATCAGGAGCCCATGTCACTTGAGCCGATGATGCAAGATCTGGATCTGGGATCTCACACGGACTACGGCATGGACCCCACATTGGCCAACTTAGGCCCACCCTCCGCTGACCTGAATCTGGACGGACTCCCCCCTACAGACAGCAGTGGACTGGCCTTCTTTGACACCGATCTGTGAGCCATGCTTGAGGAGTGTTCCATTATAAAAGAGGGGGGAGAGGGATAAAACCCCATATCAGCATCAGACCTCTGAGTGACCTTTCTGTCGAAAGAAAAAAAAAACTGGTAGTTTTAAATTTTGCATTTGTTACCAGCAATGTTATTTGCATAATTCAGTTATTTTTCGAATGGAAGGTGCCAAATTTTTTCAGTGCTGAAAATTGAAAGTTAACAGTCATTCTGCTTGTGGAATTCATCTGCGATGGTCTTTTTTTTAATTAGTACCCAGGGGAACCTTGGTACTAACGTCGGAAACTGGCAATTATGTAAAATGAAACATTTTTTTACAAAGAATAATGCAAAATTCCAGTAAAGCAATGCTTTTCATGACCACTTTTCTTCCCAATTTCACTTTTGCCAATTCAGTGCTATTGCATTTTGTTTACTGCTTCCAGTAGTTGTTTTGAGTATATTTGCTGCACATGAAAACATTTAGCCAAAAATGTCCAGCATTTAATGAATTTGTCTCGGTAAAGTAGCTGAGACCTCTACAAAGACATTTACTAGAGCAGCATTGTATACAGAAAATATATAATCATCATTTGTAAACCAACCAATCAGGGTAAAGAGAGAAGGTCAGATTTGGCCAAACATAATCAATTGCACGCTTGGTTAGACTTATACATTGACTAAATGTGTGCTGGAGGTACAATGCATTGTGCTGCTACCGAAACTCAGTGTAAAAAAAATTGTTTTCTTCAGAAAAAAAAAAAAGAGTGGCAAAATGTAGTACAAGGCAGAGCTTTAGTTGCTGGAATTTTGAAACGAAGGAGCCATATTATGTGCACTTCATGTAGACAGTACTTTTATTGTGTGATAAAACTGTAGTTCATTGCTCCAGCAGCAGATTTATAAGAAAAACTAAACAAGAAACCGCTACGGAATATCTGTACAGTAGGGGATGTAATAACAAAGGGAGGAAAGTCCTCACGTGGGGATTGTCGGAGTGGCGGTTTGGATTGTTACGAAGCGCACTGTGGCCCACCAAAAAGTTGTGAAATAACGGGGTAAGACTGTAAATTACTTATGGTTTTTAACAAAGTACTACTTGAAGTGTAAGACGTCCAATCAATTTGGGAGCTGTTCTACAACTCCATGACATATACATTCACACAGTACTACTGAAAATGTGATTTCACTTCTGGTAAAAAACCCTGAGACTACTGGTTCAGCAGAAACAGTGTTAGAAGGTCATTTCAATTTTGCTGGTGTTGAGCTCGATTAAAAAAAGAGAGGACATTTTGAAGGTCTTGTTATGTAAAAAGACAGGATTTTTTTTTTATACAACTACTTCTGTCGATAAACAGGCATGAAACAAATGTAGAAGTGTTTGGACAAAAGTGTTTAATCCTAATTAAAGAGCAGACTAAGCCTCTGAACTGATGATGTCACACTTTGTTTACATGTGTGCTTTCCTAAGGTGCTCAGTGGACCGTGGGCCCCCACTGGCTCCATAGGAAAGTGCACATGTAAACAAAGTGTGACGTCATCAGTACAGAGGCTTATTTGAAGCTTGTAAATATGTGGCATATTTCTTCCTTTTTTTTTAACCCAAAACATACCAATCAAATAATGAAGAAAGAATTGGGGTGTGGAGTTGTGACTTTTTTTGTTATGAATGAAATGTGATTTTTTTTAAAGTAATTTTTAAATGTAATTGTCTGTGATGTAGGCGGTACAAGTCTTGAGTACTTCTTCAGTGATGTTCAGTGTGTTTCTGAGAATCCAAAAGAAGTACTCGCATTGTTACAGATGGAAGGAGCTTTCTAGAAGTTGTTGAAGCCATTGAAATGTAACAAAGGAAACCACATTGGCTCAACATAGATAAGACAACAATTATTGCAAAGTTTTCAGATTGCTTGAGCGTTTCTAGTCAGCGTGAGTTTAACGTCACAGTTGAGCTGTAGAGCTGCAGGCATACGTGTGAAGCCCACATTTCATTGTACATACATGCACCATTGGATTGTTGTACAACATCGCATTGAAATATTGCTCAGTTGTTCAGATAAAAAATGAATGTTCGAAAGACGAGGCGCTCGAGTTTATTTGCCGACGTGTACATTGAAAGTTAGCACTGAACACAATCCACTGATGGTCGGCAATTCTTGACCATCACTGCGAGCAGTGGTGATAACAGTATTTAAATCATGAAATTAAATGTTTGCTTTCTGTTTTTACTGACGTTTGTTTTAATCTAATTCATGTGAACCAAAAAACTGATGTACTGTGTAAAATATTTGTCCCACATCAGTACTTAAGACAGGGGAAAACGATTCACTAAAGATTATTTTATTTTTAAGTTTCTAAAAAAAGAGGTATTCGTTTTGCAATCAAGCTTTACCAAAATCTGCAACTGCTTCTGGAATGAAAGGTTTTAAGTTTGGGCCTGTGAATGGGTGCATTGATAAGCATTTCGTAGGTGGTGTCAGCGTATGTTTACTTATTGTTCAGCTGCACAATGCCATTTCAAAGTAGTTGAACTCATAATGTTGCCCAAATGTTAACAAGCTACCTAGTTCTATAAGGAGATCACTAGAGTGAAGTGAATGACACGCTGCACTTGTCTATAAATGTTTGGCTGTGAATTCAATGGTTACACAATTGAGGAGAATTTTTGTATGGTATTCGGCAGTTTTTGGCACAATGCGCTGCTCGCTCTTTTCGCTATTTTACGTCGTGTTATTTTTCTTTGGTGTGTCTTAACTTACATCTCTTAAGTGTCATTGAACAATTTTATTTGCCGTCACGTCTAGTAGTTGTTATTATTTTTTTAATTAAAGTTTTCATAATTAGTTACGCAGTGTTAATGTCACTATAGGCGAGTTGAAATAACAGTGGGTTAATTCCAGTGTAAAGAAACAGCAAATGTATATCACGATGGCATTTTTTTGATAGTACATACGCATTAATAATCTTAAAGTATTTTTTAGAGTTGTTTTCAGGCTAGTCAGTGCTCGTATGCAATCAAAGCTGTTGTATTCCATTTTAACATGTTTTCCCAATTTTTAAGTGATTACTTTTTAAAACTTCATTTTTTTTCTGTGTATCTGCCAGTTATTGTTTTTTAGTGAGTTGTACCGGTAGGATTGTTTGTTTTCATTTAATTAACCCTAACCCCTTCAGTGATTTACTAGGAACCTTCCTCTCTCTTGCAAAATCCAACACCATATGGTTCATGTAACTCAACACCCAAACTGTTGGACTCTGACTATGGTGGTATGCCTGACCCCATGTAAAGCATAATCAGTTTACTAGTGCAGTACTCACTCCAACAGTTCCAACAAAACATGCAGTTGGATTTTGATGGGTTGGGGTGGTTTAAGGACTCCAGTTTGTGGAAGGTTGCATATGTATGAATTTATGTATGGTTATTCTATAAATTTGGGGTCTACTTTTTTCCTGTCCCTTACATCTGACCTCATTTATAATTCTGGATGTACTCCTTAAATGCAGTCGTCCTCCAAGAGTGATTATTAATAGTAAACTACCCGCCCAGCAATTAAAAGTTCGTTTGAAGTTATTGGTAATGATACTTGAATGGCAAATTCCAAACTTCAGAGGTAACGGGACAGGAAAAATGTCACACTTGTGACTTTTGACCTTAAATTTATGGAATATCCATTAACGTATGTAGGAGCTGCAACCTTATAATTAAACATTAAAATGGCAAGATCAGTACTGGTCCTGTACTATCAAGTTATCCAAATTGATGATTATTTTCGGGTGAATATTGCAAGGATCTCGGCTGAAAATCAGTCCATCCAAACGGTTTGAAACGGCGTGAAATGTGTTAAGCTTGTATATTTTTCTGCCTAACTTTTAATAACCCTCTGATTGTGATTTTACATTTTTGTTGTTTTCGAATTGGCGAATTGACTTGCACCTTTCTTCCTGTTCTGACCATGTGTTTTTCTCAATTTCTTTTGAGAATGGATAAACATTGGTTTATTTATTCACACTTTCCGGGACACACCAGTACAGCCAGGGGTATCCGGGTGCATGGAAAGTGGCAAAGCATGCCCAGATGGGCCCGGACAGGGCTGAACGAATGAAAAGAAATTTCTGATCAAATTGTTTGTGTGTAATTTTTAAAGTCGTTAAGTTATTGAAATACATCTAACGCTTTGTGTACATTTCACCCACTTGCTATTTTCATTTCTTGTTATTTTTATAAAGCTGTTTGTTATATTAGATGCGTATTTTTTTTGTGTTGAGACTTCCAAGCCCCGTATTTACGGTATGTAGAAATAAAAATGCAACAGCATGCCCTGTATTCATTGGTCTCGAAATAGTCTCTTTTTATTTAGTCGTCGGTCATAATTATGTTAATTTAATTTTAAAACTTTTGAGTAATTTGAAGGAAACCAGAATTTAAACTTGGTAACGAATATAATATATTCGTTACCAAGTTTATGCCTGTTTGAGATAGCTTGACGCAAAAAGGGGGCGCTGAAATGAGGGCGCTGTTTCGTTTGAGTAAATATTCGTCTTTGTATTAATTTAATACAGACACCAACATTGGTTTTGACTTGAATGTCGGAGGAATCTGGTGTAATGGTAAGAATTTGTGACTCGTGATCAGAAGGTCGGGGGTTCGAATCCGGTGTCACATGAAAATCCGACTCCTATGAAAATCGGACCCTTTTCCCTATTATTGGTTAATCCCTCTCACGTGACCGGTCACTTTCCTAATTACCATACTTATGCATGCGCGGTATTACCAATGAGTAAATTCACGCTACACCGGTTCAGGGGCCATATGTCGTGTCCTTTAGCAAGTCACTATTTACCCTGCTAAAATATCTTCAAAAATTGATTTTCTCTGAAATACACTGTAAACAACACAAACTCGCACGGGCTTAGTTGTCAGTTCAGTGAATGGAATAAGGCATTTTAATTCTGAAAACGGTATTTTATTATTATTATTAATTCGAATTCGATACATAAGATGAGGTATTCCTTATATACATACTACACAAATCGAATACATTGTAGCAATATTGCTCTATCTACAAATGAAATTGTAACATTGTTTCAGACGTTTGTGTCTACAGAGACATTGAAAATTAATACGCTGGAACAAAAGTACATTCACGTTAAGCTTTTAATAAGTGTCAGTATTGTTTTGTTAAAATTTTTGTAAACCCTAATTTACAGGATTTAATAACATTGCTGCGTCATTAGAATACCACACGCTTACATATTAACAGAGCGCTAAACTATCAAAAAATAATATATTATGTTGAAGTAATTAATTCTAATACCATACCGATGTGCATTGCTTTGTGTTTGCATCTCGTGCAAGATGACTTGAAGTTATATTATATGACAAATCTGGGTTAATTTTGGATACGGACATCTGACGGGTTTACATTGCGACTATTTTATAAAAATCAAATGTGAAGGAAATTCAATGTGAAAAACAAAATACCAGGGTTTAAAACTGAGTAAACTGCAAGGCTTTTATAGTGTTATTTACATTTGCTTACACGAGGTTATACTTTCATAAAGTAGCATGTAGGGCAGCGTAGCATTACGTCAACAGGTGAAAACATCCCCGTTTCTTTTCATTAGCACGTGCGTTTTCACCTGTTGCTTCTGTGGCGTAGCAAGGCGATTTTGATCTGGGGTAGACGTGAAAAAGGGGCACTCGCCTCATTGATGCTGGAAGGTAGACCGTTTTTTTTTCACCGGTCAGCCGGCCGCGAATTTTTTCCCCCTAAGCGACATAAGTAACTGGGGTGTACGCTATGAGGTTTTGGACTTTACTTCCCTAGAACATGAGAAAAAAATATATGTATAAAAGAAAAAAAAGAAAGAAATGAATTCGAACCTAATGAAATTGAGACTTTATTTCCCTTTAAAAAAAATCCTCCAAAGCCGCAAATGAGAAAAGAAAAAAAAAGGCAAAATGTGATTTCGAATTCATACCCTCCGATCTCAACACCATTGCATAACCCAGCTGAGCCATCGAGTTCGACAGCAAACAGTAACTCATGGCATTTTATACCTGCGTACGTATAATAAAAGTATCGTAGAGGGCGCTCAACAACCATCCATACGTGTTGTTTGGGAAAAAAATAATTCGCCACCTGGCCTGACTAGGACCCTAGTCCTATGGGACGCTGTTCAAAGCGGGCGATAATGGGCACCATCAGACAATAGGTGGCGCTTTTCATGGTGGAATAATTGCCGACCTTCAAAACAAGGGCACTCGTTACCAAATATTGGGGGGGGGGGGGCCCAATATTTGGTAACGAGTAACGAGGGGGGAGGGGGGTGTTTAATTCCCCCTTAACCCCCGCTGGCTACGCCACTGAGCTGTGTGTTACCATTCAGTACTACATACTGAAGAACCATTCAGTTTTATAATGTAACGAGATCAGATGTTAGAACAGCGTTGTAGTCGAGTCTATCGCAAGTCCTTTTATAAGTCCTTTCATAATTCTAGACACAACTAACCGGATGAACAATGATAAAGGAATGCTTTTGTCGCAGTTCTTTCAATATAGTGACTTGTCTTGAGACTGAATTACTATGGATTTGTGATGGACTTGTGATGGACTTGTGATGGACTTGTGATGGACTTGTGATGGACTTGTGATGGACTTGTGATGGACTTGTGATGGACTTGTGATGGACTTGTGATGGACTTGTGATGGACTTGTGATGGACTTGTGATGGACTTGTGATGGACTTGTGACGGATGGCCAAGACAACTCAGCTGTTTCAGAAGTTCCTGGATGTCCGCGCCAACCTATAGTATTTTATCCGCGCAAAATCTGGAAAGGATATTGCTAAGAAAATCAGCTTATTTTTTTCGCTTAATTCTAGACTTTACTATACCGATTTAAAGGTGATTCATTTAATAACTTTTTTATTTCAAGGATGAATGCAATTTCACTGGATGAACGATTTCTTTAAACAGAAATTTAAGCTGTATATATTTTATACAAAGTATGAATATATGTGTTTTGAATACTGGACCATGACATAGTATAGGCTACACTTAGTTTCGGGTCGTACTACAAACGATAACTACTGGTTAAAAAGTGCTTGAGCTTTTATTAGTACCTCTTTGATCAAATGTAAAAATTTGTAAGCGAGATGTTGTGTTCATTATAATTTATAGAAATGAAAATTTCTCATACGTGACATTGTTTGCTTGATGCAATAAAAGCTCGTCTATTTCACATCCAACTACTGCAGGGTAGTTTCAAGACAATCACAAGACAATCGTAAGTGAGATCGCAAGTGGATGAAATGACCAAGGGATGCTTTTGTCACAGTTTATTTGAGTAACTTTTAGCGACATGACTTGGAAACCGGACGACTTGTGACTGACTTGTCATTGACTTGTGATGACTTGTGAGTGCTCAACTACGACTCAGCCAACTACTTTTCGCCATCCTTTTGTTTTTAGAACCTCCCTGATTCACTAGTCATGCGTATCATCTCTGTAGGCTGCTTCTTGGGCAGGCTCATGCTCCCCCAGAAGTACCAGGACCGCCTGTCACCGCCCTCATTCCCGTTAAAATCACTGGACTTGATTTTTGTCTCGTCCTTCTGTCCTTCAGACAACGGGCGAGCACGTGCACGTGGCAAAGCACCGGGCCAGGCCCCGTTGGCCTCCCCGTGTTTCCAGGCCCCGTTGGCCTCCCCGTGTTTGATCGCTTTGCTGCTCCTGCTTTTGTGGACTTGGGCATACGGGCTCGCGTGGGAAGGAATGGTGGCAGCTTCTTGGAAGAACATGTCTCTGTTGTTGCCGTCGTTGTGGTAGGAACGTAGCTCCTTTATAACTTTCCCACTCACAGGCCTACAGATGAAAAATAAACACAAAGCAGCGTTAGTTCACCACTGTATGCTGGAAATCTTTACTTCAGAAGTTGTTTCATATTTTGATGATTGATAATTGGAGTTCCAACTCAGAGAAGACGGATGTTGTAATGATCAAACGGGGTGCGGGCAAACAAAGGCAAAAGATTTAGTGCTATTAGACATATGGGGTACTATAGCATAAGTTCAATTACTTTTAAGCCAGTTTTGCTTGGGAACATTTTTTACATGCCTATAATCACGAATTCCTTTTATACATTATTGCACACCACTGTTAATACTTCAAAAAGCTGGCATTGGATGGCTATTTACTTTCATATGCATATCGCATCATGTCTCGCTCCTCCACCTCCAGTTCCATTTTCCAACCTCAGATGATCCAACTGAAAAGCCTGGCTTGAAATTTAAGTCATACATAGCACACGAGGGCCCAAACTCAAGCCATTCGTCTCAAATGTTACATAACTCGTACTGTTAAGCCAGAGCCTTATCCCAGTACCAAGGTTTTAGAAAAGGGGCTTCGTTCTTTTGACGAAACATAAAGGCTGGTTACATCCTGAACATATCGGATCATTTAGCGCTACCTTGCGTTCAGGAACCAGACAACAAGCCAGAGCCATACCTGTGCAGTTCCTCTTTCTCTTCGTCTTCATCTTGGAATTTGTGGACCTTCCCTCTGCGTCGCCACAAGCAGACACTCAAGACGATTATCAGAACCAGTAACAACACACCTCCCAAGCTGACGCCAACATACAGCCATACCAGCTGAACTTGCAGCTGGCATTGCGTTCCACTGTACATCACCTCCGAAGACTGGGGACAGCTGAAAAGAACAAAAGAACAAGTTTTCTAAAATCCAAACCTTTCGGTTTTAAAGAGACCACTGACTGATGTGGCATTGCATCACCTATTCTCCAGCATACGGTTTACTGGTCCCAACCAAAAGAGGCAATTCAGCGCCATAGCTTTTTTGTCTGTGCACTTTTTGTAATCACTCCTTCTTCCACAAATCACAAAATGACGAATTAAAAGTTTCAGAAATTGGTAACTCCCCCAAGTAAGATAAGTTACCCTTATGCCAAAAAGTCGACGAGGACTGTAATCAATAAAACCATGGTTAAGTAGTGAATGTAACAATCAGTTTGGAACAGAAGGGAGGTTGACTAAGTCTCAACTTGGCAGATAAAATAATTAATTTTACAGCTCTGGTGTTTGGAAGTGTTGAGCAAGAAACAATGGCATGATCAGTAGCTCATATACCACATAACTTAAAAAAAAAAATTGAACAAGATTTGTCAAGGTACATGAGATAGGAGAGCAAGCAACAAGTAATGGATGCCTATAAAAAGTTCTTGCTGAATAACCAGGCTGAGACGAAACAAACTATATAAGGGGATTTCGAAAACAACGCCACAAACAACACAATAAATGAATACTGCATCACATGTATGGCGAAGGAAGGTTTAGGATTAGGCTGGTCAAAAAACGTCTCTCTTATTTACTTGCACGTTATTTGCTCGCTGCCCGACTCTTGGTGACATGTCCCATCTCCGCAGTAGGCTGGGTCAACTTTACATTTGGACCAGCAGACGTAATAGCAAGTACCGACGCCGCCATTTGTACTCTGCGTTAACACCAATCCTGCTGCACACTCGGGCGGGTCCGCATCGCAAATATATGTTTTATCTGGAACATAATGCAAAACAAATGAGACTTCTTACCAAGAATATGTGGTAAAGTAACGCGAACCAGCAACATACAGCAACATAGCTAGTCATCAAAACAGGAAACTGTTTAAAAAGCGTGTCTTTTTTTTTTACTTCTATAAGTTGAGGATAAAGGCAGTGTTTCGACTTGGGCCTACTAGTTCAAACATGAAAGATTACATTCGGAGAATGTCGGTTATGTCTGTTCTCAGGTGAAAAATTTCATACCCCTTTGCAAATGGCTAATTGAAATTGAAACTTATTTGTGAAGCAAAATCCACTAATTACACTTTGCGTAATATAATCTGTCTCATTGAAAAAGCTCATAACCCACCGGATTAAAACAGAATTACATTGAAACTTAACATTTGGGCTGCCACATCAAAAATCACAGACAATACATAACCGAACATTATAAAATACTTAGACGATCTCGAGTCCTGACCTTGTGGTGCCATGCAGTCCTGACATCCCGTCGCTACCTTCAGCTTGCCGATATACCCCCTGTCCACCGCCTTTCCTACCGTCGCTTCGTACAGGGCGTTGGCGGATATGCCTCTGGTGGTTGGCGTCATTTCGTCGTAGTTGTAGATGACATCATGCGGGACAACTACACTGCCAGCCCTATACGAAAACCAGACATAATTCAATTCGTTCAAACTGGAAATTTACCTTTTAATTAAACTCGGATGATGCCTTTGCAGAAATATATAAGAGAGGTGAGTTTAGGTGAATTCAGGACCATTTTGAAAACTAACCTCAATTTATCCTGATCGATAACAACCCGAGAGAAGCCTGCTACAAACTTGTATTCGATTTCAACCTGTTCAAATCAACGGGAATGAAAAAAAAACCCAATATTATTTTTTTTAATAGTTAATTCACCGATTCTAATATTCAAATTCGTCCATCACCATCGATTTTGAAGTGTTGTAGTTGGTGAATTTTAATGAAACATCGTATAAAATTGCCGTTATAGCCTATACATATACCCAATTCTTGCGAATATATATTCAATGAACAAAAACGAAATTGATACACTTTTTGGTTTGACATGGTAATGGAAAAGTTGCAAATCTTGATATTGTCATAGGAATGGAATTCAGAATTTAGAAACCCATAATTTCACAGTGCTAATCCCACGATTGTCAGGCCATCAACAGTCAACCGCGATGTCATGTCTCAAGCTTTGAGAAGCTTGACATTATTGTCATTTATTCTCCCCTTCCCAGTTACAGTTATAACTCGCTTGGACTTGCCATTGATTTCAATCAGACATTTATACTCACAGATAATTTGAATTCAAGTACAAGGGCATTGCATTCATTGGAGAATTTGTTGATAGTCGGGTCGCATTCCATACCACTATCCACTGGGGCAATGACTGCGATCTCAAATGAAACCTTCTTCTCAACTGAAACTGAATGAAATGTAAGCACGTACTGAAATCATTAATATCACAATTATACGAAAGTATTGAAAATTAATCAAATCCAAAATTATTTGACATTTTAAAATTGTTTTTAACTATTCAAAAATAATAATTGTATGTCATAAATCAAAAGGCTTATGAAGTATGTTTTTATGACAATGGTATTAAAAAATTTAAACAAAAACGTAAAGACAAAATACAGATAGTGAAACATACCTGTCCAAATTGGGGAAACTGGGTATTCGTCATCAGGAATATTTGGTATCGGTTCTGTAAAAATCAGATTCATTGGAATTACGATTATCATGTTTCTAAAAATCAGGCAATTGCGCAATGAAGGCAGGACATGAAGGCAGGACATTAAGGCAGGATATAAATACGGTATGCTCATCGGCAAAAGTCAACTCCGTACTTCAAAATTAACTTACCAACATGATTCACTAGTATATTGTGGCCCACTCTTTATCTTCCGTTAGGCATATCAGCAAGAAAACATTAAAACTAAAAGAGTCAGGAATAATTGATATTTTTTACATTTAAGGCTAGCCTTGCAGCTGTGCCAATAACAGATCAATTCTTAGCTTGATGGAGAACATCAACTTGTTTCTGATCAGAGTGGGAACCGGTGGATTGAAAATGGTAGGTGAACTATTATTACAAAGCGACAACGTTACAGACTTCAAATTATTGGTTAACAACGGCCGGGCGTACCGTACCTGAGCAGTCGGTCCCCCGCCAGCCATCAGCACATTCACAGGAACACGCAGCCTCCTGCCGTGTAGCGCCGTTCAGACAGACAAACTCAAGAGGACACACTATATCAAAAACAACATTTCAAGTCTTAAAATCATAACAACTTTGATAGTAAGAATCGTTGGTCTTTCCCTGGATTTGTTAACAGTCAATCAATTAACCAATCACAAATCAAGTTAATTAGGTGGAACTTACGCAGTTTGATGAAATCAAAACTTCAATTTTGTTACTGTAAAGGAGTGCCAATAATGGATGCGAAAATAACAAAAGTACGCCTTAAAGGACAACAATAATCTGTCAACCATGTAAAAAAAATTTTTTTGAAGATTGTAAAACAGGTTTTGACGAACAGTGTATAGACCATGAAAAAGCTTACCCATGCACAACGGATCAGTGTGGAAATACGGGCAATCACAGACACATGTGAACTTGTTTTGATACGATCCTCCATTTTGGCATGGCTCACACTCTAAAGCAGAAAAAAACCGATTATTTTACAGAGAAAAATGACTAAGAAGTAGAATTTTATCAGCAATGGATGGACGACTATAATCAAAGAAGTTCCCTGATAGAACCCCCGAGGCCTAAATCTGGCGAACATCTAAAGCCATCGTGGTGCTCAAATCTTTTTTTTTCCTTTGGTACTTACACACAATTAAAAAGTTGTCTTTTAAATTTTCTTTAGATTTCTTAAATTTGCTGGTGTTTTGCTGCCAACGGCAAGAGAAAATGATGATTCATCTTTACACAAGAATCCCTTTCAGCACTGTAAATCCTGGTCTTCTGTAGAATGGAGCCACGGTAAATAGCAACTTCACTAGGTTGTTGGTGTAACATTCTATCATCTGTAACCCTTTTGGATATATTTCAGTCAGTCAATAACTATGTGCCTAATGACCAGTAGTGCATATTGACGCGCTGGTAGATACCTGTGCAGGTTTTGCCAGTAAATGGCGACAGGCATGTGCAGTTGCAGAAAACATCAGAAAACACCCCGTCATTTTGACATTCAGTCACACCTCCACATTCTGCATAAGATAAAGAAAGCACCCTTTACTCGCAAATTTTCAACAATTTCAACAATGAAACTTTGTAAAAACCAAGTAAAGTTTTTGGAATATAAGGCTTATTACATTAATTTTCATGGGTAAAAAGAGAAAGGTTCAATCTTTTCCTGCAAGTCAAGCGACAAATCAGCGTAAAAGAGATGAAATAACTAAAGTTTTTAGTTAGAAAAAAAATGCTTTCTTAAAATCCTCAAGTTCTTCTTACGACTATATATATGAAATAAGTACATAAATAAAGCTGGCATTCAGAACAAGATATCAATTTATTGTTAACGACTTGAAGTACACGGTGATGATTCATAACTTTTTTCAACTTTGAGTTTTCTACAATGATGCGTCTTATTGTTATGGTCAAGAAAAACAAATTAAATTGACACCTATCTGCCAAAACATCTTTCAGCTCCTTTGCAAGATCTGATCAAAACGAAAATTGAAAAAAAAAAATCTTGGTCTTCGAGATGATGAAATTCAGACCGGTTGAGGCAAGAGGCAGTGGGAGGATGCTTGTAAGCCACGCCCACCGTCACCTTTACCTGCACAAACAGGTGGTAGGAAAACACCAGGGCAGTCACAGATGCAGGTGTCTGGATCTTGATTGGATCCGTCATTGGCACACGGTGTACACTCTGAGGAAGACATCACAAAAATTGAAAAGCCAATGTATGGCATCATAAACATAGTCAGTGGTGTTTCCGGGGGGGGGGGCAACTTGCCCCCAGCGGCATTGAATGAAGTCATATAACAAATAGCAGCATTTCTAAGACGGCTTTAAGACGATTCAGAGGGCGATACAGTAATTTTCCCACCCTGGCACTGTGGCACACAAAAGCTGGACACGCAACTGAACAAAGTTTGATTCAGCAAATTGGTTGTCTAGATAACCTTTTTTAAATTTTTGCTTTACGTTGTTGTACATCTGCATAGCTTTAGAATTGCAGCAATTTCAGACCATTTTCTCCCATAAGTCGTAGTGTACATGTATATTAGTCTCCACGTGTGTGTCATCAATAAAAATATATTTATTTGTTCTTATATATTTATTTGCCCATGTTCATATGCCATGTATTCCTTATATTGACTTTATACTCTATAAAATGACGGTCCTAATTCTTTGCACCGATTTTTTTTTAGATGAAAATCTGGCCCTGTTAAAATTACCTATTATTTAGTGTCTATATATGGAATTTTAAAAGCAGAAAAAGTCATTGTTTACCTTTAAGCCAGTGAGGTCAAATCACATTTTAAAAAACTATTGTCGGAATACAACACCGAATAAAATAAAATGTCAGTGGAAACTCTCAGTTGCTTAGATTTAATGGAACAGTCAAACACTATAAGGAAAACTGTGACATCTACATTATTCTTCTTTTAATATATAACTTTTATGGCAGAAAGCCTTGTTTCGAAATCACAGGTATAAACAAACACACTAATGACATATTTCCGAATTTATGAAAGTGATAATTGATTATTTCATTACCTGTACAGGTTTGACCAGTCCATGGTGATTGGCAATTACATTTGCAAGATGTCTCGTCGAACTCACCACCATTTCCACACTGCATGTCTGATGGACAAACTGGTAAAGAATACAAATGAGACAACAGATAACTGTAAGTCACGCCTCAAACTTGCGTTTGACGCAAAATCATTGGCTCAGTCCAGCACCACAAGTACGTTAAAATGTTTCGTTGGGGGAAAATAACACTTCGTCTCAATTCCTCTTAAATCATTACAATTGTGGGGCGTTTTTTTTCTTCTAATAATAATTTCCTACGATATTGCTGATGAACTGTTACTTTTAAGACCAAAGTAACCACAAAGAGAAACCAATTGTTCTCTTATAAATGTGATAGGAAAATCACAGAAGGTAACTGTTATAGGTTCTGTCCACGGATCACAAAAAAAGTTCAGTGTTGTTTCAGTGAAATGAAAACAAATCACATAGGGATGTGTGTGAATTGTTTTCGTTTTGCTGAAAGAACGCACACCTTTTTTGTGATCCGTGGACAGAACTTTAAACGGTGGTTGTGTTTAAAACTCCGTAACTTGAAGAAGTACATAAGTGATTTAAATGATTCTTGTACTAAAAGAAGGCTGATGAATTGGGCTTTTATATCCTAGATTTTGAAAGTGCTACCTACAGAGCCTCACTAAAGCAATAGTTCCGACATTTGGGTTTCGGGTTTTTTTTTACTCACCCTGTATATGAAAATGGATGTTTTGAAATCAATATACAAAAGTTAGCCTATCCATAACGCACAACTGACAGCTTTAGATCAATCACAATAAATCTTGCCAATTATTTTGATCATTACCATCACAGAGTGGACCCTGGAAGGAATTGAAGCAATTGCAGACACAGGTAGCTTCATCCTGATTGCCGCCATTCACACATTCCTTGCATTCTTTGGGACAAAAGAAACGAATAAATACGACTTCAATTTTCGAGCGTGAAAAAAAGCAACTCGTGTGTGTATCTGAATATAGGTACTGTAGACAACAAAAAATGTAAACGAACTCTATTAAAGTACAAAATAAAGAGATCTACACAATGGAAGATTGTGATGTACATTGAAAGTATAAAACAATTATTTATGCCCCAAAATGTCATTTGTTTTGTTTAAAAAATTGTTACATCAAAAAAGTTCCTAACCTGAGCATAAAGGGCCGGTGAACCCTCCCGGACACTGACACACACAGGTGTCCGGATCCTGTGAATTGCCACCATTCTGACACGGATCACAGGCTGTAAACAAAGAAAAACATCCAAAATAATGCAAATCAAATTCGTTTGGAATTGTACACATAGATCACATATAATGTTACAATATACGCAATATAAAATATTAAATGGTAATGTGCAAAGCGCTGTATTTGTCTTTAAACAGGATTGTCTTTGCCCACGATTCCCAACTTTATTTTTAGTTAAACTAATTTGTTTGGTTTCACCACACTGAAATAAAAGCGAGATTGCACCTTCAACTATTTCGCCATCTCTATTTAGACCGTAGAACGTTTGACGAGATCACATTGAAATCGCCACTCATGTACCCTTAATAAAATTACCCATCGAACCACGATACTTCACTAACAATTCCCCAGGTTTGTCAAACATCTTCACTTAAAACTTGTTTTATGTGAAAAAAAGTAAAGTAACTCGCCGGGTATTCGTGATTTTTATTTTAATCTGAATTCACAAGTGTAAATGTTGCACGACTTTTTAACCTCATGAAATGCATGCCACCTAAATGTTATGGAAATGCATCAAAATATGGCTATGAGTGAAAAAAAGAGATATAAGCTCTAATGCTTGGATAATGGTTTCAATTTGCGTGCATCCTTTTGGGTGCTAGACTTTACTTGATGAAATATCATTTAAAGCGTTGGCTGTAATGTTCTGCTGCATGAAAATGAATTTCTTTTCCACACTGTCAAATCCTTTTTCGTGACGACAGCCCGTTTAAGGACAACCTGAGAAAGGAAATCACACAATCGAAAGTCACCTGGTTATAAGAAAGATCTAAATGTTTTAGTAATGATAACTATAATGAGTTAAATGGGGAAAACACTATTAATGATAATACTTAGACAAAAAGATATCGCATTGGAAGTTTTCATTTGGCTAAAGTCGGGCTTACACTACTCAATTTGCCAAATGTGAATTTGATGTTATACGTGTTTTGCATTCAGTCCAGGTTAAACGGTGCGACTCTGAAAATCGTTGGGATATAAAACAAAATCCTAATTCTGTCTATCAAATACCAAACTTTGAAAAGAACAATTTAAAGAAATATACATGTTCTCGTATTTACAGAAGGGGATGAAATCTAAGAAATAAAGCTACTAATCACATATATAGGTTATTCCATGATGAACATGAGATCAATGTGGGCAGTTTCTAAGAAAGTTTCAAAACAAAGAGTACTACTAAAACTAAACCAAAGAATGGATACAAAATCAAAGATGAACGTTTCCAATTGGAAAATCAGAAACACTTCAAACATTCCTGGCTAAAGGCCAATTCACACTCGTCGCTAAAGAGAACTCAAACGCCGATTTGTGACATGATACATGCTACAAAGCGGGAAAGGTGTATTTGTGCGCGTTCACGAGTAGATCGTTCACGCAGTGGGCGTTCGACCGCAAGCGGGCGAGAGGCGGCGAAGCCTCCTATCTCACATTGTTAATCTGCAAAGGTTGAATACATTTTAAACTCCAGCAAATTTCACTGCCATGCAGTGTATCTGGACGCTTATATATCGGCAAACACGTCGTTGAATATGAACCGTTCTGGACGCAAACTACACAGCAACCACTATTGGTCAAAGAGATCACTAATTTCTACTCAGAAGAATCCGATCTACATGAAAACTAGGCTTAATCAACACACACACACAAATTAATTTGAAATTCACGAAATGTTTAGGGTGTGGGAGCAGAAATTCTAGCGTGGTATTTCGTGCTCCTTTAGGACTATTGAGGTCTAAATGACATCTTGCATTCTTAAACTTTGGAATTGGTTTGCGACTTCATTTTGATAAGCACATCAATCAAAACATGAAACACCTACAGTACCATCGTTTTTATGCGTTTAAAATGAAGTTTTTAACTATGTTAATACTGTGAGCTGAAGGTCATTTAACTAAACATACCACACACGAGAGAAAGGCGGAACTAATTTCGTGACGCCAGCAATGCTTGTTTAATTGTGGCAAATTCGTCATCAATCAAACTATAAGTTTGTGAAAGTAAGTGAAGTATATATACCTTCGCATGTCTTCCCTATAAAAGGTGACGGGCATGAGCAGTTGCAGAAAGCCTTGAAGAATGTTCCTCCATTTTCGCAAGCTTGCACACCTCCGCATTCTGAAAACGAAATCAACAAACCAGCAGTATTTTAAGATGCACCTTACACAAAGAAAGAGCTATTTCAGCTTCAGTGAACTAACAACTTTAATTTTAATCAAAGCTAATGTTGACATTATTTACCATAACGGAATAGACCTGACACAGAATTAATGACGGCACACTGTGCGCTTTTTTGGGGGGAGCATGGTGGCTCTCGGCCTCACCTGGCTGCCATAGAAAGCGCACATGTAAACAAAGCGTGACGTCAATTTGTCTCATTATAGCTATTGAAGAAATGTTTGTTTAATGGCGAATTTCTAGTTCCTACCTGTTACAGAGATCGTGAAGCTACAGTTGGCTTCGTTGCCACTACTATCGGAACTTTTACACGTCACCGCCGCGACGCCAATTGGAAACTCGTCTCCCGAATTGACGAGTTTGCCTGATTCATTACGACACGTGACATTGAGTAAGCCATCTACAGCATCATTGGCCGAGGGCAGGGGGAGCCAGTCTACGATAGCCACTCCTTCTCCTGGAACTACATCTTGGGAAATGTCGGCCGGACAACTCATGACTGGGGCTTCATTGTCTGTAAGAAAGTAAGAGAGTAGAGTTTTGTTCCCATTCCTTACTCATTGTTTCTCTCATATTTTGATTGATATTTTATTTTATTTTGGATTTGGTTTAGTCGACTTAAACGTTTCGCCAATCAGCAACTTGTTAGTAAACAAACAATCAATACAGAGAAAGGATCAGATTGGACTGAGATGAAATGGCATGTAATGGAATGATTGAAATGGGATGCAATGAAATGGATTGCAATACAAACTATAAGAGTTAAAGTAAATAAACGAAAAATAACTTCATCACATCATCTATCCATCCACTTAATAACATAACAGTCAAACAGGGCCATGTAAATCAATATTCAAATACAAACGAATTCCACAAATAAAAACAAGAAATGTAGGCCTACAGACCTTACCTGTAACAGTGACTGACACGTGGGCTCCATTGTCAAATCTACCTAATCTATTTGATAATAAAATCATCCATCGGCTAAATCCCGTACTGTGAATGCTACGTAAATGCTAGGTTAGGTAATGTACATGACAAGTGAAGGCTGCCCAACTGCTATGCACATGCTATTCTAGCGCTGAAGTTTGGCAAGGAAGCTAAATAGCTGTGCAACGCCTCTACCTTTAACAGTGATCACAAAGATACAGCTGCCTTTGTTTGTACTCCCGTCCGAAGCTTCACAAGTTACCACCGTCACACCCACTGGATACTCCTCTCCCGATGCGACCAGTTTGCCCGATTCATCTTTGCATGTGACGGGGAGTGGGCCATCTACGGTATCATTAGCCGAGGGGATGACGGGCCAGTCTATGACACCAGTGGACGAGCCCGGGACCAAGTCGTGGGAGATGTTTCCTGGGCAGGCCATGACTGGGCCTTCAATGTCTGTGAATCAAGCAACAGTTTCCGATGACAAAAATGTCACAACAGAAGTATACTGCTACTTAAATGTTGCTGTATAATAATACCGTTGCAGTTAAGACTGTTACAAATTACTTCAAATGTTCACACTTCAATTACAAGACAGTTCTAATTAACTTAAGGAATGTATATTTGTCTCGATATACCTATCTTTTACAGATAGTTTTTAACTTTGTACTTCCACATATTATTTTGATATCTTAAGGTTCAAAATAAAATAACTTTGTCACAATTTAATTTGAATCGGTTGTAAATCGACTTGAGACTGAGTGACTAGTGATTAATTAGTGACCAGCTTGTCCTGTTAGAACACACCCTTCAAGGTGGATATTCCAGGGATGTATTCGAGCCCATCACAAGTCCCTGCAAGTCCCTGCAACTAAGTCCTCTAGTCCCAATTCAACACGCAAGCTATTGAAATGAGCTTTAACGAAGGCATCCATTGTAACTTGTAACAGGACTTGTGCCTGGACTTGTGATTTGCTTGTGACTGGACATGGCCGACTTAATTGAGGTGGACATATGTCCCTGATATATTCAAAGTATTTGTACAATCAAATGCACATGGCATGAAGTAACAATTGTACCTTTCACGGTGATCGTAAAGCTACAGTTGGCCTCATTATCACTCTTGTCAGACGCTTTACACGTCACCACAGTGTCAAGAACGGAAAACTCGTCTCCTGAATTGACAAGTTCGCCTGAGTCATCGTAACACTTGACAGCGAGCGGACCATCTACGGTATCATTTGCAGAGGGCTGGGTGGGCCACTCTATGGTAGCCACTGCAGAGCCTGTGTCTATATCTTGGGTGATGTCAGCCGGACAACTCATGATTGGAGATTCATTGTCTGCGCAAAGAACAAGAGGTAAAAACAAAGCTATAATTGAACAGATGTGCGGCATGCTGTATCACCATCATAGCCAAATCGCCGCTTTGGTGACTTTGTATGATACTGAAAAGAACTGGTTTCGTAACATTTTGTTTTTTGAACAATACACTCTGTCAGTCTCCAGTTTATTGAATGATTTCACAAGGAAAAAAGCTACTAATGTTATGATGTTAAATTTCAAGTGAATAACTTTCTATGCAAATAAAACCGAAACTATTTATAGGTACTAAATTTGGCTAATCTATCATGATTAGTGGCAATTCTGGTTCCTCATCAAATTCGGTGACATAACTTTTCTGTTAATGTTAAAAAGGTTTGCAAATGGGTTTCAATAAAATTTGTGCACTCTTGATACAGAAGACTTTGAATGTAACAACTAGCCTAAGCATGCTTGTGTTTGAATCTCTATATTACTTGTTTTCTGGTACTCTTGATCTTCCATTTATTAAACACACTCACCAATGACAGTTATGAAGAAACTGCAGTTCCCTTCATTTTGCGCAGAATCGCGAGCTATGCAGGTAACCTCAGTTTCCCCAATGGGAAATCTTCCTCCTGATTCAACCATTTCTCCTTCATCCGCACAAGTTACGTTGGGTACAGGACCATCTACAACGTCGTGAGCCGATGGGGACGGGGACCAGTCCACTGCCGCATCTACTGTTCCCGGTTCGACATTCTCCGTGTCGTTGTCTGGGCACGTGACAATTGGTCCTTCAACATCTGAAAAATATGGAGTTGACTTACAAGACGTGTTATTAAAAGGTCACCACGTTTTGCAGGAATTTATGGCATCATGATGATAAAAAAACTGTGATCACATGAAAAAAACTTGTTGCAGGATATCGTGAATGATCGAAATTATCTAAAATGATTGCTAAAACAGCATGCTTTGATGAAAAAAATGAATTACAGTGATGGTTAAGAAAAATGTGGCTGGTTTTGGTATGGGTATGACAGAAATGTCTATATGGATGTGGCAATCACTTTGTCAGGATGCACAACACTATAAGATCTTTAAAAATCACTTCGTAAGGAATTATATGAATTGAAAGGAATTGAAGGAATGTGATCTAGCAAATAAAAGGAAATAGTTAATTTTTACCTTTCAAGTTGATCGTGAAGCTACAGTTGGCCTCATTGTTGCTGTTATCGGAAGCTATGCATGTCACTTCTGTAACACCAACTGAAAACTCGTCTCCGGAATTGACAAGTTTGTCAGACTCATCGTGACACGTGACAGCAAGAGGACCATCTACGATATCATTGGCAGAGGGCAGGGTGGGCCAGTCTATGATACCAACTGCTGACCCTGCTTCTAGATCTTTGAAGATGCTCTCTGGACAGGATATCAATGGGTCTTCATTGTCTGTAAAAGTGAGAGTTGTTTAAATGTTAATTATTTTATGCTGTTTTTTTTGTGTGGCAAATTCAAATGAACGAATTGATACAAATTACTGATCCGATCAGATTCATTTACATCTAAACTGACTCTCAAATTTATAAACATTACCAGACAAGTTTATGCTGGGTGTGCCAAAAAGTGCAGCCGTTGACAAGTTGGTGTTTTTTTGGGGAAAGGCCAAAAACACTTTGATGTATTTATGGTATTCCCAGCTGTACGGCCGTTATCACGCATCTCCAACCAAGAGTTTGTTATTCTACCATCATTTAGACTAACAAGCAATTTTCACAATTTACAAAATGGCTGCCATTGCTTGTTATTCTACCTACATTTCTTTTAAAAGGACAAATCTGCTTTGGCCCTTTAGCCAAAAATCGTTCTCGTGACATACTCTGACTGTGTGCCAAATGCCTCATCAAAGGCACAATATCCCATCACCTATCTGCCGTACCACACTTTGAAATGTGTCAATTGAATAAATAATACTTACCTATCACAGTGATTATGAACCTACAGGAACCTTCATTATGACTGGCGTCTGATGCTTTGCACGTCACCACAGTGTCACGAACAGAAAACTCATCTCCTGAATTGACGACTTTGTCTGAGTCATCGTAACACGTGACAGCGAGCGGACCATCTACAGTGTCATTGGCAGAGGGCTCGGTGGGCCAGTCTATGGTACCAACTGACTGTCCAGGATCTACATTTCGGCTGATGTTGGCCGGACAGGTCATTATTGGCGCTTCATTATCTGTAAAATCCAAAAGAAATTTGCTTTATTCGGCAAAAAGTTCGATTCAAATCCTTGCACAAACGGGGTTCCAAATATTGTAAATTATCAAGTAAGTTAAAAAGCAGAATCGTGTTTCACTGCCTTAAAGAAATTATTTGTTTTAGTGTTGTTGGCAAGAAAAGATGTGTCCCGCCAGTCAGCACGGAGGAACATATTTATAGAAGACAACACAAGATCAAAACATCAAAATGTCAGCATTGAGGTGAAAGGTCAAACATGTATATGTATAGGAAGAGACTATAGGGGTAATGAGGAGAAGTTGTTTCCATTGAAACAAGGACTAAAGTTTGGAGGGAAATCAGAGTCAGGGAAGGTGAAGTGCGAAGGTCCTGGTTAGGGATTGAAATGCAAAATCGAAAAAAGGTTAGGAGTAGAAAAGGAACACATTGAAGGGGAATTGTAGAGGAAAAGAAAAGGAAATTGACGATAATAGCATTTAAATGTAATAGAATAATAACACATTTTAAAATGCCGACTTAATAAAAGGCTCAAACTAAAAAGTAACATGGTGGTCAAAGGTTGGATCATCTTAATACGCCAGAGCGTGACAATTGTGTAAAGGTTATATTGCGGCGCAAATTCTTCAAATGGGTCAAACTCGAAAATAGCGATCGGACCTTTCTCAGGCTGCCACCTTTTTCAGTCGTGTTCCCTGTATCCAATAAGAGTACTGAATGATAATGGATTTGTGTGGAAAAAAGAACCAGACTATTTCTCTTTCTAGTCTCGCCTTGGTTTATGGGGAAAAAATCCAGATGGCCGCAACATGATCTATAAGTGTTGGCTCTTACCATTGACAGTTATGAGGAAACTGCAATTGCCTTCGTTGCCGACGGAATCAAAGGCTGAACATGTGATGGTTATGTTGCCAGCAGGAAATCGGTCCCCCGACTCGGCATCCTTGCCATTGTGATCTGTGCAATTGACGACGGGTATCGGCCCTTCCACGACGTCTTCAGCCGTTGGCGGGCGCCAGTCTACTGCCGCGTCGGGCATACCTGGTTCCACGTTGTTTACGATGTTTCTTGGGCACGTAACAACGGGCCCTTCGTTATCTGGAAAACATGACATTGACTCACAGACAGAGACATGCTCAGTAATTTGTGGCATGTGATTTGGCATGCACCTCTACCAAAGGGGTGGAAAATACAAGGATGGTACAATGAAAGTGAAAGCATTGATGCATATGAGAAGGTGTAAGTGGATAAAGAAATAACAAGAGTAATGACGGAATCTAATATGATTAAAAATGATTCATATTAAACCAAGATATCTGTTATGAACTGTGAGCTAAAGACACTGAATTTTGAAGATGAACAAAAAAGCATACTCACCCAGCACAGTGACGGTAAAACTACAGCTCGCCTGGTTCGCACTACTGTCATTAGCGTAGCACTTGACAAATGTTTCCCCGACCGGATACTGGTCCTCTGGCAACCCTATTGGTTTAAGGTTACCGAAACAGGTGACGACAACTGAACCATCGATGTTGTCGACCGCTTTGGGTGCTGGAGACAACACTACGGTAGCAAATGCCGACTCTGCGTCCACATTCCAGACCCCATTGCCTGGGCAGGTGATGTTTGGAATTTTTTCATCTGGTCGGCAAGAAGAAAGATTTGTTTTCGTAATTCCAAAAACGCTATTCTATTTTGCCATTATGCACTTTTACAGTTCTATAAGAAAGCCATGCAGCTTTTCCTTTGTGGGTTTGTCTTTGCCTCAGAGTGCGATAAGCCCATGTCACCACACAGTCTAAAAGGGGAAAACGCAAAGCCTTGCTCAAACAGAGACCGCGAATGCAAAAAAAAAGGAAATAAAAAAGAAAAACAATAAATCCTTAAAAAAGTTCATAAGGCAAAGATGAAGGTTAAACTAAGTATTTCACCTGCAAAGATTTAAATATCAATCTGAAATCAAATAAGCGAATGATTTGAAGCATCAGTAGTCTTGAAGAATGACATGTGGAATTATGAAAGACTGTTTCTTATGACACACTTCACTTCGACAGTACTGAAAAAGTATATATATAACTATTTATAGATATATTAGGGCGACCGCTCCATAGACATGTGTGCAAAATTTACACAAATATAATGTGACCTAACCCAATTTCACCTTATTCGACCCAAACAAATTTTGATATTTTTACGTTCTGGACCAAGAGCAATCGATTAGCAATCTTCAGGATTGGACAAGACGCACACGAGTCATACAGACCGAGTACTTTTTTTGTGGTTTTAGTCAAGAAGTTACATACAAAAAAAAGCTGTACATAAATTTTCAATTCCTAAACACCGTGATATGTTTTATTTTATTAACCAACTACACGACCAAAATCAAGTCGAGGTCACGGCTAGGCCTACACTAAAAGATGTAACCATTAAAAAGCCATAATAGCAAAATATAACTCCAACCTGAAACCGTAATATTGAAGGTGCAATGGGACATATTGTTTTCCCCATCACTAGCGGTGCACGTCACCCTGGTAGACCCGGCAGTAAACCTGCTTCCCGATACGTGGTCACAGGAGATAGTTGGTGCCACCCCACTATTGTCTTCGGCCGTAGGATCATTCCAACTTGCCTGGGCGCTGTCTTCATCATCTGCGGCCTGAACAAAGAAATCAGCCGGGCAGAAGAGGAAGGCAGGAGGGAGGTAGTCTGACAAACAAACAGATTGAAATAGGTCTATCGGTATTGTTAGGAGACTGAGTTGCACTCAAGCCGAAATTTCCAAGGAGTGAATTCACTCCATTCCAATGGAAATTAACACCATCCCCATGAAATTAAACGAACAAACCAGTGAAATTCATTCAATCGAAGAGATCATTGTCACTCAAGTTTAACTGATTAATAATTCTTTGTCAAAGTACACGACAGAAGAATCTGGATAAGTCAAACCTCAGGGGAATGGGCTCAAATTTTGAGTTAAGCAGAGTTTGGAGTTATCCAATGGATTTTCCATTCGACAACAATTGACGAGAATAAGTTTATACTAAGAACGGTTTTTGAGTTAACAGGTTTTGACTTATCGAGATTTCACTGAATTTCTTTCTAAAAGTGATTTCCACTCTTTATCTTGAGTCCCTACTCCCTAGTTCCGCTCTTTGCAAATTAGTGAGTACAGGTCAATCACAAGGGCACAACGAGTAAAATGGATGAACATCGACAAAGACAAGCGCGTCAATCGACGGGGATTTTGATAATTTGTTTTGCACATTCATAAGTTCTTTGGATAATAACTTTTGAGTCGCCTTCAGTAATCATAAATATGTTCTTTTATGTGTTTACTCTCAGGACTTATCACTTTGTTTTCCTTCTCGAACATAAACGTGACATGTTCAGCACACTAGTTTGACACTTCCTTTCCAAACCTTGCATCATCAAAACTAGTCTGTAAGGTCATAATAGGTTTATAAAAGGAAAGGATTACCCTTTTCACATGTTCTTCCTTGGTAACCCAGCTCGCAAACACACGGTGGATCATCTCCGGCGAAACATGCGAAACAATGTGGAGGAGCGCCTGGAGCTGTATAACATGAGCTGCCGTCATCCACTGCAGACACCAAAGACGGGGGGAATCGTGAATACGGAAGTTAATTTAATTCTGTACAACAGTTTGGCCAGTTGATTTTGACAGCTGAACTGGCCAAGTTGATTACATGTAGGATTCACTCGAAAAATCTAGCAACAGAGTAGCGCACGAATAAGGTAGCTTTTAAACCTTAACTTTACAGTAGTATAGTAAACTTGATTTAAATTACACTTACTATATACACGGTACCAGTTTTCCGGTGAAACACTAAAGTTTCATTCCATGCATCAAGGCTGACAAATCTGTATGCCCATTACTCAAGAGCAACCTAGTCCAATTCTCGAAGCCCACTATTAGCATCGTTTTAAGTTGGATGTGAAGATTACAATTGTATTTACTCTATACACCTCGACGCTAGTGGCACAGTCTAATAGAGAGTATATGTCAATTCTTACCGACATCGCATGATGGGCCTTGCCAGCCATTATCGCAACGGCAGTCTGGAGTATTACAAGGAGGAGCACCACAACCAGGTGACGGATTATCTCCATCAATACAATTAGTTCCATCTTCAACTGTAAACACACCAAAAATTCGTCGTACAATATAAAAAACACGCTGCTAACACAGGCGTATAATAGATCAAATCCATGGGCGTCACCAGGATTTTCTTATATGGGGAAAAAACACTCATCATGACGTTGAAAAAGTCACCGGCTGAGGAAAAAATCGAAAAGCGGGGGGGGGGGGGGATGATTTGACGCTTGAAGGCGCTGTTCATAACGCGTTTTAGGGTCCTTTCGCCTGCTAAATATACGTTCATATTAATAGTGATATAGTTACCTTAAATTTCTCCTATTCTTTTTTCTTTTTCTTTTTCCCTTTTGTTTTGTTTTTCCATTGTTTTGGTCGTTTTTTTTGTTATGGATTTTTGCTTTGTTTTTGTTTTCGGGGGGGGGGGGGGCTTTTTCTAGCGACGCCCAGGATCATACCCTATATACATTTGGGCCCAGGGGTTATTATACCACCGTCCTTCCTTTCCCTATTTTCATAAACAAAATATGATGCA
Source organism: Patiria miniata (assembly GCF_015706575.1). Lineage (NCBI taxonomy): Eukaryota > Metazoa > Echinodermata > Asteroidea > Valvatida > Asterinidae > Patiria > Patiria miniata. Next base: position 4,443,627 of record NW_024037072.1, on the reverse strand, counting down.
AATAAGACATATGATTGTGACTTCCTGAAGACAAACCAAAGCCTTGGTCAAGACTAATGCAGTCCGAATTTAGTGACAACCATATACCTTCACATACCTCCACAATCGACGCCACTATAACCAATCTTGCAGGTGCATTGGTCTATCGCGCTTATACAAGTGCAAGCTTTATATCCACGTGTGCAGTTTGCGGCATCACCTGCAGACAAGATCAGGAAAGATCGGGGGTTACAAATTTGACTCTAAAAATCGAGCTGTGTAGGTACGAGTCGTGATTCCAGTCGCACATGTTCCTTTGGAAATGTTTATTAACAATCAACATTCCTCCTTGTGGCAAATTAGACTTATTTACGGCTGGAAATACATTATTCGTGTGCCACAATGTCCGCCGCGTTTCTCAGGAACAGTAAGACATTATAGGTTAGTTTCCTTTCAACCATGCAGACCTTTGAAGTAGGATACCGGGTGAGTAAACAATTAAAAAAAAAAATCAGGACGACGTACCGCTTTAACGAAATAACAATTCATCAGCAGAAAATGAAAACATTAAATGGAATTTGGAGCAAAGCACGGATATCTAACTGTTATACGAGGCCAGCCTTTTAAAACTGGTCCCAGAAAGGAACAAAACGCTGTTCAACTGATTTAGCACATTTGACGGGGGTAATCCTTTATATACGTCACAAGTGACAGGTCGGTCGGTCGGTCGGTCGGTCGGTCGGTTGGTCGGTCGGTCGGCAACGAAGGAAATAGAAATGATTTTCGTTTTCAGTGTATTGTGTGTAAGATCATGTTATGGCAATTGTCAGCGCTGGAAATATTATTGTTTACGCTATTTGACGTCAAGGTTCTTACCAACTCCAACTTCAAATTTGCAAGTACTCTTGTCACTGCCGACGGTCGCGTTGCAGGTGACTTCAGTCTTACCCAGCGGGAATCTGTCGCCTGGTTGGTGACTGCAGACGACCTCCACCGTGTTCCCGCCAGAATCTTCAGCCGTGGGAAGCGTGAAATCTACGGCTAGAGGCAGCGGTACTCCCGCCGCTGGTGTCAAGTAGTTTTGGCATGTTACAAACGTCGGAGCTGAATAGACAAAATGTATACAGTGACCAAAAAAACACGGTATTTTTGACCCTGTGACATGGGGTTATAGTGGGGGAGAGAGGGGAGTATTTTGCCTGCTCTTTTCACATCTTGGCCAATAATAATTGAAATAAATGTGATTATACCAAGTCCCAAATGAACTCTGTTGATATATTGTACCGTTTCATGCAATCGGACACAATATCTATAGATCGATTTTACGGTACCCTGCTCTGAATATTTGGAAGTTTCGATTCGGTATTAGTGGCGCAACCAGGATTTGGCTTGGGGGGGGGGGGCTCACAGTGTTTTAGAACTTAAAATTGTTTCAAAAAAATTTGCCGAATTTTTTGGCTTTAGAATTTTTATATTTTTTTTTGAGGGGGGTGACTATTTTGACGTTGATGGCGCCACTTACACCCCTATTATACTACTCGAAAATAGGCCACATACATATCACCAAGGGCAAATCGTGGGAGAAAAAAAGTAAATAAAAAAAACCAAATTGACAACCTCTTGAGTGCGCCACTGCAGACTTCTCTCGACAGTTTGTAATTTTTTTTCGGCCACCTCCTATATTTATTCTAAATACACCCCTTCTCTGTCAGAACGTCATGAAAATGCAAGGTTCATCCCTTGCTGTTATTTGGACATGCGCGTTGTTAAGATTAAACTTATTCTTGCAGGACGACCTTTTAAACAAGAATAACCATTTGCGATTTTAGAGTCAAACTAATTACTTATTAATTCATTTGAATAAATTCAGAGATTCACAGATATCTTCAAATGTTTTAACGTTTTTAACCATACAGAACGTGTACAGATGAACTGAGGTTTTCCTTCTTTTCTTTCACTAAAAACTCGCAGTCAAGAATATAACCTTTTCGTTACAAATTACGTCACAGCAAGTGAATGGTCATCTGGTTTAAAATATTCAATTTAATTGGCACAAAGTACATTTACAAGTTACAGTTCGTACAATGGCTATACGTTGTTGTACTAAATGCCGCAAAAAAAGAAAGAAAGAAAGAAAGGAAGATCCCTCTCATTGGAGGGTTTCTAATTTTGAATCTGATCGTCTTATGATGATAACGTCATTTATATAGACCTTTAGGGAATGTTGTTGTTGGATACCCCGTTTGCTACCAAAGACTGTAAATTGTCCAGGATTGACAACGGTCTATGAAAAATGATGCGGTTTGAAAAATTGTAAAGTTTCACAAAATTTCCCAAAGGTCTATATAAATGACGTCATCATAAGACAGTCAGATTCAAAATTATTTTAAATTTCAAAAAAATTAAATTTTTCATTAAATTATTTTTGGAACAATGAAGAGAAACACTAAAGGGTATCATAGAAAAAAGTTCAAAGCGTTTTCACAGTGTGAGTAAAATGAGGTTTCTTTGCAGAGTTTTTTTCTAAGTACACGAAAACAAATGAATCTCCACACTAGGTATGTAACGTAAACATGTGTGTGTGTGTGGGGGGGGGGCGACATAATATTCTCATGGGTCGCTGTTCAAACACCTATATCATGGTTAATATTAGCCAATGAATACCGCTATTCGCTTTCCTTTCCTTGACGAATGGACGGCAAATTTCCAGTGGGGGCGACTATAGGGGGCGTGAACCACGCCCCCTCCCGTCCGTAGCTACGCCGCAGCTAGGGTGGGTGTCTCAAACACCTTAGAGAGTTGTGAGTATTTTCTAATAATTTTCAGAAATAGCCGCAATTATCACTCATGTCAATGGGAGTCGGTTTGCAGGTCTATGCACCCACATGCGTCTCACTGGTTGTTATACCTTATACTTCGCGTTAATCGATATTAATTTTTAATAACTTCCAATATCCCGACTGCCTGAATCATATATTATTTTCCCCATTTGTTACATAACGGTTAAAGTTTTTTTCCTGGTTGGGAGCCTAAAATTAGGGCCAGTTAGAAATGACAGTCAAAGAAACGCAGCGGTTCCCATTTTAATCCTTCATGTAATAATAGGCAACACACGCAATTAACAAAACTGTTTTCGCGAACTGCGTTACCAAAACAGCAAATTATGTGCGAACTACTTTTCGTACGTTAAGCTCCCAAACAAACTGTGCGAAGGCTTGACTGTTAAACTTGAATAGCGCACTCAGACAACTAAAAGTAATCATAATCATCTTGCATACTGTCATGAGCATCGACAAGAGGGGGTCTGGAAAGCGAAAAAATCCAACAAAACAAGAGAGAAAAAGGGAAAAAGGGGGAAAAGGAAAGAAAAAGAGGAGTAAATCATGTTGCTGTTAATTTTAAGGGTGGAGCCAAATGACCCTGCCCACCCTAGCTCGAAAACTGATAAATCAACTAACAACTGATCGCCATTGCACAGTGTACAATTATTATGTAATCATATACAATTCTTTCTAATCACAACAGCAAAGAACCCCTTTATCTATCTTTAATCCTAATATGGATACACGTAATTTAACAGGAACTGTTTCGGCGAATACGTCGCCGAAATGGCTAATAATGCACGAACTACTTTTCGTACGGTTAACCCATAACCAAATCTGCGTAGGGTTGTCCATTAAACTTTAATAGTGCCCTCAATTGACTGAGAGTAACGTCACAAATAATCTTCATTGAACAATGTACTCGGCAACAGAATTCTTTCCAATCACTACAGTACCGAGGAATTCGAACGCCCCTTACTTTCTCTTTCAATATCGGGCGTTACACTATGGACAGAGAAAGTCTGTTACGTAATGTTTTAGCGCATTCATTGTCAGGCCGAAATGCAGTATATACAACTTACTCTCGTTAAGGAACCACCCCTCTCTCAACTATTCTTCTTTTGTTTAAATTCGTTTAGTACTTGCATTCAACAATTCATTCATCTCAGGTCGCGCGACCGTTCTCGCGCCCACCATTGTACAATCCCAAATCCAGAACATTGTGGGGTTTTTTTAGGTGAGCCGAAAAAGTGGGTCCAAAATGTTCAGCCCCAAATTCGAAATGAAAAGAACTGAGGGGGAAGGACTCTTCATGACATTGGTACATGGTAGCGATATTTACTTTGCGCATTTTACTGCCTTTTTTTGCGACGTCGCATAAAACGAAGTGGGTTTGGCGTGTTTTTTTTTTTTTGGGGGGGGGGGGGGCTGCCCCCCCCCCCCAATCCGCCTTTGCGTATGTATGTCCCTCTTTATTCACCAGTGGCATCATGACAGACCCAAGGTTCTTACCATTTTTTTTCTATGTGAGTAAAAGCAAATTCAGCAAGTTTCAAATGCATAAATCTTGAGTTGATCAACTTGCTAATTCGTGTTTTCAAGCTGCAATAAACAGGGGAACTTTGTTTCAGGAACGCAACCGTACATCGATATTAATTTTCAACAACTTCAAATATCACGAAATCTGATTGCCTGAATCTAATTTGTGTATTATTTTTCACATTTGTTACATTACGGTGAGGGTCCTACGGATTTCTAGAGGTTCTATTTTTTCTGGTTGGGAGCCCAAAATTAGGTCCAGTTTACTCAGTTTAATGAGAATCAAAGAAATGCAGCGGTTCCTGATTGAATCTGAAACTCATGCAAGTAACAAAAGCCGTTTACGCGAACTACGTTGCCAAAAACAGCATATTATGCGCGAACTACTTTTCGTACATTTAACTCCCCAAGCAAGCTGCGCGTAGGTTTGACCGTTAAACTTGAATAGCGCCCTCCATCAACTAACAGCAATTACACACATATGAAAAACACCGAAATAGCAGCTCTTTCGGCGAACTACGTCACCGAAACGGCTTATTATGCGCGAACTACTTTTCGTATGTTTAACCCCAAACCAAACCTGCGTAGGGTTGACCGTTAAACTTAAATAGTGCCCTCAATTGCCCAGATGTAACGTCTCTTTAAAAAAAAAAGCCGTTGTGTATGTATATCCCTATTAACCTGTGGCATCATGACGGAGCCAATGTTTTAACCGATTTTTGTTTCTCAGTAAGTAAAATTCCAGCAAGTTTCAAATGCATGTATTCAACTTTTTAAATTTTAGTTTAACAGCTCACTATTCCTTCGATAGAAGGCATCGATTCGTGTTTTAAACAAAGCTGTAATAAATGGGGGTATTTTGGGAATGATTAAAAGTTCATCATATCCATGTTTTTTGGGTTTTTTTAAAAGGCAGTAATCATAAGCTTGCGGACGATATGAACCGATCACATCCCTGCCCAGTTTACGAACTGTAAGTGGTCCGATAATCAAGAAGAGGCTTTGAAAAAGTGTACTTGCTGGGGCGTTTCTGTTCAAGTTTCAATGCCGTATCTCGCCTCCAATGCAACAGACCCGAATAACGTGTTAATGTAAATCGGGTAAAGCGGCGTGCGCTCTATTCGCACTTTGTATCTCGAAATTGGAACAAAAACGGAGAAGTTGAACTAGCGACTTCGCGTTCACAAAAAAAAGTTACGTAACGGCTGGAGAGCGAATTGTGAATAGTGGGCCGTTGAACTGCAAAAGAAAAAAAAGTACTAACTTACTTTTCAATGGTGAAAAACTTACTTTTCCATATTTATGGTTTGATCCTTTCGAAACAACTCTTCGAATCCGTCGCGCGAAACTAAAACCTCTCCGTGCAGTCTTACACCAAACCGGCCCGCCGCCAGCCGCCCGCCGCCCGCGCCGCCGCCCGGCCCGTCGGCGCGGTTTTCAAAATTTTCTTGGGCAGACACTTTGAAGACCTTTCGTATTCCGCAGGCAAGCCCGCGAGTTTGCACGGTTTATGGGGAAAACGACATTGCAGATGACACCACGTGCTGTTTACATACCTGTTTCTTCTAGGCTAACTAGTTTTGCGATTTGCATCTTTTGTTTTAAAGAGAAAATTAACTTTTTTTTCTATTAATTTCGGGAGCCTACAAACCTCTCAAAAAGGAGTTTCATTTTGCACACATTATTGAACCCACCGTGGCAGCCAGTAAATCGGGATTCTTTTCGAAGAAATAATTCAGTTTCTAAACGTCGTTGGATTCTAGGGAAAAAAAGCGATTGGACAATCAATTTTCGAAGTGAAACTCGAAAATGGCATGGGGACACATCTTTAACACTTGATTTATTTTCGGCTTTTGCTCATCCCCCCAAACAACAAAACATTTTAATGTGAAATCGCTAATTTTCTACAAGTACAAGTTCTTCACTTTGCATATGATAAGACATGATAGGATGGTTACCAACACCCTATCATGATCGATATTATTGGACTGCTAACCAATTCATGCGCAAACGCAACCTGAAATTAAAAAAAAGTTATTTGGGACACCCCCCCCCCAAAAAAAAAATGATATTCAGGGTGTTTTTTTTTGGGGGGGGGGGGTGATTGAGCAGTATTCCAAAGAAAAACAGTGATATAAAGAAATAACTAGAAGATAATTGGGTACATTTAAATAAAAAAGGAGAAAAACATTGTCCAAACATGTGTCGTATTTAAATGACGCGGTTTTTAGCTGCTCCCCTCCCACGTGTTTTTAAGACACCCTAAAAAAACAACATTTAATGGAGCGTAAATCACACATTCGAATTGCTTTAATTTTGTACTGTAGTATTAATCTCATCAAATTCATATCCTACATCCGATTGAACCCTGGCTCTCAAATCAAAGCGCACATTGTAAACAAAGCGTGACGTCATTATGTCTTGGGTCTTTGGAGCGACATACAGACACTGAGTTTCAATGTACATGTACATTAGGTCTTTCTTTCTATGTAACAGGCCTACACCGTCCAAGCATGGGTTATTGGTAGTATATGCCGCATTCGCTCTTGTATCGCGATATTGGAACAAAAGCGCAGAAGTTGAACAGACGAAGGCTCCATTCACATTGCAATCACGTCTCCGTTTTGAACAAAAAAGTTACGTAACGGAGCGCTCTATACGAACAGTGCGCTGCACCCGGCGTGAAACAAAGACCGTATCTTGAAAGCAACTCATTCGCGGTGACGCCAATGATTTGATCCTCTGCAAAGAAACTGGTGAACAATCGTTTTCGGAAACAAAGCTCACGAGTCGCTCGTGCGAGGCCAAAACCTGTCCCCGCAGTTTTAAGACAAACTATATGCAAGGAAAAGGCCGTCCCTCGACTATGTAAATATACAGACACATGTGTCAGTGTCACTAAAACAGGGACTTACCTGTTAAAACGTTTCGTTAGAAGGCAGTTCAATTCAGTTCATTTATTTCCAGTGTTCACAAATCAGTGTGTTTAACATAATAATGTAACGATGGACATGACAACAGAGGATTGAAAACTATATAGAGGTACAGAAAACACAGCTTGTAGGCATGCATGGGCCCTATAACACGGTTCAGACACCAAGTGGCAATAAAGCAAAATGCTGTACGCAGAGAAAAAGGTTTACATGCAAAGATAAACAAGGATACATAATAATAATTGCCAACATAGAAATGCAAGGAATAAATAACTGTAGTTTCATATATCAAGGTAAACATTCAGCAAAATAGATTTGTAAACATGTAGAACTTCTTCAGGAATCAGTGGAGAGTACAATAACTTAATTCCCCCGTAGTTAATAGGTTTTGAAGCAAAAGATGGAAGGATGGATAAAATGAATAGTTGCCGAGTAGTGTGATAATATCAAAGTTACAAGAAAAAAAATTAATGGATTGAATAATATAAGGTATTGGAAACTGACCGATACATTTCGGGACGAAATACGGCAAATGTACCGTATACGATGTGACAAACAGCCGTGCTATATTTATTTGTCCTTGGGCAAGACACTTTACAATATTTGCTTTCTACCAACCGAGTAGAAAATGGGGACCCGTGAAGGCAGAAATGATAAATGTGTTTGAATTTTCTGTTTACGCTGAAATGTTGGTATTACTTATCTTTCTTTTTAAGCAAAACAATCTCCGGTTTCTGGTATGCGCGCGCGTCGCCATAGCCATGCGCGTCGGCAACATTAAAACGGTTTTTTTTTTCAATGTAAGGTGAAATCTCAAAACCGCCAAAATCACTAGTTTGACTGGAATCCTGCTGCTGCATAATTTTAACGTGTTTTAGATTGGGTTACGATCGAGTATAAGCTTTATGTCATGTGGCCACCATTCGTCGGACACCATTTTGCACTTTGCAGACGGTGTTGTTATTTTGTAATTTTTCGTCCGGAAGCCAGACTCACGGAGCGATGGTCGTGTATCTGGAACCTACTGCATTAAACGCTTTTTAATTAGCTCAATACGCAAGTGAGCAGACTAATGACCAGCCAGACAGCGCTGCTAACGCACGATGTCGATGTCGCTGTATGGTCCGACGTTACCGTTTTCCCTGATTTTGTCTTGACTATCCAAATTTTTCGTGTCGGTCGAGATCGTATAAGTGGGTCCAGAGTTCTCAAGCCTTATGGCCTTGCTGCTTTCTGAAGGATAATTTTTAGAGTTTTAATTGAAGGGGATCGAAGCGTCATCTCCAACATCAGCCGACTTTTGAAGAAAACGTACAGAAAGAAAATGCGTCGCCGCATCACTTTTGGGGCAAGCTCCATACCAGAAACCGGAGACTTTTTTGGACTAATTTCTTACTCAATCATCTTCGTCCCCAGTGGGAAATGTTGGTATAGCTGTTACAAAAAGTTAAATATTATGTTAGTTTATTGTTGAAGAAAAACTTTTCGTTTTTAATCTACCCTATAAGGTCTTTCATTTATTTATTTTATTGATCGTTTTATTTTACTAGGGTAGCCACATCAGCTATCTAAGAACTGTTCTCTCTGGGGCCAAACATACTCACATTGATTTTGAAATGAATATTAGAAGATACGGTACATACACAGTGAAAATTACATCTTACAAAGAAAAATGAATCAATTAAAGATTGACACTAAGACAGAAAAAACATGCGAGGTAAGTCCCCATAAAACAATAAAATGACAGCCACATAGCTTAGAAATAATATTTTAATTCATAGAAAACAGTACCACTCAAAAACTTCATTTAATAATTTCATTTGAGATGCCCAGTATAGACTTTTTGAAGTGGACACAATTTGGTAATCTTAGCTCAGTTTTCAAATTATTCGTGCTTTTGTTCTTTTTGACAAGAAAAAAATAAGGGGATAAAGAAAAACAAAAAGTTATGTGGTGTTGACCAAGCATTCAGGGGTCGCGATTGGTTACCGACTCCCATATAGTACTCTTCCTGGGTCTCGGATTCCCCGGCCCACCACACCTCCTTCCCTATCCATCCATGTAACCCCGGAGGGCCAAGCACCGTTAAGGGAGGAAACGAGGCGACACCCTATGCCTTGCTGCCGAGACAGCAAAAGAGCCCCGTACCTATGAGTAGATGCATAACCTGGACTTCGCAGACAGTCCCAGCCGGTGACTTAACTGATTGAGCTAAGGTCGGTTGGTATTTGACGACGGGCAATTAAGACTCTTAAGTAACTGACTGAGTGCGAGTATAGAAAACCAAAAATTGCACCAACGGGACTCGAACCCCGGACCCCTGGGTCTGTAGACAGAGACCCTAACCACTAGCCCATTACGTGATATATTCGAGTCGTAATATATAAAGTTGTAGGCTAAACACTTTGTTTAGGATTGTCAGCTCAATCTGCGCTTTGCCTTCATACATGCATGTGAACAAAAACCTTTAAAATTCTAAATAACTTTAAACGATTTAAATTGACTTGTAAACGAACCTGTTTCATGAAATGTTTTCATGACTTTTTTTTATTCGTAAACGGTACATTCGTCGTATTTATTGCCGGTTCTGCGATGTATCGGTCTATCTCCAATACCTTTTTTACTCTTTAGTCCATTATTTTTGTTTCTCGGAATTTCGATATTATCACTCTACTCGGCAAACTAATTCATTTCCACATCCGCTATTTGCTACCTCTTGTGTTTCAAAACCTATTATTAACTATACGAGGGAACCGAGTTAAGTACTCTCCACTGATTCCTGAAGAAGTTCTGCATGCTTGCAAATCTATTTTGTTGAAAGTTTTCGCTCCTTTGTTGTACATGTACATGGATGCATTATGTTTGTAACATACTGATTGGTGAACACTGGAAATAAATGAACTGAATGACATGATAACGAAACGTTCGAACAGGTAAGTCCCTGTTTTAGTAACACTGACTTCTCGATCTTATTTCCCTTGTACATTGTCTCTTCTTTTAATTTATTTTGTTGTATAATTTTAAGCTAACATTTTGTAAGACAGGTTCGATTTTTACTGTCGATTTGTTGGATCACGAATCGCAAAAGTATCTTGCTGAAGGCATTTCGAAAGCGGCGGGCCCGGCTCACCGTACGAGTGACCGTATATTTACTAGCTATATAATGAGCATGTATGGAGCATGTCGTCTATTCCCGGCGCGGTGTAGGCCTAGTTGTCTTAAAACGGCGGGGAGAGGTTTCGGTCTCGCTCGAGCGACTCTTAAGCTTTGTTTCCTAATTCGACTGTTCACCAGTTTCTTTGCAAAGGATCAAAACATTGGCTTCACCGTGGAAGAGTTACTTTTAAGATACAGTCTTTGTTTCACAGCGGGTGCAGCGCACTGTTCGCCGGCGTCCTCCGTTACGTAACTTTTATTTTTAGTTCAAACGTTACTGCAATGTGAATTGGAAGCCTTCGCCCGTTCAACTCCTCCGCCTTTGTTCCAATATCGCTATACAAGAGCGAATGGGGCATAACACAGGCTTTTTTTTAACCTATGCTTGGGCGATGTAGGCCTGTTCATTGGAAAGAAAGATACACAGCGGGTGCAGGGCACTGTTCGCCGGAGTCCTCCGTTACGTAACTTTTATTTTTAGTTCAAACGTTACTGCAATGTAAATTGGAAGCCTTCGCCCGTTCAACTCCTCCACCTTTGTTCCAATATCGCTATTCAAGAGCAAATGGGGCTAACACCGGCTTTTTTAACCTATGCTTGATGGGTGGTGTAGGCCTGTTCATTAGAAAGAAGATAGGCCTACAGGTATATTGAAACTCTCAGCGACGTTAGCACGATGCGCGACGTTAGCACGATTTAAGCACGGCAGTGGTTTCAAACGTCGAACTTAATTACAAACGCCTATAATCGAATTTAAATAAATCCAACATGGCGGACCAACAGTTTCAACAACAAATATGATTTTTTGCTCTTAATCAATTAGAGTTTCAAAATGAAAACAAATTTTGCTTCAACAAGGCCCTTAATCAAGTACTTAATCCCGGAGGAAAGCTTTACAGGTGTCCCTTATTGTAGTCGTTTTGTTGTCGTAGCCCGATGAGAACGTTACGCCAATTCCTCATCTGCCTATGGATGAACCCATAGGCACCAATGCTAAATGCCCATACTTCAATTTTCTTAAAAACAATACTAGAAAATCTTTCTCTTTTCGAGAAAATCTCATCCAATGAAGACGTCCCCTATTTTCCCAAAACGGAAAAGTAGCAATCTTAAAAAACGATCCATCCACAACATTTAAAAAAAGCGCCAGTTTCGAGTCCAATTGCATCAAAAATGCTCAGAAATGGAAGCCCAAATTCCGGGCCAGAGGTTCATTGCCATATCTCTTCAATTTCTAAATGTCATAGCTCTCAGATCTTTCTAATATAGAATATTTTGAGGTTATAACTTTTATTCATGAGCTAGGCGGATAGGTTTAGGCCTATTTACAGGAGTGCATGCCCTATGACTCCTGAAAATTTTCCATGTAAGTCGCCATAATTGTTGATGCGTTTGTTAGTTCATTATTTCTTTACTCGTACACACGTTGCGAGCATGCGCATTTCTAATTATGAACGATGTAAATAAAATTCGAGTTTATTTGAATTCGACACGGCATAAGCACGACGTTTGAAACAGGCCATTTTAGTGTCTGTAAGTCGCCCAAAAGACCAAGACACGATGACGTCACGCTTTGTTTACACATGTGCGCTTTTCTATGAGAGCCAGGGTTGAATCGGATGAGTCCGATGAAATTAATACTACAGTACAAAATTAAAGCAATTCGAATGTGTGATTTACGCTCCCTAACAAATGCTATTATTTTAGGCTTATAAACAAACATTGCAAGTTAGATGGGAGCAGCACGTCTTTGGACGTGTTTGGACAATGTTTTTCTCCTTTTTTTTTCTTTAAATGTACACAATTATCTTCTAGTTCTCGCTTCGTCACTGTTTTTCTTTGGAACACTGCTCACACCTCCCCCCCCCCCCCAAAAAAAACACCCTGATTCTTTTTTTTTTTGGGAGGGGGGTCGAAATAACTTGAGTAGCTTTTTATATCAGGTTGCTGAACTGGTTTCAAGTCCATTAATATCGATCAGGCTGATGGTAACCAACCTATCGTGTCGCATAGTGAAGAACTTTTGTACTGGTGGAAAATTAGCGAGTTCACAATGAGCGACAGCCGAAAATATCACACATTTTAATTGTTAAAGATTCCTCCCCATGCCATATTCGACTTTCACCTCGAAAAAATTGATTGTCCAAGTCCATTTTCCATATATCAAACGACGTTTAGAAACGGAATTATTTCTTTAAAGAAAATCGATTTATTGGCTGCCAGATATCATTCGGCTCTTGCAGGGTAGGTTCATTTGTGTGCAAAATGAAACTCCTTATTAAGAGGGTTAAAATTGGAACAAAAGTAACTTTTCTCTTTGAAACAAAAGATGCAAATCGAAAACTAGCTAGCCTAGAACTTGTAAACAGCACTTGGTGTCATCTTTAATGTCGTTTCCCCATAAACCGTGCAAACTCGCGGGGGTTGCCTGCGGAATGTACGAAAAAGTCTTCAAAGTGTCTGTCCAAAGAAATTTCGAAAGCCGCACCGTACGGCGTGTCGTACCCATTCCCTGGTAAATACTGCACGGAAAGGCTCGGTTTCGCGCGAGCGACTCGAAGCGTTGTTTCCAAAGGATCAAACCACAAATGCATGCACAATGGTTCACCGTGGTAAAGTTAATTACTGCATTCTTTTACTTTTTGAGTTCAACGCACTATTCACAATTCGCTCTCCCGCCGTTACGTAACTTTTTTGTGGACGCAAAGTCGCCAGTTCAACTTCTCCGCTTTTGTTCCCATATCGCGATACACAGAGCGACTGACAGGGCACACGCTGCTTTTACCCGATTTACATTCGTTATTTGGGTCTGTTGCATTGGAAGCAAGATGCGGTGTTGAAACGTGAACAGAAACGCCCCAGCAAGTACACTTTTCCAAGCCCTTTCTAAATTATCGAACAACGTACAGTTCATAAATTTGCAGGGATGTGATAGGTTCATATACCGTCTGCAAGCTTATGATGACTGACATTTTGTGTGACCGAAACATGTATATGATGTACTTTTATCATTCCTGAAACAAAAATTTCCCCCGGTTATCGCAACTTTGTGTAAAACACGAATCAATGGCTTCGATCACATATAGCGAATTGATAAACTCAAGATTTATAAAGATGAATATGCTGAAATTTTACTCACTGAGAAAAAAATCGGTTAAAACCTTGGCTCTGTCCAGATGTCACAGGTGAATAGGGACATACATAGGCTACACAACGGCCAACGGCCCCCCCCCCCCAAAAAAATCACCAAACCCATATTGTTTGTGTGTCGTCGCAAAAAAAGCCAGGCAATGCGTACAGCATTAAAATTGCGCTACCATGCACCAGTGCCATGACGAGTCCTCCCCCCTTGCTTTTCATATCAAATTTGGGGTGGAACATTTTGGACCCATTTTTTTCGGGAACAAAAAATGTTTGGCCCAGCCTAAAAAAACCCACTATGTTCTGGATTTTGCCGCGTCCGTTTGTGGGCGCGAGACCAGTAACAGACTGAAACAAAAGAAGAATAGTTTGAGAGAGGGTTGGTTCCTCCATCGAGAGTGAAGTTGTATACAGCAATTCGGCGACAATGAATGCGCTAAAAAAATTACGTAACAGAGTGCGCTGTCAATAGTGTAACGCCCGATATTGAAAGAGAAAGTAAGGGGCGTTCGAATTCCTCGGTACTGCAGTGATTGGAAAGAATTCTATTGCCGAGTACATTGTTCAATGACGATTATTTGTGACGTAACTCTCAGTCAATTGAGGGCACTATTTAAGTTTAACGGTCAAGCCTACGCGGGTTTAGTTTGGGGGTTAAACGTACGAAAGTAGTTCGCGCATAATTAGCCGTTTTAGCTTCATTGTTCACCGAAACAGCTCCTGTTAATTACTTGTGTTTGCATTACGATTCTGTTTCCCGCTGTCAAATACCAACCGACCTTAGCTCAATCAGTTAAGTCACCGGCTGGGACTGTCTGCGAAGTCCAGGTTATGCATCTACTCATAGGTACGGGGCTCTTTTGCTGTCTCGGCAGCAAGGCATAGGGTGTCGCCTCGTTTCCTCCCTTAACGGTGCTTGGCCCTCCGGGGTTACATGGATGGATAGGGAAGGAGGTGTGGTGGGCCGGGGAATCCGAGACCCAGGAAGAGCCCTATATGGGAGTCGGTAACCAATCGCGACCCCTGAATGCTTGGTCAACACCACATAACTTTTTGTTTTTCTTTATCCCCTTATTTTTCCCTTGTCAAGAATCAAAGCACGAACGAATTGACAACTGAGCAAAGCTGACCAAAGCTGGAAGAGCCCTATATGGGAGTCGGTAACCAATCGCGACCCCTGAATGCTTGGTCAACACCACATAACTTTTTGTTTTTCTTTATCCCCTTATTTTTCCCTTGTCAAGAATCAAAGCACGAACGAATTGACTACTGAGCAAAGCTGACCAAAGCTGACCAAATTTTGCTCAGTTTTAAAAGTCTATCGTCTCTGCCTGCACGGGTTCCTATTTGCTACTGCGTGTAGAAATCAAATTTTGTAAATGTCTTGCCCAAGGACAAATACGAATATAGCATTAGCAAGGCTGCTTGTCACATCGTACACTGTACATTCGCCGAATTTTTCCCCGCAATGTATCGGACAATTTCCAATACCTTATACTCTTCAATCCATAAGTTTTGCTTCTCGGAATTTTGATATTGTCACACTACTCTGCAAACCAATTATTTCCATTCGAAAAGGTAAGTCCCTGTTTTAGTAACAACACGAGGGACGGTCCATTCCTAGTATAGTTTGTTGTAAAAGTGCTGGGACAGGTTTCGATCTAGCGTCATTGACTCTGGAGCTTTGTTTTCGAATACGGTTGATCACCAGTTTCTTTGTAGAGGATGAAATCAAGTTGCTTTCCAAGATACTGTCTTTGTTTTACAACGGGTGCAGCGCACTGTTCGTAGAGTCCTCCGTTACGTAACTTTTTTTGTTCAAAACGGAGACGTTATTGCGATGTGAATGGGAAGCCTTCACCTGTTCAACTTCTCCGCGTTTGTTCCAATATCGCGATACAAGAGCGAATTATACTATATCATGTACCATTAACCCCCATGCTTGGGCGGTGTAGTGTAGGCCAATGCATAGAAAGAAAGGTACATGTACATGTACATGTACACGGTGTTGAAACTCAGTGTCTGCATGTCGCTCCAAAGACCCACGACAAAATGATGTCACGCTTTGTTTACTCATGTGCGCGTTGCTATGAGAGCCAGGGTTGAATCGGGTGTACGATATGAATCTGATGAAATTAATACTACAGTACAATATTAAAGCAATTAGAATGTGTGATTTATGTTATTAGGATGTCTTAAAAACAAACACTGTATGTTAGATGGAAGCAGATAAAAATACGACACATCTTTTGGACGTGTTCGGACAATGTTTTTCTCCTTTTTATTTAAACGTACCAAACTATCTTCTAGATATTTTTTATATCACTGTTTTTTTTAATACTGCTCAATCCCCCACACCCAATAAATCTGTTTATATCATTTAAAATATTATTGGGATTTTTTTTGGGGGGGGGGGTCCAAATAAGTAGGTTTTTTTTCTATTTCAGGTTGCGTTTTCATGCAAACAGATCCGCTGAGCAACTGGTTTCCAGTCCATCTTATCGCACATGATGGGGTGTTGGTAACCAACCTACCATGTCTAATAATATGCAGAGTGAAGAACTTTTGTACTTGTAGAAAATCAGCGATTTCACATTAAAATGTTTTGTTGTTGATGGGGGGGGGGGGGTGTTGGGCAAAAGCCGAAAATATCACAGGTTCATTTGTTAAAGATGCATGCGTCCCCATGCCATTTTCGAGTTTCATTTCGAAAATTGATTGTCCAATTGTTTTTTTCCTAGAATCCAACGACGTTTAGAAACTGAATTATTTCTTCCAACCCCCCCCCCACCCCCGATTTATTGGCTGCCAGATATGAATTCGACTTTCAACCGGCCAGTTCAACCTGTCCGCTTTGTCCCGCTTTACCCGATTTACCTGAATTTGGACGGTATTCGGGTCGGTTGCATGGGAAGCGAACTTGAACAGAAATTCCCCAGCAAGTACACTTTTTCAAGCCCCTTCTAAATTATCGGACAACCTACAGTTCATAAACTGGGCAGGGATGTGGTCGGTTGATATCTTCCTCAAGCTTACAATGACTGAATTTGTGTGACCCGGATATGATGTACTTTTATCATTCCTGAAATAAAATTTCCTCCGTTTATTGCAGCTTTGTGTAAAACGATTGCATCTAGGGAGTTGATAAACTCATGATTTAGAAAGTTGAAAACATGCATTTGGAACCTGCTGGAATTTTACTTCCTGAAAAAAAAATCGGTTAAAATATTTGCTCTGTCAAGATGCCACAAACCCATCTCGTTTTTCAAAGGACGTTACTCTTAGTCAATTGAGGGCACTATTTAAGTTTAACGGTCAAGCCTACGCAGGTTTGGTTTGGAGTTCAACGTACGAAAAGTAGTTCACGCATAATTAGCCGTTTCGGTGAAGGAGTTCGCCGAAACAGCTCTTTTTAAATTACATGTATTCAAATAAGCAGACAGAATAAGATGGTTGTAATTGGACAGAATTGAATATGATTACATAATTGTACGGTGCGCAATGACGATCAGTTGTACGATTACTGTTAGTTGATTGCGGGCGCTATTTAAGTTTAACGGTCAAGCCTACGCGCAGTTTGTTGAGGATTAAACATGAGAAAAGTAGTTCATGTTGCTGTTCTGGTAATGTAGTTCGCTGAACCTGTAGTATTCACCGTGATGTAACAAATGGGTTATTGAAAATTAATATCGATATACGCAAAAGTTCCCCAGTTTATCGCAGCTTTGTGTAAAACACGAATCAATGACTTGGAAACAACCACCGTTCTGATCTTTCAGCAAAACGAAAACAATTCACACACATCCCTAGCCCTTTGTGATTTGTTTTCGTTTTGCTGAAAGAACACTTATCTTTTTGTGATCCGTGGACAGACCTTTACAACGATGGATGTGTTTAAAATTTCGTAACTTGAAAAGTACATGAGTGATTTGAATGATTCTTGTACTGAAAGAAAGTCTATGATTTGGGCCTTCATATCCTAGATTTTGAAAGTGCTACATGTACATGCAGAACTTCGCTAAAACAAAGGTCCCGACATTTGGGTTTCGTTTTTTTTCTTACTCACCCTGTAGTGATAATGTGTACAGAATTATGTAATTTATGACAAATGGAACCGAAAAAGTTGCACTTTTGTATGCGTGCAAGGTGAGTGACCACAACTTACACGTATACAGCAACTGCTTTCGGTATCATTTGTCATAAATTGCATAAACTCGTACACATTATCACTGTTTTGGGCCAAATAAAGAGTATGGCTGGATTGCTGCACTGACTTCTGTACTACTGATATGTCGTTATTTGAGCGAGAGGTGCTAACCAGTCTTTGGGTGGTAGACAAAAAATATTGGAAGGGGGGGGGGGGCTTTCTGTTTTTGGTTGAGCGTATGTGGAAGAGATGGTGCATTAAGGGACCACCGCCTCCCGATAATTCCATATTCCGTGAACCGATGTTACGGCCGGTGTAGCATGAATTTAGGTTTTATGAAATACGGACTTATTGGTGGTATTGCGCATGCTCATGCATACAGAATTAGGAGAGGGACCGGTCACGTGAGAGAATTTAACCAATAAAAGGGAAAAAGAGTCTGATTTTCATACGAGTCCGATTTTCGTATGACACCGGCATTAAGGCCGAATTTACTCATTCTGATTGTTTGTGAACCCGTTTGTACATGTGCCTATCCTCAAGCAGCAAATTGAAACCACTGTTCCCGATAGGCCTAGCTTGCCTTGAATCTTGGTCAATTACGACACCCCTCCTGCTTATTGAAGAAAGAAGAAGAAAGCCCAACCTCTCCGCTCGTGACTATTTTTTGCACCCCAGAATAACTCGAATCTATGAAGGTCTATTAAAACATCCTCATGGACAGCTTGTTCAGTCCGCCTTTTGTTTCAGTATTCCGAGTTAATGTGATCCCTGCCTGCATGTGTTTGACATTTGAAAGCGCAAACATCTTGCCGGATATTTTTCTTCAATTGAATTTCCTGCAAGCGATGTGTCAAAGTAAGCCCTTTCCTTAACCTTTGCTTGACCATAACTACATTAATTCTTGTTGTAATGACTTTAACAAACAAAAAATGTCAAATGAAAAAATAGAGTGATATAGAGAGGTCTGCATTCAATATTATAATTTGATTTTGTAAATATTACTTAAGGCCCCCAAAAAGTCTTTGGTTTCTGGTATGGAGCTTGCCCAAAAAGTGGTGGGCGACGTGGCTTTTTTTTTTACCTGTTTTTTTTGGCTTTAAATGTCGGCTGATGACTGCAAATGGAGCCCGACTAAACTTAGTGCAAATATATGGGAGTCCACATAAAGCTTATTCTCGATCGTAACCCCTTCTAAAAACACGTTAAAATTGTGCAGCAGCAGGATTCCAGTCAAACCAGTGAGTTTGGCGGTTTTGAGACATCATCTTTCATTGAAAAAAAAAACTTTTTCATTTTGTCGACGCGCATGACTACGGCGACGCGCGCGCATACCAGAAACCTGAGACTTTTTTTGCCTTAAATCGCCGGAAAGAAGGTTTTATAAGCGGCTATGCACAGTTTATACATAATCACATTTTTAAGAAAGTTGTTTTGGTATAAACTTTCCAAAAATATTCACGCTGTTACATTGATGTCATCCAGCAGTCGGGCACTTTCTAAAAAAATTCACCGTCAAACCAGGGTCCGTAGTCAAATAGCTGCTTTATAGCAGAAAGGTTTTCCAATCCTTGAATATAATGTATGATTATGCTAACCCAAAACAGGTCCCTGTCCAAAAAAGCCACGCGATACCTTTATATAATTATTAACACTTATTTAACACTTTATCTTGTATTTTTTGGCTGAGCACATTGTGTATGCAGTTTTTTCTGATTAAAAAGAGACGATCTGAAGGATGATACGGAAGTATGCGTCATAGTGCAACCCATTTCCAATTACCTTAAAGTGACAAGGAAATGAATTTTTCTCACTAAACACATTTTGTTTCTACTCCTGTGTGAAAACTACTTGACATCCCTGTTTGGTTAACTTTATCAGAAGTGAACTTCTTAAAACATTTCACAACATTGTCCATGCTTTTCCGGACAACTGAGGGCGATAGTGTTGCTGTGGTGTCATTTGAGAAAGAAACTCTTCAGTAAAGGGGTTTTCTATTCACATGTGAATTCAAACATTTGCTCATTAAAAACTTTTGTGAGAAAAGGTTGCTCCTTGGCTTACTGCCATGTACTGACACAACAAGGAATCATCAAAGAAAAGAAAATTTACAACAACAATATACCCAAAGTTGTGGTAACTTTTTGTGCTGGAATAGCTGTAACATTGAGGTTTGTGCATGCAATGACATCGCACTTTTGCTCGTGAATATGGACATTCGCATTAGCATAAAACTAAAAATGCACCAAAATACCTTTGGAAATGGCAAAACGCAAATTGAAAATCAGGTTAAATGGGACACAAAGGTGCATTTGCAAGGACTGCATTTACAAGTATATTGCATGGGCCCTTTATGAGTTGCCTAAAAAAACTGCCTCAAGGATAGAATCGGTTCCGAAGAACAACCCCTGCATCCCCAAAAGACGCTTCCTTGAAGTGCATAGTATATCGAAATTACATTGGGTATCATATTATAATATCATATACCATTATCATATCTATTCGTTATCGTATCGAATAGGCCTACAATGGCCGGGAATATTGACTTACCTTGTGCTTGAACCACACACATCGTGGCTGAGATACAAGCCAGGAGCGTGAAGACCTTCCATCCAGAGATAGCCATGACCTTCATGCCTTGTTAAGACTGCTCAAGAAGTAGCAAAGTTGTATCCTTCCAAATGATTAATCCAGTTCGTGAATAAAACAAAAGGCAATGCTGTTTCTTCTTTCGAAGAAGTGCTCGATTGTCTGAATTTTAAAGACAGCAGGTATTATTGAGAATAACAGTGCAGCTCGACTTCGAATTTATATTAACAGAATGCCAGACACATTCATTGCGGTGGGAGCACAGAGCAAGAAGTTGGATCCTGCGGAACCAGCCACCGCATTGGCAGTTCCTGTCTCCCGATTCCCTTGATATAGGGGTCTTCTGCCGACTCCACAACCTGTCATTGTTTGTATATCTATACAGAAACACGCCCACATCGCGTAACAAGTGTATATACCCAGAGCAGAATCCAGCCCAAAGGAAACTTAAACGAGTGTCGAGCTTGTTTCGATTGGGCTGTATCAGAATCAGAGGTTCCATCAATGTTTAACTTGTAAAGACTGATAAAAAAAATGTCGTGACAAGAAAAGAATTCTTTTTCATTGGGTAATAAGGACAAAATCAAATAGCACTTCTACATCAGTTGATCAAATGAACAGTTTATTTTTCGAGGGGAGAAGTACGTGGCTATCTTGTTAAGTGATTAAAAAGGGTGTCGGTATTTTAATGGTATGGTGCACCTGGCAGACTGCACTTTATTGAAGTCTTTTTTTGTGCACGTTATGACCTGATTTAATACACAAAATGCCTGCTCCAATATACTGACGATTTAACAACTGTAGCAGTAAACGAAATGTAAAGTGTGAATTCAATATATATATTAGTAAATTTTGGTGAACATTTTTGTAAGTGGTTAGTGGTTAGTGACTCATGATCATAAGGTTAGGTGGTTCTCATCTTGCTGCCGGCCATATACAGTCGAGTCTCATTAATACAAACTCGTTCGGACCCAGCCAAATTGTTTGTTATCAGAATTTGAATTAAGAGGAACATCAGTCCCATTCATTGTGCACATAAATGCACAGTCGGGACCAAGGCTTTGTGTTTGTTATATCAGAATTTTGTATTAACAGAGTTTGTACTAACGAGATTCGACTGTATTGTGTCCAAGAGGCAAGCTATTTCATCCCCACTTACCTCTCTCCACTCAGGAGTAAAATGGGTACCAGAGCAAGCTGGGGAGAAACCTGCAATGGAGTGGCATCCCATCCAGGAAGGACAGAAATAGGCATATTCTTAATCGTTTCATGCCAAACAAGCCGGCGATAAACGTCGGCCTGATGAGCCAAATTGGCTCCTGACTTCACTCCATATTTCTGAGTTATGGAAGATAGATCATCCGAAGTTGCCCCTCCTTTTTCCGTCTACCTTTGCAAATGTATGGACTGAAAATGTTCGTTGTGTTTTCTGAGTTGATTGTGGTTGGGGTTTGGTTCTAGCATGCAGCGAAAAAAAGTGTTATTTCTATTTTATTGGAGGAACTGTTCACGTTTGTACTTATCAAGTTAGCAATTTCCAACTCTTTAAAACTTATGATAAAAGCCAAAATAGGCGTTTTATAGTTGCTTAATTGCCGTGCACTCAGTATTATTCAGCTGTCAAGACAAAAAGATATAGTAGGTTATTTTAGA
The DNA here is from genome assembly GCF_015706575.1 of Patiria miniata. Classification (NCBI taxonomy): domain Eukaryota; kingdom Metazoa; phylum Echinodermata; class Asteroidea; order Valvatida; family Asterinidae; genus Patiria; species Patiria miniata. The sequence continues at coordinate 4,421,668 of NW_024037072.1, read as the reverse complement.
TAAAACTTTGTGATTTATCGTGTTTACATTTTGTTTGGAATCGAGCCATCCGTCCAAAACGAAATCTTAATTACGATTAATGAGATTATGTACTTCAGAGTAAATACGCAATTCACTGGAAAAAAAAGCTAAGGAGTGGACACGATTGAGACTGAAATTACTTCACGCTAACTGATGTGATATAATTCTTTCTTTTTTTATCTGTACAACCTGTCACTTAGAACTGAAATACATGACGGCTGGAAAATGATTAATGTCTTTACAAAGTGAAGTGTCGAAAGAAGCAACACCTTATACCGTTCGTTTTTGTTGAGGAATTTGGTTGCAACGTTACAATAGGATCGGGACATAATAGACCTGCATTATCGCAGCTCGCCCCGATTAGTTTTCAAAGTCCTCTAGCAACCAAGTGGGATCCCGGCTGAGGTGCGATAACCTTGGTCATTTGTCTTTGAAATGGGAATTTAATAGCATACCTCGGTCGATAAGGTAACACCTAAAAACGTGTTTAAATGACTACTCATTTTCTGTTTTTAAATGGTTGGCTTGCACTTGAGCTACTGGTGTTGGTACAAAATAAGTAGGACAGTACATGTACCGTTGCACTTAGCGGTTGCTGGTACCAAAAGCCACGGTCGCCTTCCCTGCTCACTCTGGCAACCTCGATTTCTTTCTTCTGACGACTTTTCTTCTCTTTTTTTTTGTTTTGGTAAGATTTGAAATTTGTCAGATAATTTAACACGGCCGAATGTTTTCGTTCAATGTCAAATTCAAAAATCAATAACTTTCGTGTTGCTAAAACTGGGTGCTAAAGTCGGGAGCACTAAAACTGAGTTTGTCAGCTTTAGGATTCGGAAAACTCTGTGGATAATTCACATTATATTGAAATCAACTGAAAGTACTGTTTACCATAGTCGGCTCACTGTTCGTTATGACACGATATATTGCGGTTAATACTGGATTATGTTGACTTTAATTTTCTTAAAAAAAGATTGATTAAAAAATAAGGGAAAAAAATTTGCCGCTGTTAAGAGTGGAGAGTCCTTTAGTGAAATCTATCGATAGTTCTTCCTAACGAACAATTTCACTAGAATTGTCATTAGAACACACACACACACAGACACTCTGAAATTATTGGGGTTTAGGTTAGTTTTTTTGGTGGCACACATGCATATTTACAATCAGCCGATTTTTATTCCAGTTTCTCACAATACATGTGTACATGATCACTTAAAGGTTGAAATGATTTTTTTCTGAGGAAAATATTTTATTTAATAATATATTTGTGCAGCTTTCTACTCGTCTTAAATGTATGAAAGCATTTGACTTCCCTTTGGTTAATTTTATTGAAAAGTACACTTCTCTAAATATGTAAAATTTTTCATTTTTTGGACAACTGAGGGCGCTATTCCTGTGATGTCAATTCAGGAAGACACTGTTCAGTTTATGGATTTCTGTTCAAATTGTGAACCCCAAAAAAATGCTCAATGAAAACATCTGTGACAAAAGTTTGCTCACTGGCTTACTGCCATGTACAGAAATGTTACGACAGCACAATATCCAAAATTTGGGCAATTTTTGGTGCTGAAATAGCTGTAACATTGAGGATTCTGCTTAGTATGACAGCACACTTTTGTTCATGAATATGGAAATTCGCATTAGCATAACGACCAAAATGACAGACCAAAAATTTCAATAATGTTAAATGGGACACAAAGGACATTTTGTAAGGACTGCATTAAAACAATTACATTGCATGGACCATTTAAACGTTTGGCCTCGGCTTAAAAAGTTGGTTTTTATACATCTTTGATTTTAAATTATTTAATTGGGAAGACAACTTATCAGAATGGTCCAATACTCACTTAACAGCGATGTAGATAAACTCAGTGCTCGAAAATATTTGATTATGTTGCTTTACATGCACGGTTGAATCAATTTTAAGGCAAAAATCCGTATAAACATTTCTACAGATATGCTAGTACAAAGGGAATATCGGTATTATAAAAGTCAGTATTTAGGTGAACATTCTGAGAATGTGTAAACAGAACATTTGTTCTTGTCAAAAAACCTCAACTATGAGCGAAATATACATGCAAATCTAACTTAAGTTCAAAACATTACTATTATTTAAGTACAATGACAAAGTGTTTTTAAAAATACTTCAAAAGTCCAATACTATCACCGTGCGCGATATCTCTCAAGAAAATATTAACACTAGCTCAAAACTGTCGCTTCAAAAGCCTCTGGAACTTTACATTTGAATTGTTCTGATGTTTGTTCGAATGCCCACTAAACTGAATTTGTAGCCTTGTTTTCGAGACAAGAGCTTGCAGCTCCTCGTATACCTCACGTTACGAGAACGGAGTCCTTTCTGGGACGCGACACCAACAGTTTAAAAGGCACAGTTTTGCACCAAATAAACACTTGACAAAATCAGGTCAGACATTTTATAACGCCCCTGTGCAAACCTAGAAGAGGGAACCAAAAAGTACGATGGCTTTTCGGGTCTGTTTAAAGCGATAGCTTCTTATCACAGAAAGACATCTGATTAACACAATTTAACGATAAAAAAGTATGCATGACTGGGGAAAACTCTTGAAATTATGTGAGAAGTGTTTATGTATTCTGTACACAGACGAGGCAAAGTGGAGTTTAATTGTTATAAATTGTGTTTATGGTTAACTTTAAACAAATAAAAATCGATCAGATCTCAACGAAAAACCTTCAAGTTAAGATACCAAATGTACCGCCTACCCTTATGGACTGCAGTACATAATTGTAAAAGTAACTGTGTCATTCAAAAGGTATTTCAAAAGGAATGCATCAAAAGAGTTTGTGTTGAATAAATATTTGGGACGTTAGCAGCCACAATCATATTGAGTATACAGGGAGGAATCTAAATATGAGACACATAATAATTGTCGATCACGGAAGGCTGTCCTGCGTCCTTCTCAAAGGCACACCGTCACGTGAAAACAGTATACCAAACAAGCGATTCCTCCCCCCCCCCCCCAAAAAAAAAAAAGACTGATGTTTTTGTTAATGTCCAGTAGGAAAAATCCATGAAATGTTCCGGCTGCATGCGAATACCTTTTTTGGCCAAAACAAGTACGGGTGATAACAAAAATGGAAGAGTTCGTTATGGCGACAAAAACAAACCCCATACACAATACACAAGGGCGGATCCAGTACACATTTGTATTTGTTTGGGGGGGGGACATAACAAATTTTGGGCGTGTCCAAAGAATTACGGCGCGGGGTTCGGGGCCCGCTGAATTGTTTTAGACGCTCTGTGGTGCGATCTGAGGCAATTTCTGACCAATGTAGCCATTTTTTGTTAACGCAGTGCCTGCCTTTATTTTGCCTTTTTTTGTCATGGCCCCCGTCCCCCCCCCCCCCGATCTGCCCTTGCCCATACACTGTATTAAAACTTATGGACACTGTAGCTTTTTTCTATGTACACATGTTCACTAAAATGTGTTGCTTGCTGTATAAAAGCAATAGATCCCATACCACGATAACATAAACGACAAATACAAAAACCAGATGGGGGAAGAAAGGTACATGCAGATGTGTCCAACAAATGAATATAATTCAATTATTATATACGTTTCTCCGTTGAAGTATACATACAATCTGGAAATGGAGTTAATAGATTCTATTAATTTGTTCTTTGAAAACAAAAATTGTTTTGTTTTTGGTCCAACTACTGAAGGTGACTACTACAGATTAAAACACTCAAATTCTTATTTTTCTGAGTAACATTTCATATTAAAGTATGCATCTCACGCCTGTCAAGCCAGATGCAAAGGCAGTATCTTGATCACGTTTGGAAGACGATTCTTTAAAAGTAGTCCCGTTCCTGAAAATAAAATAACGAAATTAAGAAATAGGATTCAAAGGTCGTTTGATTCAGGCCTATAAATCTTTGATCTTTAATACAGGCTGACACTGCTAATGCGTTTTTAATTTATGGCGGCAACATGTTTAGGTTGTTTGTGCAATTGACTAGTATTTTTTTGTCTGGCCGCCCAAAAGTCCATTCATCGGAATTATAAAATTTGAATAACATATAGCAAGATCGATTTAACAGGTAAAAACTTACCGGCAGATCATCATTTCTGTTGACCGACACTTGAGGACGCTGTATCTTGTACTGCTGAAATAAGCATAATGAAATTAAATATTTTAGCGCCAATTCTGTGGCTAGAATCAAGGCAGTGTGGCACTTCCATTATTCGTTTTAGGAATAACATAAATTATAATACCAAGAACATTTATTTAAAAAGCCTTGTCTTAGACAAGTGGACCAAAGTTATGGTCATGACTCACCATTTTCGTCGGGTCGATCTAGCTAGCCATGTGTATCATGGGTCATGACTGACCATTTTCGTGTGGTCAATCTCGCTAGTCAAGGATATCATGGGTCAAGACTCGCCATTTTGTGGGGTCAATCTCGCTAGTCAAGGATATATCATGGGTCAAGACTCGCCATTTTCGTGGGGTCAATTTCGCTAGTCAAGGATATCATGGGTCGTGACTGACCATTTTTGTGGGGTCAATCTCGCTAGTAATGGGTATCATAGGTCATGACGCACCATTTTCGTGGGGTCAATCTCGCTAGTCAAGGATAAATCATGGGTCAAGACTCGCCAAGGATATCATGGGTCGTGACTCACCATTTTCGTGGGGTCAATCTCGCTAGTCATAGGTATCATCTCGTTTTCTTCTTTCACTGGCTCATTCAGGTTCCCCCAGAAGTACGACCCTCTTGTCTTGCCCCCAGACTCCTCGGCCTGATCACTGCTCGTACCCTGCTCACGGTCCCTGGCAACCGTGGGTTCGTACCTTTAGAAAACAATCGATTGAAAGTGTACAAAGAATCGTTGGTACAAGAATCATTCAAATCACTCATGTACTTTTCAAGTTACTGAATTTTAAACACAATCACAGTTTTAAAGTTCTGTACATGGATCACAAAATGGTAAGTGTTCTTTCAGCGAACCGAAAACAAGTCACATATGCTGTGTGTGAATTGTTTTCGTTTTGCTGAAAGAACGCACACTGTTTTTGTTATCCGCGGACAAAACTTTAAAACGGTGGTTACGTTTCAAATTCCGTAACTTAAAAAGTACATGAGTGATTTGAATTATTCTTGTACTAAGAGAAAGCTTATGAATTGGGCTTTCATACCCTAGATTTTGAAAGTGTTACATGCAGAACTTCACTAAAACAATAGTCCGGACATTTGGGTTTCGCTTTTTCCCCGGTTTATTGCAAATGGTCCTATGTGGCTATATGGTACCTGTTCTTTACGGCGGCTGCCCCGGAGCTGGAGCGGGACACGCCCACGCCGCTACCGTTCCGGTAGATGTAGGAGTACGGACGAACTTGTTCCGGAGCTTGCGTCTCGCCTTCCGGATGCTCATCAGCGACCGAGGAAGAATCCCCGACGTAGCCTTTGTTGTTATGGTGCACTGCGCGGACCTCCCCTCTCATATCGCTGGAAAAAAAACACCGAAATCAAAACAAGTCAAAAAGAGAGAAACAGTTTCTTTTCTCAAAGCTGATGTCTACTGGTTGGTCCAAAGGATACAATTTACGGGAGGATACACATTCATGATCTCAATCCCCCCGGAACCCACGAAATAGGTCTTTAAGTTTAAGGCAATTCTTCGGTTATTATTTTTTTCATAGTAAGTATATATTGCCCTTCATGTTGCGATGTGACCCAGTGCGACATCCAAATGTACGGTTGACTGATTCGGATTTCCATCGTGTAAGATTCTTTTAAAAGAGACCTCTTACTCAAACGTATAGCTCTGGTGATTGTGACTCATTTAGTTTTGTCGGTTAACAAAAACAATCATTTGCCTTACACATTCATGGTCTTAATCATGGAAAAGGGACAACGAACGCTAAAAACGACGATACTACAGACACCAACACAATGTTTAATAAACATGGGTCTTTACAAATATAAGTTCTAAAAACTGCTGTAGATGAATGTGATGAATATCATGAATTCTTTCGTTATTTTTATTTTTATTATTTTTTTTTTTACATTTCTTGGTTATAGAAATTGAAAAAATGTCTGTAAATATAGTTAGGTACACACTATTTCTAAAAGGTCCCCTTCTGCGCGCCTTGGCTAACATGGAATGCCAGTGACGCGACATGATGCTAAAAATGAGAGAATTAAAGCTCTGACAACAGAAAATCGACAAAAACAGGTTGAATTGTTTTACGTCCTTAAGGAAAACTCACTCTTCTTGAGTTCCCTCCTCGTCCTCTGACTCAAATTGTTTGACCTTCTTTCTATACTGCACCACACAGCAGATAAGAGTGAACAAAAGTAAGAGCAGCAGGCCCCCTCCAAGCCCACAACCGATGTACAGCCATAACAGGTTCACTGCTAGTTGGCAGTTGGCACCGATGTACATAAACTCCGTGCTCTGAGGGCAGCTACAAAATGAAAAAAAAAAACCTTAGAAGTAGCCGTTATTTCATGCGAAGAGTTTATTTCCTAAGCGACATATCCATTTGAAAATAATGACAAAGTTGCACACATATCAAAACTTATAAAACATCACAGTGTTGCAGCTGTTTCTAGACTACATTGATTGTGTAAAACTATACTAGCCGTCAAAACTGACTTCACTTCACTGGTTCACTTCTCAGTTCAGGAAACAAATATGTCACTTTACTTGTGAGATTTTTGTTAAATTCATAAGACAGTTTAACTATTTCCATTACCCAGCACGTCACGTGGCCGGTTTTAAACTGTTGATCAAGACCGGCTGGCTGGTCTTAAACACTTTCCAGTGTCACATGAAATGTGGACTCCCATGAAATCCGGTGCCTTTTTGTTGTCATTTATTGGTTGAACGTTCACAAGGCACACGGAATCATGCACAATACTACCAGTGAGTCAGTATTTCATAGTCCTAAATTCACACTATACCGGCACAGCTGCGTTCTGCGCGACACCACCCATTACTTGCGACGCGCGCGCCAATCTCCATATAAGGAGTTGTTTACTCCTTTATATTAAACCCTCCAAAGCCTCCGATTAGACAAGAAAAAAAATCGGGTTCAAAGCGGTGACCCGAACCCATACCGCGAGGATTCCTCGCAGTACAAAACAATGACCCTACCAACTGAGCTATCACACTGATGCACTGATCGACAAATCCTGGGGAAAAATTATATAATACCTCCGTACGTATCATAAAAGTATCGTAGAGGGCGCTCAACAACCATAAAATAATGGAAATAATGGAACAGTTTGGGAAAAGAAAATTCGCATCTGGAGTAGGCCTATGACCTATATCTCACTAGGCGTGATTTACAGGCCACATGCACACTAGAGGCTTGGCACCTGTCGCGCACTTTGTTGATTTTGCAGGTTTCCATAAACAGCAAACACGCCAATAGCTATACAACAAAACGTCCGTGCTGTCCATTACCAATGCCAAGGCGGAGCCAAGCTGCCATTCACTTCTTCCTCAAATATGCACCATGCACATGCGTGCATAAATTAGAATATTAGTAAAAAAAAAATCCCTATTTTTCGTTTTATGTTACTGTACCTGCACGACTTGACTCCATCAGAATCTTGAGTGCACGTGCCGCTGTTGCAGTAATCTGCTTCGACTTTGCAACTTGCTCGGCAAACAAAATAGCAGGAGTTGCCCTCTGTCACTTCATCTATTACTAATCCCGTTCCACATGTTGGTTGCTCCGTTTCACACATGTTGGTTTCATCTGGGAAAACATTTATTAAATTAAACGTTGTTTGGTGAATTTTTTTTTTTTTTTTTTTTTTTTTGCAAAACAGAAGACTTTAAAGATGTACTTATTCTGTCCGTACTCCTCAACGAATTAGTTTTTATTCTCCTTACGGAAATTCAACTTGCATGTTTTGTTTTTCTACATTCAGGGGCGGATCTATATAGTTTTCATGAAACAAGGGGTATGAACGGTGGTTGAGCCTGAAGACGTGGCGAAGGCACGCACCTTAGGCGATGCTGCGATGCTTTCTGCTGCATTCTGAAGTAATCTGATAATAATTTAGGAACTTTAGCATTCCATTTATTAGTTTTGGCCCCATTTTACTAGCATTATATCGTTATTCAGCGCCGGAACGGCGAGGTTGCAACCCCCCCCCCCCAATCCGCCACTATCCGGTTTTAGTAAAAACGTCATAAACGCGCGCGCACCACTGATTACTAGCGCCCATTGGATAAACACTAAAGTTGCGTCAGCTTCCGGTTCCAATGGTTGCAATGCTACTGAATGGCCAGTGGGCGTGGTTTAAACTGAACTGACGTCACACTAACGAACCGCTATTGACTGGTTCTCCATCCCTACATTACCAAAGTTAATAGTGAGGCGGGAACCAGCTTTCTCCTTCGAGAACCGAACGATTATACCGAGCAGATTTTGTTTTTAAATTTTATAAAGATAACAATTTCTTAACTAGCCGACTGACAGCCGGTCTGTGCTTGGCTCTCTTATTTTATTTTATGGCATTTTGGACTTTTTAGACATATATTTGGTAAGTGGTCCCGATGTATTCTCTGACCTTGAGGTGCTTGGCATGTACTGCACTCCGGCGCTACAGGGAGACCTCCCAGTTGCCCTGCCTCCACAGCCTGCGCAACAGTCGCACGATACAGATCCAAAGCTGATATCCCACGCTGAGAGGGCGACATTTTTGCATAGTCGTAGATTGCTTGGTGCTGAAAGATGACACTTCCATTTCTGTTGAGAAAAACAAATCGAAACGAAATTGTTTATGAAATTGGGATTTGATTGGTTGAAATTGTGTAACTTATATTTTCTTCCTGCAACACAGGCTTATAACCAATGTCATCTGGTTTTTCTTACTCGCCCACGAGTACTTCTGACAAACATAACTGGGTGATAAAGATATCTTTTTAGAGTTTCCCAATCTAGTTAAAAAATGTATTCTTCAAATGAGGCGTTCGTAACATTTTTAAATGGAATCTCAAGAAAGTCTCAATTTATGAAGTCTCAAATCTGTCACACACACACAATAGTTTATAGGAGTGTAAAACTGACCTCAGATCTGTAACCTCGACCTTCTTAAAGCCTGCCACACGTTTGTACTCAATTTCGACCTGGAATACAAAAGTGAAAGCTCGAAAACTATAATGGGTATCAATATTGATGACATCTTAAACAGTTTGAATGAAAAAAAATTCTAAAGTTGAACAAAGAAATTGACTTAAGCGGGGTTTGAACCTGCGACCTCCTGATTTCCCAGCGCTTTACCAACTGAGCTGTCCAACTCTAAGTTCCCCATTTTGTTAACGTCATGGGCGCTAGTCAGAAGCCATTTGAAAATGCGACACTATACTATTATGACATGTTAGGTTTACAAAATGCACACACTTTGCCCTCCTACACAGGAGAGCTTTCCTTTTGTGAAGGAATCATTCAAATTCTCATGCATTTTTCCAGTAACGAAATGATAAATACAAACATCGTTTTTAAGCTTGTCCACGGATCACAATAAAGGTTAATGATAGTTCAGCAGAACGAAAACTATTCACATATCAAACAAACACGTCAAAGCACTCTCATTACCATGATAACTGGCACTTATCATAACCTTTATTTAACAACCTGCTGCCTCCAATGTTAAAGTAACTTGCTTTATAATTTCAAGAGTTTATAGTTTTGCCCTGCCTTCTACTTGGCTACCCCGGAGACTGTGGGATTATTCTGATATCATTTTCAGGATACGACATTTATGGATACGGATTCATGTAATACGGAAATATCATGTGCCTTAAATGTGATCCGTGGACGAGATTAAAAAAACGGTGTTTGTTTTCAAAATTCCATAAATGGAAAAGTGCATAAGCGATTTGAATGATTCTTTCACTAAAGGAAAGCTTATTAATTGGGTTTTCTTCATCTCAGATCTAGAAAGGGCTACATGCCGAACATCTTTAAATAAAGGGGGCACTTACCCCGGCTACGAATTCTTTCTGAAGTACTACACAATCCATTGACGATTTATTCACGGCGGGTTGACAGTTTTTATTATCAGTGACTTCTATCTCGATCGATACCTTCTTCTCAATATCTGCGAAGAACAAATATAGGTTATCTCAAAAATAGTCTATCAGATCGGCCAAATAGGATTGTAGTTCACAAATCGCGTTGTTTAAAAGGGCTACAAGACAAGTCTTTACGGTTACCAAGAGATATTTTCATATCTTGAATATAACTTTAATGATCGGGCAAAAAAGAGATAAAGGCCTCAATTTTAGGCTTAACATTACTAAAATTTATATATTATCTATATCGTTATCTAGCTATAATCTTTATTGCCAGTGCTGATTAGGGGACGATAGCTACACCCCTTCCCTAGACTTACCAGCATCTGCTGGGGGATCTGGGTATTCGTCGTCGGGTAGAGTGGGAACAGGCTCTGAAAAGAAGACAGAACGGAGAACAGAGAAGTTAGCAACGAAAAAGGTTAGCAGGCACAACTTCTATTAATGTAGTCTACAGGGTGAATGAAAAGAAACCAAATCAAAATGTTGGGACCATTGTTTTAGTGAAGTTTTGCATGTGGAACACTTTCAAAATATGAGATATAAAATCCCAATTCATAAGCTTTCTCTTTTAGTACAAGAATAATTCAAATCGCTCATGTAATTTTCAAGTTATGGAATTTTCAACACAACCACCCTATTAAAGTTCTGTCTACAGATCACAATGGTAAGTGTTCTTTTAATGGCAAGTGTTCTTTTAGCAAAACGAAACAAACCACACAGGGAGTGTGTGAATTGTTTTCGTTTTGCTGAAAGAACGCACACCTTTTCTTGTGATCCGTCGACAAAACGGTGGTTGTGTTTAAAATTGCGTAACTTGAAAAGTACATGATCGACTTGAATGATTCTTGTACTAAAAGAAAGCTTATGAATTGGGATTTCATATCCTTGAAAGTATGCAAAACTTCACTAAACCAATTATCCGGACATTTGAGTTTCGCTTTTTTTTACTCCCCTTGTACATCAATCTTAGTTCGAGTAATTGGAGGGAAACTGCTACGCCTTCAAATAACGTGACATGTTACAGCGCAAACTTCGTCGGTAGTAGGCCTATTCGCTGAGCTGAATTGCGCATGACCTTGGTATGGTCCGTCTTCAGATGTCAACAAAAAGCTTGATATGAGAAAGCTATTTTGGCTTCTCTTATAATAATCAATATCTTTTTTGGGGGGGGGGAGATTTGCACAGGAAGTGATTTAAAGGCATATAGGATCATTTGCTTAATGTGCCAATTTTTGTTCGTTTTCATCAATAACACCAACTCTAAATCAAATCCAAATTGAGAAGAATGTTCTGAACCTTATCGAATTTTCAGCTCAGTGGATATTGCACACTTCGAGGGAACATTTCAAAAAAAAAAAATGCTCAACCTTTTGACCACAAAAGTAAACTTCGTTAATAGCACTATTTATTTCTAAAATATAGTCAATTGACCGATCTTTTGAAATCACCTTGATTTCTTGTAATTGACAGCAAGCTAGATGGAATAATTTCACGGGGTGTTTAGAACCCGTACAATCTTTATTCCAAGCAAGATTTCTGATAATAATTTGATCTAATAGGCTTATCACATTGGGGATAAATGCAAACGATCATATATATATGCTGCAACAAGGGTTGTATAACCACAAAGTTACACGGCTTATACAGTTTAACGTAGTGAAGGAATGACTACCTTTTACATCACAAAGTAACATTTATGTTCCAAATGAAAATACATGCATTGACCAGCCATTCCTTTTGGGAGTTTTGACCATCTGGTTCCAAGTTCATACCTCCGCAGTTTATTCCCGTCCACTCATCGGTGCATTTACAAAGGCAGGCAGCCCTGTCCATTGTGCCCCCATTCTCGCACGGATCACCGCTGGGACAAACTGTATTACGAAAATTACACAAAGTATAAAGTTTTTGTATTTCATATATATAGTTTATTTATATTTTATGTCCCACTCTGTACTAAAATCATTAACGCATCGGTTTTGAAACCATGATTACACGTCTGTGGAAAAATACGACCGTATCTCAGTGGACGTACTTTTTTTACTGGTAAAATGTTGGTGTTCATCTCACACAGCCGTGATCGATCCCCATGGGCATCTACAGTTGATATGTCTCACCCCACAAAGCCGATTTCAGGTAAATACTATTTCTTATAAACCTAGGCTAAATTGAATTTATTACGACAAAAATCATTTTGAAATACTTTTTGAAGCTCGATATTCGACTTTCAAGTTTTTTTCTTTCTTATTGCACTTAATTTTTAAGGCAGACAACAACTTGAATGAACAGCGCCTTCAGTTTAGTTACACCGAGGTAAAGTCGTAGAGATGAAAAAACAATTAATACGCACCTGTGCAAAGAAGACCAGTATACAGGAAAGGGCATTCGCAGGCACACGTTGCCTCGTTTTGATACTCTCCTCCATTCTGACATTCCATACAATCTGGCAAGGTCAAAACAAAGTTAGTAAATTCAGCAGTTTCCTAATGAAACTTTTGCTTACCATAAATCACATTTAATAAAAAAAAACCACAACATGACTTCTCGTTCATGCCAGATGTTCATTGCCATAATATGAAGTGTTTTATTTTTGAAACAGACTTTATGCAGTTAAATCACACGATGCTCACTTTGTATTCAAACAGGCATTGAATGAAGGTCGGAATTGATCAATTATACTCACACACTGCTCCTTTACAATACAAGGAAACGGAATCCCTGAAACATTTCAGCAAGTGTCAGCATTTTGAGGTTTGACAAAAATTACACATGCAAGAGGTATATAATTCGTACACACTCAAAAAGTATACACGTGAAGGAGTGATACATTTTGAAGTAAGCACCTCGTCTAGCCAAAATCACCTCTCTAGTGTAAGTTTCTTTTTTTCACTCCTTGCACTACAACAACATATACAACAAACTGTGAACGACATGCCAGTGTTCTGGACAAGTGTTTTGGGGTAGTTCATGGAAAGGCAAGCAAGTATTGTGAACTACATCGTAGCCTACATCTTCCGATCTACGTAATGGTTGACCATTGCTACCATTTTCCTTCGTTAAAGATGATCTTCACCCCGACGCAAATTCCATCTTATGAATAGTTAATGCAGAGTACCCGCTGCTATGTATATCACATTCGAACCAGCCAACCGATCCCGTTAGCTCGGTGGTCGAGTGGTAAGACGTCTGCATTAGAAAGCAGGAGGTCGTGGTTCGAGTCCCACCCGAGTGATTTGTTCCCAACTTTCACTCGGAAGATAACAAACTGAGTATACAGTGTTTATACGTCTGTGAAAGGCAAACCCTAATTTGATATCTTTAAAATCAAATGCGTCAAAAATGCGTAACACAATACTCTACCTGCACATAACGGTGGTAGGAATCCTTCCAAGCAATCACAGGCACAAGTCGTGGCGTTTTGGTACGTTCCTTCATTTATATTAACACAGGGCAAGCAACCTGATGAGAGATTATAAAGATACAACTGCTTACGAAGCCAACTGAAAAAAAACCCTTCAACTGCCAAGTGCCAGCGGCCTGTTTTTCAAAGGAATCTCGATCACATTTTGAGGATACCAAACCACCATTCCGAGGTCAGCGGCTGCCATCTTAATAGCTTCATTAGCTTGTGCATCATCCCGTTGCCAAGCCCTCAAATCAATCTTTTCGGTGGCGAATACCAATGGAGCCAACACAATCTTTTTAGCGTGCCATTCCACGATTTAATTATAAGGTAACTGAAATCGGCCACGGGGAAGAAGAAAGGGTGCATGGAGGCTTTACAATTATGGCTCACGATTTCATTTAGGAACGAGAAATTGAATTATGCACCATTAATGCGTGCATAATCTGGGATATATGCTTTTGTCCAACCCATCACAATTTGTGTAGGCCTATTCTAAATGCTCGATCTTCATTCATCAACATGTTTAAGTACACTCTGAATGCACTCGTTAAATTTTACTTGAACGCTGTCAATCAATCATACACCCAGCTGACATACAGCTGTAGTCGGTGCAGGTTTGACTGTTTCTGGTCAAATCTAAATATATTTTGCATTGTATTATATTGTCGAAGCATTCACGCAAAAAGCTTCACAATACAAACACTACTCACAAACGAAGGATGTACCCCCGTGTAGTTTCGAGTTTTACCCAAAAAATCGATTATTTTTTTTTCCATTAGCTTTTATCTAGCAATATTAAAGAAATTCACTTTGGATTAAAACATCGAACGAAGACAACACATCCACGTTTAGTCATTAATATTATTACTTTATAAAATTCCGGCCGAGGAACTGGAGGGTGGATTTGGTGGGTTATACTGTATCAACAACGACGCAAAACGAAAACCCACTTTCAGTGGTTTTAGACGCCCAAAATTATAAAAAGTAGTTTTTATTCCTTTGATATAAAACATACAAATTGAAATTTCCTGAGGAGGAAAATATTTTGTAAAACACACGGGTAGGTTTACACACGGGTGGTTATACCACATGAATTTTACCTGAGCAGGTCGTCCAGTGAACGGACTCGGGCATTCGCAGGTGCAAGTAGACTCGTCCAATGTTCCACCGTTTTCACATCTTGCTTGACACACTAAAAAAAAAACAGAACACCAATTCACTTAGTAATAACAAAGCTGGTCAGTCTCCTGATGACGAACAGAGCACACTGTTCGAAACGTCGAGTTAAACAACTGGTTCTTCTCAGAGCAACAAAAGTCAATATAAATATATTATTCACAGGGTGTTACCGAAAAAAAAACTTCCATTCTTTGTTCATGTCCACCATGCAAACCTATACAAGTCTCATTTAAAACTGATCAAGATTTGCCTTTTCAAAACCTGTAATCGCAAAAAAATCACATTTACAAAAATGATGCGGCGCACACGTAAGATGACTCAGGAAAAACAAGCACCATTGACAACGAAAACTTTGTTAAGGAAATGAAAACCACACTCTCAGAGAGAGACCTCAATTCAAACTATACAAATGTGAAATCAGACTCTTTTAAAGAAACCGTCATTGGGCCTAAACTAGTTCACACCGAAACTTACTGCTTCTGATGCTCTTCACAATAGTTTCAAGTCATTTTCAATCACATTAAAAACAAAACAAAAACTGCTGGTTTGTTCTAAAAACATCATTGGTGCAGCTACAACTCATCGGCGCAGCCAAGGGGTAGGCGTGGGTCATAAACATATCGTTACCCCCCCCCCCCCCGACTTGTTTGCCTCCTCCTGGAAATTTGTAAGTAGTAAAAGCACGATTAACGCCCCCCCCCCCCACTTTAACACCCAGCCCCTCCCCCTCGACTCTCCTCCCCCTATTGTGTGAACCCCAGCTACGCCACTGCTGTACAACTTGTCCATTTTTTTGCATTTTAATAAACTCTCCTTACATCACAGAGGTCTCCTTCAAATAAACCTGGACACTCGCAGACACATACTTCATTCTGATTGCCGCCATTCACACATTCCTCGCAACCTGTGAGGATCATTAATGAAACAATACAGCGTCAGTTTCAGGGTAAAGTTGGAATTGGGACGTAACAGTTGATTGTTCGAAATAGTTCCCCTTCAGCAGTCATGTAATTTCTGGTAAACACTCAAATTTTCTGCTTGAAAAAAATATTAATTTATTTTGCCAAAAAAAAAAAAAAAATGTAATTATAGCAAAATAAAAACTTTCGTAATGCAACTCGATAGACTCAAAGGAGACCATATTAAAGCAACAATACAAATGTATCGTGTAAACACTCTTGTTGAGTGCAAATCCATCAAAATATTGTCAAAATACTATAATTATGCATAGGCCTAATCCGCGTCTGTTGAGACGAAACAACTCTTGACAGTTCCCTGACTGTCTGAATGAGTTTAAGTCTTAAAGACCAGTTAAAAAAATTACCTGTCTTTAAAAATAGATATAATTACTATCGCCAATGAGTACCTAATTGTTGGTAGATACTTGCGCTATATAAGACTCCGGTATAGTTATTATTAAAAAATTACAATCTTTTTAATAATACACTCAGAAAAAAAGGCTTTTAACAGGGCGGCGGAACCGGGGGGGGGGGGGGGGGGGGCGGGGGTGGCACTTCCCCAGATTCCCGCGGTTATAATGAGCTCCCTCGAGATAAAAACTGACGACACTGCCCCTCAAACGCACATGAAAGCATATGATCGCGCAACAAATCAAATTGTCTTCTCTCTTGTAATGCAAAACTGCCCCTCGATAACACAAGTGCCCTTCTGGCATTAACAAGATTGTGCACCTTCTCGAGATGGAAAACCCGCGAAAGCACAAATACCCCCCCCCCCCCTTCGCAATAATAAAATTTAGCCCCTCTCGAATTGGAAAATTATTGGCCATCCAAAACAATAGTGCTCCTCACGCGACAACTTCTCGAGATTGAATATTGCCCCACGAAAACACAATTAGTGCCCCGCCCGAAACATTTAAAACAAGATGGAAAACTGGCCCCTAAAAAATGATAGTGCTTTTCACACGCATAAAATGGTCGCTGAACTGGCCATCATAAGCAATAGTGCCCCTTTCGCGATAAGAACGCTTTCTCTTCATAAGAACGATAAGAACGCTTTCTCTTTACTAGGTAAAAGAAAAACAACAGTGCGTTCGTGATTACTTCCCCCACGCTAACTCTTGCAAGCGCGGCAGCGTTCGATTTACCTCTCACGTGACTTTTTGTTGTGTCAATAATGTCACAGATTGAAAGGCTATGGTTGCCAATCAAGGCAGGTGGAGGGGGGGGGGGGGAGAGATTTAACCATGAAAAGTGGCACAATTCTCTAAATAGACCCTTTCATAAAATTGGTCACTGCTCAGTCAACCGTAAATGTAATGACATGATCAGGGTGTCATTTTTAAGAGCAGATTCAACCCTAACAGAGGATATCTCCCTTTGTTTCACATGTGCCCTACTTCTGTTCCAATTAGCAATAATATCTCGGTTTCCTTTTTTTTTATCCACCCTGTATATGTAGGTCAACAGCGAAATGAACGGGACCATATTCTTTTCTTCCACCCACTTTCACACCGACGGAAGGTGTCCCTTTTTCTGAGCCAGTGCCCCTTTTTGGTGTCCCCCCCCCCCCCCCCCGCTTGAAAAGCGTTCCGCCGCCCCTGCTGTCAATTCACTGGCTATATACAGCGTGTTTCCATTGAGAGTTCAAAGGAATTAGAGATCACCAACGAGTCCCCAGGGCTTGGAGGACGAACGAAACGAAAGCCAGCGAACACATACTCACCAGAGCAGATAGGATCATCGAAGCCTCCACTTGGACATTCACATTGGCAGTTCTCAATGTCTTGGAAAGATCCTCCATTCATACAGCCCTTGCACTCTGTATTTTGATAATCGTACATTAATATTGTAAATACGTTTCATACTTGGTCCTATTTTAATCAGTCTGACACCGAGTCTACACGGGTCATTGAGGAGCAACGATGTTCGTCTAGAATTTCAATCAGATATTCTTTCATATTCTATAAGATCTGATATGGTTTGAATGGTGAAGACAGCAATACGATCAGCCGTCGTACCGCCTGAAACCGCCCCATGCAAATCTGTATGGTTTTATTGATTTATTGAGGAGTAAATACAATGTACATGTACATGTGCTAAAGATTGAAGGTTGCACCACGTAATAAATCTCTTTTGTGAGTTTGTGAGGTTCTAGAAAGAACCGGCGGGAAAGTAAGCTCTGTCGGTCGTTATATAGAATTTTATTGGCAAACTACTGATTCAAATGACGTCCCTTATGTTACAACATTATTTGCGACTCGAATTCGATATATATATTTATTTATTTTTATTATACCCTTCATCATTTCAAATAAACCCTTCCGATGCATTTATATCAATTATTAAATCTTGAATAAAGTCATATAAATTTGCAGACTTGCTGTGTATTCGCTCTTGAAAATGAAAAACAACAATAAATGTTGCATAACCGCATTTATAAATTCAGATGTTGGTTGTTTAATTACATTCCCAGCACAATGCAAAACAACTCGGCCAGCCTTACCGTTGCATTTCAGTCCTTTGAAACCGGGTTGACATTACAAGGGGAAGATACTGGGCAATCGCAGTTAGGATCCGCTGGACTTGTTCGAGGGCACTGATCCCCATCTATAACTGCAAATCCCCCCAAAAAATGAAAAATAAAACAACCATGATACTATGACAAGATAGGCAAGCCTAGTAAAGCTGGTCACAGAGGGCAGAAAATTCCATTTTAATTGCATCTAGAATAGCTAAAAGATTGTAAAATAAGCTGTTGAGGTAACGGGGTGGAAATAGGAGCCCAGTGTAATTTACAAGAAGTTAGAATTATTAATTCGTTATTACGGATTTTAATTCGTTATTACGGATTATCGATTCGTTATTACGGATTATTGATTCGTTATTACGGATTATTGATTCGTTATAAAGAATTATTATTTCGTTATTACGGATTATCAATTCGTTATTACGGATTATTAATTTGTTATAACGGATTATTAATTTGTTATTACGGATTATTAATTCGTTATAAAGAAATATTAATTCGTTATCACGGATTATTAATTCGTTATTACGGATTATTAATTCGTTATAACGGATTATTGAATTCGTTATTACGGATTATTAATTCGTTATTACGGATTATTAATTCGTTTGTTGCGAATTAAATCTGGTACTCACATGCGGAGAGCACGTGATCAGAATGCACTGAGAGCTGGATAGGATTTAATCAAAAAGTAAAAATTTCGGGAACAAATCCCCAGATTTTCTCCAGATTGTCTTAAAGCATGGTATCATCGACCCTGATCACCCCGGTCTTAGGTTTCGCTAGATCAGACAAAGGCCCATTGGCGGCATGCGGTAAATTTACATTTAATCAAATTCGAGAACAAGATCAAATCAAGTTTCATTAGCTTGATTAGAGTGATTAGATCAGACTAATTAACTTAAGAGCGGCGCAAAAAGCGCAGGGGGCGTGGCCTTTACTCCACCTTTTCTTTTTCGCTCATACCCTTGCGACACAACGGTAGAGGAGAAATAAAACCAGGTTTGATTGGTGCCTTGGCACTTGTGAAATATGGAAATATGACTAAAGAGTAATTTTGGGTCAGAATAATTAACTTGAGAGCGCATCTCCCTCCATGTTTATTTTTCCTTATATCGTCGCAATGCACTTTTTTAATCCCGCCAAGTTTTTTTCTGACAGTTGTTCGGATGTCCTGTGGTTATTTTGACACCACGTTTACGTTAATAAGGCAT
This sequence comes from Patiria miniata, assembly GCF_015706575.1. NCBI lineage: Eukaryota > Metazoa > Echinodermata > Asteroidea > Valvatida > Asterinidae > Patiria > Patiria miniata. The sequence continues at coordinate 4,402,283 of NW_024037072.1, read as the reverse complement.
ATCTTCGTCGAAAAAATGTCCATTTACCAAAACAGGTCGATTTAAATGTTAAATTTTCCCATTACATTGACCATGTTTAATTCACATGAGAGTGCGCATAAGATCGAGAGTGCCGACTTTTCAATGTCAACAAATCATTTTAACAGATTGAATTGAAACTTCACACATGTACTAAAGATATTTGGGTTTCCATTTAAATAATTTCAGATATGGGAGGAGCATATCAGACCTCTGGCACCCTGGGATGGGTCAATTAACTTTGTATACAAACTTATTACTATTTATCATTTATATTCTTCAAAACGCCAGCTTTTCGTGAACAAAGTCACAGTATTGCAAAGGAAGGTATTGCAACTATTATTCTACACTCATGATATAAATTCAGACCCAAAAGACATTGGAGTAACCTCTAACATCCGTTTCCTTTTTTTTCTGTTGGCAGCCGCGACAATGATACGACTGCATAGAAGGCTATGGACATGGGCGTCGCGGAGGGGGGGGGGGGGAGGGGGCGCTTGCCCCCCCCCCCCCCAAAGGAAAACAAAGAGAAAAAAGGAAAGAAAAAGAGGCGCGATGTAATATTGCTGTGAATTTAATGGGGTGGGGGGAATGTCCCTGTCCCCTTTAAAAAATTAAATAGAGAATATGTGGAGAAGTATTTATTGCCCCCTCTTGAAAAAAATTGTAATCCGTAATAACGAATTAAACAATCCGTAATAACAAATTAATAATCCGTAGCAACGAATTCATAATCCGTAACAACGAATTCATAATCCGTAATAACGAATTCATAATCCGTAATAACGAATTACATAATCCGTAAATAACGAATAAATAATCCGTATAATAACGAATTCAATAATCCGTAATAACGAATTAATAAATCCGTCCTTACATACTCCAGTGGCGCTAATGGGCTTTCGTGGACTTGAGATAAGACTAGGGGTTGTTTGTTTCGCGCAGATCTGGATCGCGATCAGTGATCCGAGGCGTCGATAGCTGCTCCAGATCACGTTTTAACGGATCCTGCTCGCGAGGTGGATTCGCAAGATCAAAGATGGCGACGAGCGCGACGGATGGAGAGAAAAAGTGGTAATTATTTAGCAGATTTAAAGCATGAAATCAGCTTTTGTGTCAATTTGTCTCTATAATTCTTTTAGACTGCATTTTCTTGATTAAAAAAGAGTGCGATTTATTTACTTTTTTTCTGGAAATTATTCTAAGCTGAACATAAAAATAGCCTTTCTGCCTACAAAATCTGAAGCAGACGACATTCGAGGGTTCGACGTACGAGAGTGGTCCTGTGCTTGTTTTGACACGGCGCTGGATGATGGATCACATGATCTCGAGCAGGATTTGGAATGAAACAAACGGGCCCATTTGTAGGACTCAACTCAAGCATTAAACTGGACTACAACACTGCTTTAGTATGGTATGCTCTATGCCTCAGCAGTTACTCTATCGGTCCATGTATTTTCCTGATGTTCACTCACCATAGCAGTTTGGTCCACTTTTACCCTCCTTACACACACAGTGCATGCTGTCACAGATACACAGTTCGGAAGGGGTAAGTGGACATAGCTGTCCATCAACTATTGGGAGCAGAAAAAAATCATGTGTACAAAAGCAAATACATGACACCAAGAATTGCGGCTGTTCATATGGCTGATAATATTATTACGAGAGAGAAAAAAATACACAAAAAAATTACAGAAAAATTGCAGACAGGAGTGTTTAAAGCATGCTTTCTTGACCCTATTCCCTTAAATTCTGGTTTGGTTATGCTGGGACAGGTTGGGTTGGGCTGGATTGGCTTGAGACGGGTTAGATTGGGTTTAAGCTGGGGTTGGGTTGGGTTGGGTTGGGTTGAGTATGGTCGGGTTGGGTCGGGTTGGGATGTGCTGGAGTGGGTTGGGTTGAACTGGGTTAGGTTGGGTTGGGATGTGTTGGGCTTTGCTGGGTTGGGTTGAATTGGGTTGGGTTATGCTTGATTAGGTTGGGTTGGGTCGGATTTGGTTGTGTTGGGTTGGGTTGAATTTGGGTTGGGTTGGGTTGTCTTTGGTTGGGTTGTGTTGGGTTGGGTCGGGTTGGGTGGGTTGGGTTGAGTTGGGTTGGGTTGGGCTGGGTTGTCTAGGTTGGGTTGGGTTGGGTTGGGTTGGGTTGAATTGGGTTGGGTTGGGTTGGGTTGGGTTGGGTTGGGTTGGGTTGGGTTGTGTTGGGTGGGTTGGGTTGAGTTGGGTTGGGTTGGGCTGGGTTGTCTAGGTTGGGTTGGGTTGGGTTGGGTTGGGTTGGGCTGGGCTGGGCTGGGTTGAATTGGTTGGGTTGGTTGTGTTGGGTTGGGTTGTGTTGGGTGGGTTGGGTTGGGTTGAATTGGGTTGGGTTGGGCTGGTTGTGTGGGTTGTGTGGGTTGGGTTGGGTTGGTTGGGTTGGGTTGGGTTGGGTTGGGTTGAATTGGGTTGGGTTGGGTTGTGTGGGTTGGGTTGGGTTGGGTTGGGTTGGGTTGGGTCGGGTTGGGTGGGTTGGGTTGAGTTGGGTTGGGTTGGGCTGGGTTGTGTGGGTTGTGTGGGTTGGGTTGGGTTGGGTTGGGTTGGGTTGGGTTGGGTTGGGTTGGGTTGGGTTTGGTTGGGTTGCGGGTTGGGTTGGGTTGCGGGTTGGATTGGGTTGAATTGGGTTGGGTTGCGGGTTGGGTTGGGTTGGGTTGGGTTAGGTTGGGTTGAATTGGGTTGGATTGGGTGCGGGTTGGGTTGGGTTGGGTTGGGTTGGGTTGGGTTGGATTTGGTTGGGTTGGGTTGGGTTGGATTGGGTTGGGTTGGGTTGTGCACTGGATTGGGTTGGGTCTGATTGGATTATGTTGAGTTTGGTTGGGGTGGGTTGGAGTGAGTTTGGTTGGAAGAGCTTGGGTTAGTTTAGTTTGGGTTGTTTTAGTTTGGTTAGTTTAGTTTGGTGTTTGGTTTTATGAAAATACTGACCTGTTACGGTGATGGCAAAATCGCACGACTCACTGTTACCGGCTTCATCAGTTGCCGTACAATTCACCACAGTTGTATTTGCGAATTCCGTTCCTGACTGGGGTTCACATGATGTGTCCAATTTCCCATCCACGGCATCATTTGCCGTTGAAACCCACGTCACACTAGCCGTGGATTTACCCTCAGCCACATTCACACTTCGGCCAGTCGGACAAGTGATGTTGGGGGCCTCATTGTCTAGATTTTAAACAATAAGAAAAGGTTAAACAAGTTAAGGCCGGTTCATAGTCAGCACGAAAGCGAACGCGTATTTGTGCCGTCAAAGGGGCGGGGGGGGGGAGGTTTCGCGCTGCGAATTTGCGAAAATTGATTTGTTCATACTCTGTGCAAAAGCGATCGCGAATTTGTGACGTCATGGCAAGTATTCGCGCTGCGAATTCGTACAAGTTGAACGTATTTCAAAACGGGCGAATTTCGCAACGAATGTTTCATGAATTCGCATTCGCATTCGCGTGAGGTATATGAACTGGGCTTTATCCACGTGATTGATATACAAATCAATAAACCCCGCCAACTTCGCACAAAAGAAACACAAAAACATGCAGTTCGAAATCAACAATAGGCCTAATAATTGTATGAAAATGGCCAAGAGCCCCGTGTGAAGCCCGGTTCATACTTCACGCGAATGCGAATGCGAAGCGAATTTGACGTCATGGCACGTTCGCTGCGAAATTCGCCCGAGTCGAAATATATTAATCTTTTACGAATAGCAAGAAAGTCTCAGGCGCGGATCCAGAAGGGGGGGGGGTGACCCCCCCCCAGCTCTGTCAAAAAAAAATCATACAAAGTCCTAAAAAAATAAGTCTACCCCCCCCCCCCCCCCCCCCCCCCCCCCCCCCCCCCCCCCCCCCCCCCCCCCCCCCCCGCTGTGACACCAACCAAAAATTATACTGGTATAATTTATACTGGTCCGCCTGTTCAAAATATGGTACACATTCTGTAATGTAGTGTTAATAATCGTCGAATTTGAACAGCGCCCCTAATATGGTACCAGTCCCCCCCCCCCCCTCCCAGTTGTTGATTTGCGGAGGCCAAGTGTCCGGAGAAAAAAACCTGTGTACATTTTCTGATTTTTTGGCTGATGAACCCCCCCCCCCCCTGTAAAAAAATTCTGGATCCGCCCCTGAAAGTTGTGTGTGTGTGTATTGTGCATATGTTCACAAGTTCTCCCCTCTTTGTTATTGCTAGGCGCTCTGTTCTTCGTATAGCGTCACATAAAAGTTTGAAATATTATTATTAATATTATTATTATCATTATTACAACGATTAAAATGAGACATAATTTGCAGGCATACCTCTGACAGTTATAGTAAAGGTGCAATTTCCTTCATTTCCTGCAGTGTCAGTAGCTGAACATATGATTGTGTGTAAACCAGCAACAAATCTGTCACCCGAAACCTTCTCTGTGTCGCTTTCATCTTTACACGTTACTACTGGGCTTGGAGGATCTACGTTGTCAGTAGCTGATGGTAGAGGGGACCAGATTACAGCTGCATCGGGCAGAGAAGGCTCGACATTCTCAGTGGCATCATTAGGACAAGTAACATTCGGTTTCTCATTATCTGAAAGAAAACAATCAGGAATACCCGTTGTCGATATGTTAACTACTGCCAGTATACTATTCACTTCTCAGGAGCTAGTTTATGTTTCTTTTCCTAAATTTACTTTGATATCACTGTCAGTTTTTATCTGCATCTTTCATCGCTAAGAATCATTCCGTCACAGTATAGATCATTATTTTTACGGCCACTCTAGTACCCTCCTACCTTCGTCAAGATTGAACTCAAAGTTTAAAAAATACCTTCAATACAAACTCCTACCTATGACGGTGATGGTGAAGGTACACTGTCCTTCATTGCCCGCATCGTCAGTAGCTGAACATGTGATTGTGTTTACACCAGCAGGAAATATGTCACCCGAGTCCACCGCTGTGTCGTTTTCATCTTTACACGTTACTGCTGGATTTGGAGGGCCTACAACATCAGTAGCTGATGGTGCAGGGGACCAGTCTACAGCTGCATCGGGCTGAGAAGAATCTACATTCCAACTTGTGTCATTCGGACAACTGACAATAGGTGCCTCATTATCTGAAACAAAACGGAAAAATAAATTGTAAAATTATACTAACCCCGGCATCCAAATTTTCACCTGTTATCACTTCTAGTAGCTAATTGTTTCAATTGTGTATTCTCTGTCACACAAAACTGGCCTTTAAATTTCGGATGATTTGTTTTCAGTAACCATTTCCCAAAATGGTTAAGAGAGTTCTGATATGTACGAGGAATATGAAGACAAAGCCCCGAAACTCTTACAATGCGCCCTGAAAATGGGCATATAATGCGTGGTTTGCATATTGGCCGGTTTCTAAAAGCGCCCCCTATTTTGGAAGATGGTACCAGCCCCCCCCCCCCCTCTTCCCACCCCTCCTCCCACTGTTCGGTTTTACGGAGGCCGCCGCTGAATCCGACGAAATAAACTTGTACCTGTGACAGTGATGTTGAAGGCGCAATTTCCTTCATTTCCTGCAGTGTCAGTAGCTGAACACGTGATTGTGTGTAAACCAGCGCGAAATCTGTCACCTGATGATACCTCTACGTCGCTGTCATTCCTACAGGTAACATTGGCAGGTCCCAATTCATCGACATTATCAGTAGCTGAGACTGTCCATTCTACTGCGGCATCGGGCTGAGAAGACTCTACATTCTGATCGATGTCACCAGAACAATTAACAACTGGATCTTCGTTATCAACTGGGGCGGACAAAAAGAAAGTTTGAATAAACTATTAAATTACATACATCATTCATTGGTATAAAAGGAAAAAACAACGACCGTGGAAATCAACTCTGCGGAATGAATGTCCCAAGACTCACGACGTTATACCAACAACGTAAACAAACACATCAGATGAATATTCTGAAATTAAATAGCAACCGCAGGCGCGGGACGGTCTGTGAGTTAATAATGACTTTTTTTTCGTACTGAGCGTGTTCTGCAGTTTGCATACGGAACCGAGACAGCCCACATGACCCCAATTTATTTGCTCCACCAGTAACAGTAGTTCAAAGCTATAACTGGTTTGATCGAGCTGCCGTTCACGTCTTCCCAGCTCATGCATACTATTTGTAGTTCTCGACTAATACCTTTCACAAAGTTACACACTAATTGAGAACACGTAACATATTCACGACGCGTGAAGATGTCAAGTTTGCGGTTTTTGTACACTGCAAATCTGGGGAACAAAATGGAAATGAGTTACAGGGAAATATAACATTGTACATACCAACTGTAATTGAAAATGAACAGTTGCCTTCGTTGCTGCTACTATCAGAAGCTTTGCATGTAATTGCCGTCACACCGACGTTGTAGGCTTCACCTGATTCAACCATACTGCCACTTTCATCCTCACAGCTGATGGGAGCCATGTCGTCATCAACAACATCAATGGCCGTAGGTTGTGGATCCCAGACAACAACAGCGGTTGGCAGTCCAGGATCAGTGTTTTCGATGGTGTCATTTGAGCAGGTCAGGATCGGCGGTTCATCATCTGTTAAAATAACCACAGAAACTTTAATAAACATGGGCGTCAATCACGGGAGGATAAGCCCCCCTCCCACTTTTTGAATGGGTGGATGGGTCATTGGATCACCCCCCCCCGGCCCCGCCCCTCGATATTTGTGGTGAGAAAAAAAAAACGATTTTGATGTTATTTTCTAGCTTTGCAACTGTCCAATTGTACTTAAAAGTGCTTAATGACACAGAACAGACGTAACAAAAGCTTTAAATTCACCGTTTTGATATAAGGTCAATGGACGTAAGCACGGAAGTTAACAAATCATGTTATGCACACTGGCTCAAGTTAGTAATAAAATTTAATCTTACATAATGCATAATTATGTTATTGTTTTAAAATGTACATTTTGTGTCATGAACTGCGCCTCCTAGTGTCATTTTGGTGTTCCTTCCCGCTTTTTTTTTATTTCGACGGCTGTACAGTTATTTTGGTAATCCCCATTTCTATCTCCCCCCCCCCACTCGCCAACCTTACAATCATACAATACAAATCGACTAAGAGATTAGAGACAATAATTTATTATTTATCAACACTGGCAGAAAGCAACATTGTGCGATTGCATACAATGAAAATAAACTCCTTCCGCCTTCTTAAAGTTGAACGAAAGCCCGTTAGTGCGACCACTTTTTTCGAGCGCAATTATTTTTTTTCGAGAGCAGTTTTTTTTTCTTTTTTCGAGAGCAGTTAGCCTTTTTGAGAGCATTTAGTATTTTTAGAGCAATTTATTTCGAGAGCGGTTATTTTTATTTTAGAAGATGTAAGCGGCGCCCTTCCACAAAGGCCCGATTTGATGAAGTCATCGTGTTTCACAGGTCACCGTATGAAATGTGCATTTAGCACATTTTTTTTCCAAACGCCGTTGGCTTCCCCATATCACTGAAAAATTGCCTGTGTTAATTTTACCCAAGAAAGGGTGAAAACTGGAAGTACCTTATAAGTTCTATAACCAATTGTTTGGGTTAGAATTTCTGCTAAATTCAACCAAAACTTGTGGTCATTTAAGACCAAATTTAAATTGGTCTTGTATGACCTTCTAGTTTTAACCCTTTCTTGCATGGGTAAAATTAACCCAGGCAATTTTTACATCATGAAGTCTTGAAAAACTGTTTACCTATAACAGTGATGTTGAAGGCGCAATTTCCTTCATTTCCTGCAGTGTCAGTAGCTGAACATGTGATTGTGCTTACACCAGCAGGAAATTTGGCACCCGAGTCCACTTCTGTGTCGTTTTCATTTTTACACGTTACATTTGGGTTTAGAGGACCTACGGCATCAGTGGCTGATGGTAGAGGGGACCAGTCTACAGCTGCATAGGGCTGAGAAGAATCTACATTCTGACTTGTGTCACTCGGACAACTGACAATAGGTGCCTCATCATCTGAAACAAAACGGAAAGAAAAATTGTAAAAACAAACATAAAAAAAATATCAAACATTTAACAAAAATAGAAATACATTGAACACATACCTATGACAGTGATGGTGAATGTGCAACTGCCCATATTCCCTAACGCATCTGTAGCTGAACATGTGATTGTGGTTACACCAACAGAAAAGCTGTCACCTGATGATACCTCTGTGTCGCTATCGTCTTTACATGTTACACTCAGTACTGTAGAGTTAACATCAGTAGCTGATGCATTTTGTGACCAGATTACAGTGGCATTGGGCCGAGAAGGCTCTACATTCCGAGTGTCGTTAGTTGGACAGGTAACATTTGGATCTGAAGAGAAAAAATGATGAAAAATAGCGACGAAATGTCAAGGCCGATATCTCCAAAACTCTACATGGGTCATATGATTTTGAGGTCCATTAAAAAAAAAGCTGGCAGGAGCTTCTATATATGTCACTTGGTGGTCGGTCTGTCTGTCTGTACCCGAAAAAAATGACCAAAGGTATGGCGTTCTATATCTGCCATCGGCGTCACACTTTTCGGCGTCGCATTTTGATCGATTTCTTGCAACACGGCCAGAGCTTATTGCGCACTCGCACTTGTTCCTGTTCCTGTTACATCTACTACAAGCAAACTATACCTTTCCAACGAATAAAACATAATTTGAAGCCATTGCATAATGATACTTGAAGGGAGATGTGATAAGTCATGCCGCTGCCGGCACTTCTGTATGACGTCACGGGCGCCGGTCTCTCAACATCGAAAACCCGATTTCAAATTCCAGGCTGTCGTCGAGCTGCCACACGTCGACAGTGCGATGAGCTATGAATCGAAAGATCTCCGGTTCGAATCAACCCATGCCAATTTTGCATCTACTATTTTACTTCTTTAAACTTGGGATGATTTTTATTTAAGAGAAAAGAAGAGTCCAAGAACCTAAGTGTCTTGATCTGCAGTTGGGCGCATCTGTATCCACAAATGGGATAGATCTATAACGGGCAGTGGGCAATACATCATACATGAGGTGCCTGGCTTATAGCCTGTCCCGATACTCGAATGGCAAATTACAAAGGACCAAGTTAAAAAGGGCAGGGGAAAACGTCGCACTTTGGATCCTATAACTACATGTCAGATAAAATTACATATGTGGAATTTATCACTTATTATTACTGTCATATGACAGTTCTTATAAGTAGGCCTACTAGATAGTTCCATTTCGATACCTTATATACATTCGGTAATGATCTCTTTTGTAACGTTATTTTACTGCAGTATGATTATCTCACTATACAGGCGTTATTAATATGTGATTTTTTTTTCATTATAAAGGTAAATATTCACCACTTTGCCTTGGATATCACCTCTATATTTCCCCCAATGTAATCATGACAGTGATATTCTTTCCATTTCCCATCGTGTCAAACTGGACTGTAAGACTGTGGATGAAGTCTAAAGCTCTATGTTCGATGGGCTCTGATGACCAATAAAGGATATTTTATTTTTGGTTTAGAAATGAATTAGAAAAAAGATCCATTTTATTATAAAACGTTTAAAAACTTGAAGTCGGATACCCACGGTAAACTTTCAACAACAACAACAACAACAACAACAACACCAACAACACCAACAACACCAACAACACCAACAACACCAACAACACCAACAACAACAACAACAACACCTTTAGCTACATTCTATAAGAATACCAGTACTCGTTTGTCATAATTATTCAAAATGTTCATCTCTGTTATAAGAGTTCTGGGATTAGTAACAGCCAAGAAACCCAAGTAGCAAAAAAATGACAAAATCAGTTGCCCCTGTCCTGTAAATACACTGGTTCCTATTAATTTAGGGTCCACAGTGTGACATTTTCCCTGTCCCTGTTACCTTGGTACTTCTTAATTTACCAATCATTTATCCATAAGAAAGACTTTAAACGATTGTTTATTTGTTTCTAGGCGGTTTGCTTTATAAATTTCTCTATTGCAGAACGATTGCATTATGAGTGCAACCAGAATTATAAACAGATGTCACATGTAGCAGGGACAGAAATAAGTAGACCCAAATGTATACAATGACCCAAAGGATTGAATTGACTGAATTTACTTTGTTTTCTCTAAAACAGCAATAGAAATCAAATAACTGTTACACAATTATTCATTAAAACCACTCTTTTAAAGAGCCATTATGAGACAACTTTTTTAAAAACTATTTTAGAGTAAAGTTTGCATCTTTTTGAGTGGTTTTGTAATATGGCCGATAGTGAAAAGCACTCTAAAAGAGTGAACTTACACTCTTTTTGAAAGCCATACGGGGGACAAATTCGAGTGGTTTTTTTTTCGCGCGCAGGCACTGTCTACTGAGTCATTCCCCTACTCTGGCGGTTGACCACAATTAGTCGATGTAGGTTAATCATCACCACATCTTGTTTAATATACTGTTGCATATGAACTATATGCAAAACTTTTATTGCAAAATGCCCTTTCAATACAAGTAACTTTACATTTTTGGCCTCTTTGAATCGCCGTTTGATCATTTAGGTACGTACTTTGTGCTTGAACCAGACACGCCATGGAGATGAGGCCTAAGAAGACGACGAACCCCTTCCACGTTGGTAAAGCCATGTCTCATCAAATGGAGATGACGGATAAAACGAAACAAAGTGTAGACCAAGCAAAAGCCTCCTTCGTGTGTAGCTTCGGGGAAAAACAGAGAAAATGTTTCTATTTAATTGAAGTCTGGCTTTTAAAAGTAATGGGTTAGAGAAAGCAGAAAAGAACAAAATCACACACACTAAGAGAAACACGCAGCTATCAATCTCAAACCGGAAAGGCACCACCCAAAAAGCCAACAAAACACGGACAAATAAACAGAGCAAAAATGCGAAAATGGTGAAAAACGTCGGCACCATTCCATTCACCAATACGTCGTCGCCTATCGCAAAGGTTCAAAGTACAGATTGACATATGCTAACGGTGGTTGGAAAATTGCAATATGGCTGAAGGTTGGTTTTACACATTGTTATACCGCACTTGACCTTTTGTATTCACATCAGCGACACGCCCTCTCATCGAACAAGAGGCACTGATACCTATGGTGGTCCGAAAGGGACATAAAAGACGTAAATAATATATTTTACATCACAAAATTTTCACAACATCGCATTTTTTCCCACGACATCGCAACATTTTCAGGATGTTGCAATTTTGTTCATGACTTTGCACAACAACAAAAAATTCACGACAGTTTTTTCATGTCATTTTTTACCCTGCCGCAATTTGCTTCCTCTTCGCGACATAAAATTCACGACATGAGCATTCATGTGTGTCGTGGTTTTGTTTGTCGCAACTTGTTTTCCCACCTCAGAGGGTCATATCGTTGCGCACGCTCAAATTTTAAACTTTTTTTCCAAAGCATAATAAGTGTACTTGTATTTTCTTTTTATGTATTTCGATGTGTAAGTAATACTCTCTTCAGTAAAACACTGAGACACGGTGTTTTATAGTTTCAAACACGGTCCAGACATTCTGACTGTTATATTTTATTTCCGCATTTTAACCCATTCATTTTGATCCGTCAGTGCTACAGAAGAAAAGTGTGCTGTAAAATACGTATTCAACATATATAACCTCTATAAAGTGGTGGGGAAAATGTTCGCTACCAAAAAATATTACATCAATACATTTCGTGAATTTCATGTCGCGAAATATTGTGCGATGTCGTGAAAAATACCATGTCCTGACAAATGTTGCGATGTCGTGACAAATGTTGCAATGTCGTGAAATAAATAACTTGTGTCTTTGATGTCCCTTCAGGGCCACCATAGAAACCACCAAACGTTCACAGATTGATTGATTAATAATGCTTGTATAATATGTAAGACTTCAACACCACTTACCATAATATTCACACTATAGGCCTAAGCATGCTAAAATTGTCGGTCGGACGAAAGATCCATTTGAGACAGAATGGTAGAACATATTTTCACAGGATTTGTCCTTGAAAAAAATAAGCCTAATTTTTCATACATTCTGTATGAATCTAGGGTACCAGTAAAATTACGGTTGAAATCTATGCATAATTCTCAAATGTCACTTTATGACATGTTCTGAATACTGACCTTTTATTGTGAATATGTGAAATTAAATGGTAGGAATAATTTTGCACGCAAAATGCCAACCAGGAAACATAAACTGCACTACTTGCAAGTGTATATTGATCATGATATGTATTAAAATGGCGTTAGTAATTATGCACAGGGGGGAAAAACATTCTATATTCTCTCATTTTTGAGTCATGTCTAATTGCCAACTTCTAATTTCTTTGAGCCATGGTGGTTAGCCAGCCTATAATGCTTTGCGGTTCCTTCAAAATATTTGGTATAAGATCAGCTCATCACTAGCGTCAGTGGACATGGGGCAAAGGGCAGGAGCGAAATTGTCCGAAAGCACGGTGAAATAATTCCATATTTCATCGAAATTGATCCCGATCAATTCATATCAGTAAAACGGATGTCAAAAGTTTAAAAAAAAAAAAAAAATTTTTAAATCTTCCGTATTCGATGACTGATTAATAGATACCAAAAGAAAAAATGCCTAACTCTGTTAAACCCTCCCTCACCTCACATTACAGCATTCTTTATTTCTTAGAGTAGAAAGAGAAAACAATAGAAACCGTCATAATCTTGGGGAGAATTTATAACAGAAGTCACTGTACGTGCACTCTGTTTGGAAGATATGAGTTCACGAAAGGATCTATTTTGAGGCGACAACAAAGGTCAACAAATGGACCGATCCTGTAAGCACCGCCCCATGGTATTCTGACCAACCACAGCCGTGATTTATGTCCGACATGCGTGCACAAAAGTCCGACATGCGTGCACGCGCGTATGATGCGCGCGGCAGAAAAATGCAGTGTGGCATTGGAGAGAAGCACGTGTTAATTTGCCACGTGCGCAGTGGGAGGGGCTTACTGGATCGGTCCATTGGGAGTGTCTCTCAACTTGTATCAGTGTGTATCGTTGACCTTTTGTCATAATGTAAATAGTTGACTTGGTTACATAGCTAAACACAAACAAACAAACTAAGGTCGATTTGGTCCAACACGTCCCTAAAAATTGAAATACTCAATTTCAAAAATGCGTGTCACTGTCTCATTGTGATTTCATCATTGTCTACATGCAAGAAAAAGTTTGACTCTGCGTATACCCACCGACGCTAAAGAAATTAATAAAGAAGCCGCGAATAAATTCTTTACGTTTTCCGTGTATAGGGGCCCAAGTCGGAGAATATCTAAAACATGTAGGATCATTTGCATTTATCTTAAAATTAAACCTTACCTAAATATTATCAAAACGCTTACTTTAATTAAAGATCGCATTTGTCTCCTTGATTTGAAATTATTCCACCTTGCTTGCTGTCATTTGGCCAAAAAAAATCTAGAAATGTAGGTGATTTACAACGATCATTCAATAATTGATTGATGGAATGAATTGACGAAATCGTGTTTCGTGATCAAAAGTTTACGTATGGTTTTTCACTGTTGTCTCGAAAAATGTGATATTTACCGCGCTGAAACTTTAACAGGTTTGGCTTTGAACGTTCTTCTTTGGATTTTGAGTGGCGCTATTAAGGGAAGCAAAAAACATGCATGAAAGGCAAATTGTCTTATTATGCCTTAAAACAGACAACCAGTCCTTCAGTAGTTTTACTCAAATGCAGACATTATTTTGGGCGATCAAAGAATCGAATCCTTTATATCAAACGTCAATGACTTTATCCATAAAATTAAACTTGACCACTGTCGGAATGGCCCTGAAGCGTTGCTGATGGACCTTTTCAATTGGAAATTAAATAAATATCATATCGAGATTTTATTTACAATACCATACAATAAAATATTGTATTGTATTGTATCGAGAAGAGTATTTGATTGAAATAGGTTCTTTTTAATACTTCATTTTAACGAAATATTGCATCAACATTTTGACTTTTGCCAAACACTCCCCTCTGGATGCACATGTTATGTATGGTAGGAAACGGCAGGTGTTTTTCCACAAATACGTCATTACGAGAAGAGGAAGTCACCTTGTCTGAATTAGGAGATTTTATTTACACCAGGAGCAGTCAAACAATATTGAATTGATATTTGTACACCTTGACGTCGAAAAAAAAATGACATTGAACACAGATAATTAACATTTTGTAGATTATTGAAAGACCACAGACAAAACAATAAATGTTTATTAACCTCGTGAGACTCAACAGTAGCCCTTTATGCTCGCATAATTTTAGTTCCATCATTATATTCGCAGCATATGATACTAGGGGCCTACATACATAATTATAAAGGCCTACATTCGTCAATTGCCACTTATTGTAAAAATTATGAACAAACATAATTATGCAATCCATTGTTTTGGTTGACTCAATGCTGCATGAATGTCCCTGCTCTCTAAAAAATGTAACAGAGTGAAAGAAACCACCTTTTTAACTGAGAGCATATGGGGGCAACTCTTTCCGAGTGGTTTTTCACTCTCTTTTCGAGTAATATTTGCAGCTTTTTGAGCCTTTTCGAGTGGTTTTTCACTATTTTGATAGAAATTTGCATCGTTTTGTTTGGTTTTTCACTAGGCGCCCATAGTGAAAACATCTCTAAAAGAGTGAATTAACCTCCTCTCTTTTTAAAAGAGCCCCATGGGGACAACCGTTCCACTGGTTTTCACCCTTTTACATTTTAGAGAGTGGTTTAATAAGTTCTCATACAGAGTCTGGATCGGAATGAAAACCATGGGTAAAACACAAACAAACACAGGCATGGAGCAACATCCCAACTCAACATATGCTTCCCCATAAAAAAAAATGAACTTACCTTATGAGTAGCCTAGGCCTACGTGTCTATGCATGCGCACGCCGCAAAGCTATATATCGGAGTGGTGAAATGCACCGGCGATGTCATTATTCTACAGCAGCCACCGAAACAGACTAACCTTTGAACGGTATATGTTTACTTTCAAGGCGGGCGTCGTATCGAATTAATAATGCGAAATCTCGGTGCAATCGGCGAAATAATATTTCAGGAAACAAAAACGACCTTAGAGTGCACAGGCAGATGCTATACAGTTAGATTCTTAACAGAGCAAATATTAAAGGTTACAATAATCAATGTCACCTATATGTACACACTAGAAAACAAAACAACACTGCAACAGAGGTAAAACAGCTGGCCGAAAGTGAAGATATTCTTGTTTGTAATCGATCAGGAAGGAACGGACTTCAGTGTTTGGTACACGAAACCTAGGTAACGGTACACTATACATCTACGTTGACTGAGGCACATTAATAATGCATGCATAAAACCGCACATATCATCTTCAAATGGTGCAATATAATTTGGCGCAGGGGCAAAGTGCATTACACCAAATATATCCGTATCACAACACAAATCCGTATCAGAAAAGTGGTAAGGTCTGAAGTGACTTGTGTTTCTCATCACAGTTTACCTTCATTACACTTTATAACATGTAAAGGGAAAAACCCACCACAAAAGTTACTGGTTGAAGTGGGGATCAAGGAGGTAAATGAAGATAGGGGCCTATACACATAATAGTCCAGAACATGTAGCGCCAGTTCCTGGTGTTGCATAAACAGGCCTTGAGCAGCGGGCCAGGGAGGGGGGTGTCTCTTTTTGAGATCAGTTGAAGATTGGGCGAACTTTTTATCTGAGGACCACATGCCCTCGTTCAGCTTGCCCTCCTAACAGAAGTGGATTCTATTGAAATCAACGAGTGCTGGGCGCAACCTCAAGTTATGCGTTATCTTAACACCTTTATAGAAGTTAAACAAATACCTATACTCGCCATGCCATTCCAAAGGTGAAGTTGAACTATGCCTGTGAAGTGGATTTATTGTGAAATGGATCGGAGATGTTCACGTGATGTGTGTTTGTCTTCCTTGCAGTTGCCTACCATCGGTAGACAAACTGAGCGGACA
Organism: Patiria miniata; assembly: GCF_015706575.1. Taxonomy (NCBI): domain Eukaryota; kingdom Metazoa; phylum Echinodermata; class Asteroidea; order Valvatida; family Asterinidae; genus Patiria; species Patiria miniata. Next base: position 4,386,298 of record NW_024037072.1, on the reverse strand, counting down.
AGTTTGTTTCGGTATTATCCCGAACCGGATCCCGCGAACTATAAAAGCGTGCTACAACAAACAAAGCTGCGCCAATGATCCGGATCTTGAGTCGCTTGACATGCCATTGACATGAGTATTTAGGTCGCAGTTTGACTGAATTCTCGACTTGCACTTGAAGGGAATGGGTGGCGCTGGTTCTTTTGGTATGGTATTATTTTGAAAATTTAGACCCGGTACTCTATAAGAATAAGAGAACCCCCTATCTTGTCGGAATTATATGAGTTATCATCACATAGTACTTGGTTCATTATCTTACAAGTTTAATTAAAAATCCAAGTGCTGTGATGTGCATGCAAACCACCAAACCCCTCGTAGACTGCCCTTTTATTTTACAGCGTTGGCTGGAGTTGCCAAAAATGTACTCAGACAGAGTTAAAGTAACACGGCGCCGTACATGAAATATTTCATTAGACAAGCTTAATGGTCCCATTATCTTCTTGTGCTATAAAAAGGAATCCAGAAATGTGCAAATATATTAATATTCTTAGAAGAAATTGTACTGGAATATGGCACATGCCTGCATGTGGAGCCTGTTTTCAAATTCCAAACTGTCCAAACTCAGTTATGGTAATTGTGCACACATCATCGAAAGCAAAAAACCCTTTCCCAAACGTCTGCAAAGTTGAGTAGGCCATGATCCCGGCTTTCCAAACGGCTGACGCTATCAGTGGCGGATCAAGCACTTTGCACTTTTCTGTTGTGGATGCCCTGTCGCAATCGGCTACTGAATAATCTTTGTGGCTGCTTCACTGTTGGAATGGTTTCGATGAAGGTTGAATCCGCCACTTGCGCAAATTGGTGACAGCGCCCTCTGGCGGTGTTAGATCGAATGTCAAAACAACCAAAAAATTGAAACAAGACCAATACAACCACTGCGGCGTGCGTAATTTTTATTCCTAGGAGGGTTAGGGGCAATGTCATGAATAATTCATGTTTATCCATGAGAACGGACAATGACATCCACAGCATTGTTGTTAGTTACTCAACTAGTTACAATACATTAAAGCATTTTAAAGAACGGTTGTCGTCGAGCTACCACACAATAGCCTAGTGGATAGCGAGATGAGCTATGGTCGTCGCTGCTCATTTTCATCAGCTATTTTTCTTCTCCAAATGTATCACTGAGATAATTTTAAATTAAGGGGAAAATAGAACGAGAACCTAAGTCTTGCAATGATTCAAAGGAAAAACTGAATTATTCATGACATTGCCCCTAACCCTCCTAGGAAAAAAAATACGCCTGCGGCGTCCTTTGTAAATGAGAAAACCGAAATGTCATGGTAGTTCTCTTTGGTAAACAACTTTCCAATAAGCAGTCACGCATGCGTAAGTTCGGATACCGCCATCTACGTGATCATGCACGTGATGATCCTTGGGGCTATCCATGATATCATCAGAATGACGGGACAAATTTGCTTCGATGAAATGCGCCCAACGAGTACTACATGACCACAAAGATGGCGGTATCCGTGAAACGGTTTAGAGGCGAGTCGGGGCGGGGTGCGTGGGGCACGGGCTCCTGATCGAGGCCTGTGGTTCCCTTCCCCCTCTTTCTTCCCCAAGATCCGACTTGTGAGTGGCAAACATGAACTTTGAATTTACAATGGTTGAGTGCCCTCCGCCTCAAAAAAATATTTAAGTTATCTCTGCAAATTGGGCAAAGCCACTGTTGGACATTTTTATCACATGCTAAGCCATACAGTATAAAACAAACACCTTATAGATTTCTCGTATCAAAGGAATGACTTCCTCGAATATCTAAAGGCTTGCAGCAATGCGTCACGATGTCCTGATGCCGGTCATAGGCACAATATTGTGATGACCATAATCAAGCTGCCAAGGCGCAAATAGTGACTACCTGCATAATTCAAAACATAAAGCAGACCTTGAAGATTTTATGTCAAGTTTGACGCACTGCCATTGTTGCCACTTCATGCATCACGAGGCAATGCACATAATATACCGGTATCAAGCCAAAAAGACGTTCCACGCATAAACAAGTGCTCATCTGATAACGGTCATGCATCTCATCAGACGACGAATTAGAGCTCGGCGATTATAGCTTTCGAGTTGTCAACACTGAATTCTGCAGTTGTTGCGTACAGAAAAGATTTGTTTCTATCTATCTCGATTTTGTCTGCATAATATGCAATTTTAAAATTAATGCTTTGCAATCTGCTATGGTGATAGTATCTGACCAAAATACGGACGGTGTCTTGGGTAAAACGAATCTGGCGGAATTGGTTGCAACCAACTAAAGTTATCCTTTTGCTACGGTGTTCCATGGAATTGTAATGACACTGACACCGTTTAGCACCGGACACAAGGCTGCAGCTAAAAGTAATAACCGGTATGGCATGCCACTCTGCAACATGGACTCTACCAATTGAAATCGTCAGCAGTTTATGCCAAAGTGATTTCACACCCGATTTGCCAGCGCTTGGATGACTAGACGTGGTCTTGGACGCTCACACAGCAGTGCAATCATTTTAACAGTAGACCAAGAAAAGTCTTGATCGGCGCTTTACGATGGCGAACATAATCAAGTTTATTGCACTGCTAAACGTTTTGTTGTATGCAGCACACAAGAAGTCGGGTATACATGTCCGGGCCCAAGATGAGCCACCTGCAGATGCGTCGACAAACACAATGTCTGCAACACCAACATCTTCAGACACGGGGACAGATAGCCCACCAGATCAACACGGTAATGTAGCTATTGCGATAGTCGACCATTTAAATCTGCTGGAAAGTGTCTTGTTTATCGGAGTGATGGTTGCTACATGCTAGTTTCCGTAAATTAAAGGGCCATGACATATGACTTTTTCTGAGGAACACATTTTGTGCAACTTTCTACTCCTCTCAAATGTATGAAACGTATTTGACATCCCTATTTTGTTAGCTTTAATATGAAAAGTGCACTGCTTTAAACATTAAAATGTTTCATGCTTTTCCGGAAAGATAAGGCGCTGTTGTTGTGATGCCATTTCGGGAAGACCCTTTTCAGTGCAGGAGTTTTCTGCTCAACTTGTGAATCCAAAAGAAAAAAAAACGCTCATTGAAAACAGTTTGTTCATAGGCTTACTGCCCTTTCCTTACACAATACAGCTATGTGGTTGCGAAGGGCGATTTCTAAAGGTTACGTAACACTTTATTTTGAATGAAACTACATGTACACGCACATGTTCACTTTGGCGGGCAACATCTTTGAAAATTAATTTCTCCCGTTTGGAAGACTGTTTCTGAATGCAACTTTCAGGGTTCATTTCCCTTATAATGATCCAAGTATGTGCTAAAAATCGTTGTGTCATGTTCTTTACTTTCCGTTGAAATTCGAAACATAGGCCTGGCTACGTGCATATTTGAAAGCTGTAACACTGGTGTTAGCAATGTCTTCTAATCTTTTCAATCCTCACAAATATTAATAAGGTTCCTATCCATTATGGTGTGCAGTAGAAATTTGCATAAATGCCTCCTTCACGAGTTATTAATTGATAAATATCACCCTTTTTGCCGGCTTCCATTGGTCGATACCAAGACCCACGCCAAGTCACGCCATGTCACGTTATTGTGCTGTGCCAGGTCGGAATCTATGAAAACCAAGTGGGTTTGGGTCGGAAAAAATCTCGTCGAGATTTTCCTTAAAGATAGTTCGAGCTGTAACACAAGCGTAAGCAACACCAGATTAAGCTGAAATTCGGAATATACTTAGATGATACGAAAACCATGCAAGCGGGTTGGGTGGAAAAAATCCCAGTCGAGATTTTCCTTAGAGATATTTTGAGCTGTAACACAAGCGTTAGCACCAACAGATTAATTTGAAATTCGGAATATACTTAGATGATATAAGTGTCCAACTACTCGTGAAATAACAACTTTCGTAAATTCCTAGAAATTGATATACATGTAAATACATAGTTTTGGGGACGTTTTCGAATGATTTCTTCCAGACTTGAAGGTCTGCTTTACCAGTAACCAGTATAATTGAGGTTTCTTCGATTTTTTTCACTGACATGAAGTTTACAATTTCTCCTTCCGTTATAATTTAAAATTTCAATCATACTGAACATATTTTCTGAGAAACACAACGTTCAAAACGCCATGTTTTTGGGGGGTTCACGAATTTCACTGCTCTGTTACAGCGTAGGTAATCGGATTAGCTTTACTTGACAACCAGCCAAGCTTCACCCTCGCAACCATATGGCTGAATAACGAAACGCTAAAGAAAAGAAAATTTACAACAAAACATCCAAAATACTGGCAACTTTTAGTGCTGTAATATAGCTGTACATGTATATCAGTAAGGGTTTTCTGCCTGAAATGACATCACACCTTGCTCATGAATACGGACATTTTCATTAGGCCAAAAAAAAAGTCTCCGGGTTTCTGGTATGCGCGCGCGTCGCCGTAGCCATGCGCGTCGGCAAAATGAAAAAGTTTTTTTTCAATGAAACATGATGTCTCAAAACCGCCAAACTCACTGGTTTGACTGGAATCCTGCTGCTGCACAATTTTAACGTGTTTTTAGATGGGGTTATGATCGAGAATAAGCTTTATGTGGCCTCTCTGGACTCCCACATATTTGCACTAAGTTTAGTCGGGCACCATTTGCAGTCATCAGCCGACATTTGAAGCAAAAAAAGTCAGGTAAAAAAAAAAAAGCCGAGTCGCCGCACCACTTTTTGGACAAGCTCCATACCAGAAACCGGAGACTTTTTTTTTTGGCCTCAACGAAGCAGTACCTTGTAACCCGCCTTGTGATTCGGCTTGCGAGCGACTCGATTAGAACTCTCATAAAAAGCCATCTAAATGAATTGGACAAACCTTTTCATTGTTCATCCCCTGTTACCAAGGACCTTTACTTGGCATGTACATGTATAGGATCATTTGATTTTCATGCATTTTGGTCATTTCCAATAATAACACCACTCAAAATCCAAAGAAGAATGTTCAAAACCTAACCTGTTAAAGTTTCAACTCCTTGGATATTAAACTTTTCGAGAAAACGGTGAAAGCCATGCACAACCTTTTAATCCCGAAACAGGATTTCGTTCATGACAGTCTTAAAAAACAGCAAGCCAGATGCACTCATTTCACGGAGTGTTTAGTACCAGTACAATCTTTAATCCAAGTCATCTTTGTGATAATAGACCATTATCATGTTGAGGCCATCTTGATTTTTCCTATTCAAATCAACACAACCAAAGCGAGGTTGGAAGGAAAAATAGTCTGGTTCCTTTTTGCGCAAAAACATTATTATTCAGTACTGTTATTGTATAAAGGGAACATGACTGAAATGGTGGCGGCATGATAAAGGTCTATTTGGTAGGTTACTTTTGTGATAAATGAAAATGAGTCTTTAATGGGATCCGCTGGTTTGACTTGTGTTTCACTTGCAGGCTAATACCGTGTTTCACAGTGTGCTTAATCGGTAACTCGCAGCTTGGGCATCAATATTGGTATCACAAGACACTTTAAGAAAGTGATAAAAAATCATCCAAAAGGATTGAACCCTGAATGTTGATATAAAAAACAAGTCTTCTCTACAAACTGTATTTGATGGTCGTCAAGAATTATTTTCTCCGTGCCCAATTTACGCAGATTCCGACCGTTCATTGCATTTCCTGGATGAATCAGGCTGGCTTCATCGAACAACAATAGCTAAAACACTCGGTTGTCACTTTCCCCACCCCTTTATTTCATTTTCAGATTGGTTGACAACGATTGAATTTGCTGGTACATCAGTTGGTCTCTGCACCGAACGTCACCTTTGCAGCAGCCTTGGTTGTGGCTTCCAGTCGTATTTTTCCCCCAATAGTACAGCCGGCGCGCTGTGCCAATGCGATCCGGTCTGCACCTTTTTTAACGACTGCTGCGTGGACTACGAAGATACTTGCATGTCGTCAGTGGCCAATGAGGAAAGACCGGCCTCTCAACGTTTGCATGTATCAAGTTTAACTGTGAGTTTGATTGTAAGGAGTGAGAAAATAATACCGGCATGTTAATCAGGGGAAAGGCGAGATCAGGGTAGTGGCTTATTGGTAGCTGGCCTATTGGTAGCTGAAGCACACGGTCGAAATACTACACGCATCGGATACAAAAGGCGGCGGCGCGATGGTCCAGTGGTTACGGCGTTGTACTCATGTACGATGGTGCGTGGGTTCGAACCCTGCCAGGTACATGATGGTGTTTGTGCCCTTGGGCAAGACACTTAACTACAATTGCCTCTGTCCACCGCAGCGTGATGAACGGGGAAATAATAAAGCACTTTGAGATTGTTGATACGACGGAAAGCGCTGTTTAGGCATTACAATTTAAGGTACAGCGGAATCTTCATGCAAGAAAAGATGATTTATAAAGTATGCTTAACATTTTTTTTTTGGGGGGGGGGTTCCACTTTGGGGGATTGTTTTGGGAGTTTCATGAGTTCGGCGTTCATGATTCAAACGTTTACGGTGTTCGACTCGTGTGCCGTGGTACATGGCTCGAATCCTAGTGACGGGGAACATGGTCCCTATGCTCTTGAGCAAGGCACTTTACCATTATTGCTTCGTCCTTCGGATGGGACGTAAAGCCGTAGGTCCCGGGCATTGTGTAATGCACGTTAAATAACCCAGTAACACTTATCACTAAGAGAAGGGGTTTGCCCCAGTGTTCCTGGCAGGGCTGCAATATGCGCCGCAGCACCTCGTATACCTTTCATAAAGGTGCTACATAATGGGTCTCACATTTTCTCATAAAACTTCATTACCCGTCTTTAAAACTAGATTGAGTACCTAATTGTCGGCAGATACGTGCGCTATAAGACTCCGGTATTATTATTATTATTATTATTATCATTAAACGTTGTGTAATGCTTATTCTAAGCGAGCGCTAGCCTCCCTTTCGCGGCCAGTTTCTCCTATTACTCTAGACTCATTGCTCAAACTGCCGAGCTTTAATGAGATTTTCGACCGAGGGAGTGTTTACCACAAAACAAACATAATTGACATTACTATATAATTATTTGGACCTTTCTACTCATAACATAACGCTTTCTAAACTTTTAGAGGTATGAAAGAATTCGCAAGGTAGAGATTGGAGGAGCTGGTAATGATTTTCCCTCAATCTATTTTACAGCTTACAGATTTCACCTGCTACTTCGAGAGTTCCAGGAAGCTTGAGGGATATTACGTCATCTCTGCCTGTCCCCATGACTACCCAACTGTCAACGATTACGTCAGGCAACGGTGCGAGCAGGGAGACAGTGACGATTTCCTGACAGGACTCCCAGTTTGCGGCGTGAAGAACGACTTTCCGTACAGCAATGTGTATTGCGCCCTCTCCTGGCAGGAAGCTACGTCCGATCTGGAACCGTGGACAGTAACCGTGGATTGCTGGGATAAGTTTGTTAAGGACCAGGCCTTTCGTCTCTTGTCCAATTCCACCTCTAGGGAGACCCTGGAAACGATCAGGGATGAGTTGGGGTGCAGTTTGCTGCGTCAGCCTCCAGAGAGCGCTGGCTCCGTTCTTAGGTTGTGCCATTACAACCTGATAGCGGAGTGCCCCGTTGGTCACCCACTGGCACAGGCATGCACTTCCTACACAGCTCTGAGTGCAACTAACTACTACCTGACTGGCATAACTCTTTACAAAAACCCGCACTGTGTCATCTGTAATGAAGAGGAAAGAATACTCAAAACGGACTGCTCACTTCACTACCCCACACTGGTGACTACTAGGGACGACCCGAGGCCCCCCATACCTCCCGCACCCGCACCCGACAATCCAGGACCGCCACCGATTTCGATCGTCTTCGATTTCCGATCCGGAGGCAATGTCAAAGTTTTGAGTCAAGACAGCGTGGTGGTCGAGGAGGTCCAAGTCACCTGCTCAACGAACGAAGTGTACGACCCGTTTCTTTCCCGATGCCGCAAGCTGAGCTGCGCAGATGGATATGTCCTGGAAGGGGAACGATGCATTCGGTTGTTGACTATCCCGCATGGGCAGGAAATGGTAGCCTACGTACATGTTTCCGTCTGCACGGAACCTCTGTCCTCCATAGATATTCTTGAGGAAATTATTAAGGGTTGTCTTGTGGAACTTGCCAACGTTAATGCAAGTCAGTTTCAACCTTCAACGATAGAGTCTGCATTGGCCACATCAGGTAACTGCCCTGAGCAGCTGGGGAAGAGACACGTGTTTGCATCCATGGTCCAATTCGACCGGGAAACTTTCCTAGCATTTCATCTTCAGCTGCTGGCAACTGAAGGCCAAACCTTTTGTCCTGAATATCTCCAGCCGACACCGAACACATATGTGGAAGTGATATACCACGATGCGAGCTTAGCACTGGCAAGATGCACAGGGAGGTGGGAGAATGCGAGTGTCGACGATTCGCCAATCAACGGGAACCTGACAATTCAGCGGGAAACACTGAAGCTGCAAGAAGCATCCGGCGTCTTTTTGTTGTCATCTGATGTCCAGATCTGCACGAATCCTGACCTCTCGTGCCTGCTTGAAACCTTCAACAGTTCACTATTTCGTCCCACAGACGACGATGACGTATTAGTTTACATCCCCACAGATACCGTCTTTACTCGAGACGAGTACATAGAGACGCCAGATGGTGAAATCAAAGTCTGTTCCTTTAACGAGCAGAATGGAACTCGCAATGTAACCCAGACCTTTACTTTCTTCCAGTACTCGCTGCCGCAACAAATTCTCAACCTCGTGGCGAATATTGTCTCGATGCTGGCTGCAGTCGTCACCTTGGTCACCTTCTGCGTCTTTAAGGAGCTCAGGAATCGCACCACCGGTCCCATCATGAATTTCACGGCTGCCCTGTTCCTAGCCCAGTTTCTCCTCCTGCTCAGCGGGGCTGCTACCCAGAATGCAGCCGCCTGTACGCTAGTGGCTCTTCTGGCGCATTACTTTCTCCTGGTCTCCGTCATGTGGACTGGGGTACTAGCGTTCATTTTGAACCGCACGTTCACCGTTTGGCACGTGCAGAGAGGTAAAACGGGCATTTCACTACCATCCATCTCGTTTGCTTGGGGTGTTCCATTCCTGGTGGCCCTTCCTTGTTTGATTTTACACCTCTGCCGCTGCACCGACTTTCCCCTTTGGTACGGCAACGAGCATGTCTGCTGGGTAGGGGACGGATACGTCAGCATGGTCGTGGTCGGTGTCCCCATTGGATTGGTTGTATTGACAAACATCGTCTTGTTTTCCCTTACTGTTTGTGGGATCAGGAAAACAAAAAGAGAGACGCGCAATGTACTGGGAAACAAGACCGAAGTGCAGCAAGTCAAGGAAGAATTGATTATTTACATCAAGGTAAACGGGTCCCATAAATGTAAACCAACGTGCGACAACTTCCATACATTTTGGTCTTATTAACATGAACTTTCAAATTTTGAAATACACAGTTTACAACGGGAGGACCTTGCTAGGTCATTATTGTCAAATACTTCATCAAGTTTGTTGCGATTCTAGGATAGCAAGTTTTACTTTGTCAAGGCATTGTTATCACGGCTCATTTTTCAGTTGTTCAGTTTCCCCTCCAATTACATGTTTCACATGATTTACCACACACAAAAACTTGTGTGTTTTAAAATCCGAACTGCCAAACTCACCACGAGGTCGGGGATTGAATGCTCAAAGGTATCTTTAATTCATTTCCCCCCGTTGGTCTTTGCCAGATCGCCACTTTGATGGGCTTCACGTGGATCTTTGGCTTCGCAGCAGCCATTAGTGACGTCATCGCTCTCTGGTACGTCTTCATCCTCCTCAACGCCAGCCAAGGCGTGCACATCTTCCTCTCCTTCATCTGCAACAAGAAGGTCTGGCGGCTCTGGTTGAAAGCCTTCCAGTCCCGGTGTGGTCGACGGTATGCAAGGGCTGACGGTGGGTCCAAAGAAGCATCGAGAAACACAAAGACTCTAGAAAATGTCAACACTGCTACTACCAATGTTTAATTCACGGTTGAAAAGTGTCCCACTCAACATTCACTTCTCAATGTATCCCATCCTGTCAGTGTATGGCATTTTGGAGATGCGGCTAATGTACATGTACAGATGAATCCAAACGCTGTACAGTGTACACTCACTGGGCCCCTTCAATTGATAAACCATTGTGCATGCTATTGTACAAAGCAACTGTCCCGTGACGGATTCTCTTAACAACAGCTAGCACAATGCTTCGGCCATCGAAGGGGGCCTTCGTGATAGAATTAATAGCGTGCCCGGGTAGGTCTATATAAAGTATGTTAGTTCAAGCGTTCTGCAGTTGTAAGATTATACAAGTTGTCGATCGAAACTGGTCGACCAACTGAGATAATAACGCACTCTTCATAGACTAATTGTACAGTACTTGGCGTATAATTTCGTTTGTTCACACTGTATAGACATAACAAAATTGCAAATCAAAACCTATTGACACTTGTAGGAAAATTACAAGTATAGGGTAGGGCTGTCAAAATAGGGTAGGTAGGGTAACCAGAAAGAATAAATTTTTCTTCTTGGCCTAAAGATGAAGATATTCTTATATTTGTAAGCACAATACAATTTTTTTTTTAAAGCAATCACTCTTTTTGATCAGTTTTTGTATGTTTCCTTAAAAAAATTTCGACTACTTTGTATTTATAACTGTTGGTGTATCATGGTGCACAATTTCATATTTTTCGTCCAAGAGCTTAATTGTATTAAAAGTTCCTTTAAAAAGAAATAACCAATGTCCAAATTCATATGAATTGTGCAACCAGAAGTTGCAATACCGTGTTAATGTGATTGAGTTTTTGTATGATGATTTGGAATTCCTTCAAAAACAAATCATTGTATTTACTGTGTGTGTTCGTTTCCAGAGGCCTGGTCATGTTTAAACGGTAATACCTACCAGGAGCTAAATAAGGGACATTAAATACCTGCATTTATAAGAAAATCTGGGCAGCAAAACAAATGGTGACCAACAACTTCCACTTGTAAACCTACCAGTGCATCAAATTTATGCACATTCAAGGGATCAAAGTTAAAAAAAAAAAAAAAAAAAAAAAAAAAAAAAATTATTTAAAAAGCGGTGTGCGTGAAATCTGTGATATTTTTCATAACTGCTGATCGCGCATCTGTTGTATTTCTCTGCTATGAATGAGGATACCAGATGAGCACAATGGAATTATGGGATATACATGTATATTTTTTTATTGGCAAAGGCAAACCAGAACTAATAATAATAAGGGTAATATTTTAAACAAAAGGTAGACAGTCATCAAATGAAAATATTTAAATATCAATGATGAATTCCAGCATTCCTTCAAGTTGACAAACTATTTAATAGTAAAGAATACAGAGCAACATTTACTGGTATCAATATTAATGGCAATAAGCCAAGAGAATCATTGGTAGAATCTGGAATTCCTTTAATGACAGGATAAATCGAATGAAGGAATTTTTAAGTATTTATTTATTGAAGATAAGAAAATACTTTCAATTAAAAAAATACTCCTAAGTTAAGGAATAAAATACTTATTTGTCAACAAAATCAACAAATTGCCCCTCTCCTGGCTCAATTTCATGGCTTTGAAGAAACCCCGAAGAACTCCTGCTAATTACAGCAGAAAATTCCATCTAATGACATATAAAACAATTCTCCTTTTGCAAGCAACTTTTGCTTGTACAAAATGTGCACTAGGGTTGTCCATTTCCAAATCATCTAGTACTCGATTATTTGAAACTGCGTTTGACCAAATATTCGAATATTCGAAAGTCGCCGATCAAGTTTGCACATGCCAGCTGCCACTGCGTGCCGCGCCTGTCAAACATTGCACGCAAAGTGCGCCAGGTGAAATTTCCGTGCAATGATGGGCCGCTGGAATGGTTTGCATAACTGTCAATGGCTTGAGCCTGCGCTAGAAGGATGAGAACAATGAACTGCCGTCAACAAAAAAGTTGCTGTCGCCGTCGACAAATAGTGGTATCTGACCAGAAAGCACCACAAATTTATGATTAAATAACATCACAATGGTGTATATCAATAGATTTGTTTCTTTCGAAAATTCAAATTTGTAAAAAGTTTTTTGAATGTTCTTTTGATGATCGAATATTTCAATATTCCGTATATTCGGGACAGCCCCAATGTGCACACCCCTTCATTTAGGATTCACTGTTACAGAGTTAGAGAAGATTTCTATGAGAGTGCTCTATGCATGGACGTAACCCCGGGGAGGGGGAATTGGATCATCCCCCAGCTTTTTGTGGAGAGACACCCAAAAATGCCACTTTTGGTGATATCTTGTAAATTTCCAAAGGTCAAAAATTTATTAAATGGTTTTGAAAACAGAGAACAAACAGTACGATTGCTTTAAGTGCATTGTTTTCATGTAAGGTAAGGGCGTAAGTTTGCATTGCACGTACATTTGTATCACGAACAGCGCCCCCTAGTGTCAAAAACTGGGTACCAACCAAAACATCTGGGATGTAAACTGACTGTGACTGGTTCTGACCTTTCTCATGCTTAGCGTGGTGGTTTAGTCCATCAAAAGTCCGTCACAAGTCCTCCAGTCTTAACTCAAGTCACAAGCTGTTAAAATGAACTGCTACAACAAAATTCCTTTGTTATTGCTCATCAGCCATTACTTAGAACTAAAATTGTGAAAATACTTGTGATTTACTTTTAACATGACGTGCGATGGACAACACTGGCTTAACGTATATATTTGCTAAGCAATATTTTCTATTAAACAGCCACACAAACTTGGGCCCTTGATGACAAGCAACTTAAATCCCAGTTCTCAACAGGGATGTAGTTTGAGTCCATCACAAGTCCTCCAGTCCCAATTCAACTCACAAGCTATTCACATGAGCTTTGACAGAGACATTCCTTTGTTATTGTTCATCCACTGTTACTTGTGACTGGACTTAAGATTTACTTGTGACTGCTGGACTTGAGATGGACTTGTGATGGACCCGACTCGACTACATAGGGATCTCACTTCTCTGGAGTCTCTTCCTGTTCTTGTGAGGCTGTATGAAGGTCGGTCTCTGGATTGAACAGAAGCACCTCGTGTTGATCCCACTGCTGTATGTGACTGTCAAACTCCTTGCCCATGGTCCACAGCTCCTCCAGATTGTGCACAGCTCTGGTTTCCTCCAGCATGAAATGAACCACAATGTTGCCTGTCAGGAATTGAGAGACACCCCCATATGAGGGAAAGCTCATCACTCGGAAAGTCAATTGCGGTTCCTGCTTCTACACAGGGCTCTCTGACTGACTCACATGACCTTGCCTACATCTCGGAACCGGAAACTCCGTGTCACCATTGTAGTAGGCAAAGATTGTACATGTATAGTGCCGCGCGCAGTATGCCTTCAAAGCTGTGATGGATGGCAAGAACTGTGAGAAAAACGTGGAGCCAAACACCCACTGCTGGGTCGGCATGATTATGACAACCATACCCAGCACAGGTGGTGACCATTTACTCCATTTGATTTTGAATTTGCGGTTAATTTACGTGCAAATAAGCTCTACTCTCTAGTTTACAACACACGATGTGGTTGCTAAAGTAAAAACCACATGCTTGCCCAGTGCAATGATGGCCGATCACTGGGAAACTGGATAGTGGTATTGTATTCTGACGTCGTACAATCGGATCCTACTGGATTCAAACTGGCCAGCTGTCAACCAGAGATACTGTGAAGCCTTCACAAATTCTAACAGGTTATCAGTCTCAATTCAAGTCACAAGCTATTCAAATGAACTGCAACAAAGGCACTCCTTTGTCATTGTTCGTGCCCTGTTACTTGTGAATGGTCTTGTGAATGGTCTTATGCTTGCTCTACGATTGGTCTTGTGTCTGGTCTTGTGATTGTCTCGACTACAATACTGCCAGACATAAGCACAAGCATACTGAACATTTTTTGGACATACATTGCCAATGTGATTGGTCAATAGGTCATGGGATGGGTTCGACAGTTGCACAGATAAGTAAGGGGTTAGGGTTCAGGTCCTTTTCTCAGCCCAAAATGCAAAGTGCAGTTTTGCTAGTTTGATATGGGTCTAGATTTGCATTGTGAAATTTCATCTACTTACATGTACCCTGTATTCAAGTAGCTTTTTCCTTGAAATTTGACCCTTGGTAAGAGTTACATCTTTGTTAAATATTCAGACTGAGTCTTTTGCAGGACTTCACCTACTTACCGAAGTCAAGGCACATCCAGTCTTCTGCAAATTTTCCCTCAACGATCAAGAAAGGATCATCCTTGCCTTTCCTCTGTTTGTACTGCAAATAAAAAAAAAGGAATTCAAGTTCAATTGAGCTGCCTTAACCACCCCCCTCCAAAAAAATGATTAGTATAAAGTGCACATATCCATTGGTGTCATTATTACCCCTGCTAATCAGGCAAGGTAAATGAAGCTGATGGCTTGCGAGAGAGATACTTAACGTTTTTAATTTCTTTCCTAGAAAGAATTTTTTTTGGGGGGGGGGGCGGGCTGGCATGGCCCCCGTTGTCGCCCCACCCCCCCGCACCTTGGATCCACCAGTTAGCTCACCTGAGGACACATACAAAGCAACCCCTCATACAGGGCAGCCCCACCAGCAGTACTGGAACATGCTACATGTACAAAAAATGTACAAATGGGCTCGAGGAAACATGCTTCTTGACTACTTTCGAGAGCCCACTGCATGGAGGGGACACACCACATGCGCGTATTGGTTTGCGAATATAGTACGCACAATGTCTCTCGCAGTGGTCTCTCCCAACTCTCCCTCTGTTACCAGTTACACTGGAACTTGTGCAAAGGGAGTGGATACCAGTGAAAGGTAACGTTGTGGATAGACAAAAGTTTTCAACTTTGATTGCACAGTCTAGACACCTTACCAATTTATTAACAAACTGAGTCATCGCGCTGAGATGCCGCGTCGATCTCCCTGTCACCACAATGAAATAGTCCACATAGTTTTTTTCCGGCGGCACTGCAATGACGCAGATGTCTTGCGCATTTTCCTCTCGTAAGATCTCGACGATGTCATCGATGCTGAAGACAAAGGATGAATCACCTGTTGAATGACACAGAAATAGTTTTAATTCAAAGAGTCAAATTTTGAGATGGTAGTGGGGGGATGAGGGAGGTAGGATCAAGTACTTTTTCAAATGAAAAAAACAACAAAAAAAACAATGAATTCAATGTTCAGGATGGAACAATATGATTGTTAATTTCTTGCTACTTGTGAAAAGATGTTTATTTCGGCTCTGCTAAATTTGAAGAGGGTAAAGTTGGACAAAAAATCTGTCCAGACACGAATGAACTAAATGTCTGATATCCGACAGTAATTTACGCTGTAAACTAGGCCCCAGAAACAACTCTCCATAGTCATGCCACCAGACTACCGAATAGTCAATCTTTTCAAAAAGTAGGAAATGTACATGTACCAGTCTAGTCTTAGCCTCTAGTCGGAGGCTTCAAATTGAAATCACTTGGCTTCACTCTCAAGTGCAAAATAATGAAGAAAAATCTCCTTTAAAAATTAAAATTGAGATCTCAAACCTGGTTGGTGAAATACTCAGAACCTCATATTTGCCTGATGGAAATTTTGGAACATTTTGTCAGTAAGTGTGGGTAAAGTTGGCCTGATTTTGTTTTGTATGTTTTTTGCACTCAGGGTCCCAGTCTGGTGGTAGGCAATATGGACACAATAGGATAGAGACAGAAACTACAAAATTCATCTAATCTTTGCTTCAGCCACTTAAAAATGAGCGCAAATAATTACATTTGTGCCATGATTTGAAATGCTAAAAACGACACTCAGTTGCACGACATTCCTGCAATCTGCATGATTAAATTATAACAATTGTTACGAAGTAAGCATTTAAATAGACTATTAAATTAAAAATATATAACTATGATCAAGTCATTTTTTACTGGCATTCCTCGATGCTTTCGCAGGAGATACTTCCACCACATCCATCGATTCTGCTTCATCCTCATACTCAGTTGTCATGGCAACAAAACCTTCTTTAAAGTCTCTTGCAACAGAACCCTCATTGTTGCTTTCAACTTTTGACGCCTCACGCTCATGAGTTCCTGTCGTCTCAGAATCAGTTGGTGTTATGTGGGATTTTCCAAAGTCTGAGGCAATTTCACAGAGGATTGAGCGCAGCTCGGGGTCTCGAGACAGTGCATCTTGAGTTCGGCTCGCAGGATGATTCCATTCAACTTCCTCCTCATGGTCAGCAACTTCACAATCTTTGCCAATATTTGATGAATTTGATGATAACTGACGAATACATGAAGCAAATGAAAACCTAAGGAATCTTGGTTCGGATGTTAAACACAGTGCATCCTGTTTCGCTTGCAGTGTCCATGATGCCTTGCAAAATACACGTGGGCATGGCGGGGTACGGTGGGGTGTGCATTGCCATGATTGCGAATGCAACGTCGAGCTCGAACGACTTTGAGCAGTCAGCTGTGTGGTACAATTTACGCGTTCGGCAGCTAGCCTTTTGATACCGGTAGAAACTTGAGCTGAGATCCCATGGATCCCTGAAGTTCTCAATGGTCGAATAACACTTGAAACATTCATTTTCTTTACATATGAGGTCGGACCTCTCAACGTGATTACGAGTTTCATGAAGTAGTGTTGCCAACTCCGTGCATGGCTGGACAATATCTGACTAAAGGTGGCGCTGTTCACGGTAAAAGGTTACCTTTTTTTCTATGCCTTTTTTAGTCCTTCGTTCACTTTAGCTTTTTTCCTCTCCGGCTCCATAATGGACCGTGATATATTTTAGTTTTCTAGTACCCTTACCTGATTCCGTTGGTTTTTGTCTGGAATGTCATTATGCAGCTTTGCTCACATCTCCTAAACTTTAATGTCTATTCTCTTAGTCTTATTGCAAATACTTAAGGCCTTGGCGGATTGTGTTCTTGATGCGGCAGACAGGTGGGAATTAATTTCAGTGACCGGTACAAAAATAACATAAACGTAACTGAGTGAGGCGTGGGTCACCCAGCCACCCCCTCTCACCCCTACTTTCTCGCCCAAGGACTTTGCCCCGGCCCCCCTTCATAATTTTGCGGAACTGACTGGGCAACATTGCCCTCCAAAATTACCCCCCCCCCAAAAAAAAGGGTCCCGTACATACGCCTACAATGCCATATAAGACCCAACACCCCAGCGCCATCACTCGTACGTACTAGACCAAAATCACCTGGTATCATCTTCAAAGTGGGGATTCGAGTTGACACCAAATTAAAATGACATGCGTCTGTCATCGTCAACTGGAGCCAAGACACCTAGAGGTATGATTTTTGATAGGTGCATGCATGTTCTAAATGATCCCCTAAAATACCCTCCCTAATACAATTACAAGGGGGAGCACCCCCATCTAGTAGCGGCCCTGAAAAAAAATATATATTTAAAAAAAAAACTTTTCTTCAACAATGAAATTAAACCACATGCTCCCGGGCGAAAGTTACTGAAACTGAAAGCACTCAGAGCCGGCGGAGCCCCTCGTCCCATACGCAGGCAATAATTTGCTATCTCCGGAACAACTAAACTTTGCAATTAATTATTATATATTGGCCACAGTGCTATCTCTATTTTGAACCCCGCCATCACTTAAAATAAAACTTTGTAGTTCGATCACATATGGACCCGACCCAGCAATTTTGTATTGTGTATATACATGTATATGAATCCAAGGTAATTTAGCGCTGTGTACCCGACACATGCCTGCGGTCACGGTCTGCGGCCGTTGACTCACTGGGCATACATGTGCAATGTCTTTGTTGTGTGCGATAGTGCCCTACACTGCATTCCACTACATGGACTGGATTCACCGTTTGTACACAAAGGCAGGTGCACCGACAAGTGGCCTTTGTGTCCTTTGTTACGAGATATGACTATCCGTGGACATACAGCAGAAAACACGTTGTCGAAGTTCGTTTGTTCTCGTGCATGTAAGTCCTGTCAACGCATGCCCCACAAAACATTCTTCGCTTGAAACAAGGAACTAATGCTACCCTGTACATGTGTTTTATTTCTTCATGCCTGTACATACATGCTGTACGCCCGTGCGGAATTCAACTTTCAAAGACTAAGGTTTTTTTTCCCAGTTTGTCACATGTTCAGTTGTTGGCGACTTGCTTCTTTGGCTAGACCATCAACAGCGGTTATTCGTGCAAAGTTATGTATGAAATCGAAGTAAACCAGAACTGTCAAATGCGAAGTCCGGAAGGAGAAATGATGAATCGAGAAGTGAACACATCCGACTATAAGATGGACGTCCCTGCCATGCCCTCGTCAGGAGAGTGTCATGACGACAACGTCACTCCTTCAGTAACTACTTGTCAACCTGCTAGCGGAGATGACCAAGAGTTGGGTGTGAATGGCACACGAGTCCGCAGGTAGGATTCAGGTTTTGACCAATATTGGTGTAGTTATTTAGAGGGTATTTAAAGGCATTGCTGTGTTTCCTGCATGATTTTCCCTACATGGTTTACGGCCCGGGGCATGGAGGGGGGGGGGGTGTTAACCCTAACCCCCCCCTAAACCCTATCCGTCAGATCCGCCACTACTGACTAAGATAATAATTAATATGCACAGGGCAAAAAGAGAGTCACACTTGGTGCAATATTGTGCCACACTGTTTGCTCTCTAAACGCATTTTGATGATTATGTACGTGACTCATCGCCGGCGGCCAATGACACATGTACAAATTGTCATGGTTGAGTGTACTGCAATTGAACAAATTTAAACCGCACTTGAACAAAGAGTAATCGACAATGATTACACATTGTCCAAAACAATCATAATTACGCATGCACTAGAAAATCGACTTTTCTTAGAAATCCTACTCTCTAAATTTCAAAAGTGCGAAACACCTTGGACAAGACGAGAGGGATATATAGCCTAGATTGAAATACTCTGAAACATGCAGAATTAATTCCGTTAAAACTCGAGAGAAAAATAGATCTAATCGATTCTATTGAATGAAATTATCTCCAAACGTCCGTGGTCCCCGGTCGTTATTGGGGCGATTTTTCGCCCAAAAAGATAGAATGTTCACTCTTTCATAAAAAGAGAGATAAGAAATATAGTGACACGAATGCCAATACACGGCCTGCCTTGAAGTTAAAACCCCTTAAAAAGTTGTTGTGCTCTCTTTTTAACAACTTCGTCAGACTCTAGCTCCATGATCAGACCTTGTATAGCGCTATGGGACATCAGACTTATGTCATTGTCAGGCTAATTTGATATGTGCAAGGTGAAATAACCCTTTTCTCGTGAACCATCAATATTCCCTGTGGTTTTTACTAGCCTATAGCAGCACGACAGGCCTAAAGGCATGTTTTCCCGTACGCCAAGGACCTCTTACGTCAAAATCTGTTGTTAGCCTGAAAACAGTTGTCTTTCTTGTTCGTGTCAATTACGGAGTTCGCTGAATTCAGCAAGTAAAGGGAGACTTATCACAAGCTATCAGTCGCTCGGCCGACCCAAACAATAACATGTTTACAATATTCGGAACAAGGCCGCCACGCGCCATTAACCGCACTTCATCCATAGCTGGAAAAGTTACGTAATCGGTAAGGGAAAGGTATTGTGTTATTCCAAATCCTATATACAGTTTATAGTAAACGTCATCGACATATAACGGGTACATAATGGGGAAGTTAATTGTCTTTCATTGACAGCTGCTTCTTGTTGGCGATTACTTTGTAACTACGCAGAGATCCTCCGTCACTTTAATTGAAAAAAAAACCATCCAATTTCGTTTCAAGGATGAATACATTGGTTTTATTTTTCAAAAATGGCATATTTTTCTAACCATTAATAATCAAGGCAGCCTATTTTTTTTAAACCCCACATTTCTTTGTATGACCAAAGAATAACTCATAGCTGCGTATATTATTACCGCTGTACACTGCAACAACTGTGTTGAGCAATTAAACACTGCACTTTTCCAAACGCTTTCTATCTATCACTTCACTTTGTAAGTATGCTAAACATGTTGAGAGTATAATAATGGATGAACTTTTTGTTTAACAATTTAACACAAATGTTTGGGATTTGGATACGTAATGTTTAACTTCTAAACATGTTTACAAAGTAATAGCAAAACTTGGTTTAATTGCTAAACATTTGTTGGAGTTTGCGTTCGATAAGCTTTCTGGTGTATACACAGGGTTTTCACCCGAGGAATCCACGAAATGAGGCAATAATCGAACGCTGCCGTGTTTTGACAGGCATTCCATTGTTGCGCTCGGATTGGGCAGCCGGCCAGGAGAGACCCGCTCCCGAGCTGGGCCCAGTGGCGCGGGCGCAGACACGAGTAGCACGCGACAGCTAATCGAACGCTCTGATGGAATTTTGAGCTCCTATTCTCTTTCTTGAATTCAAACGACTTAGCCCCCAAAAAAGAAAGAAAATGGGAATGGTAAATGTTTTTTCGACCATGGAATTATGTTTAGACAACCATGTGAATCCGGGCACTCACCTTGTCTGAGTGCAATGTATCATTGGTTTGGTTCCAGGAAAACGGTATTAATAAGCGATTGTTTGTTATCGAGTATATTATGCCGTGTGTTTATTTTCTTCTACGCAAGTATCACATTATGTGGCTCAATCTGCAGGTACTGAAGGCACATTTTCCTTCAGTCAGCTTGAGCATGACACACACGGTTCCAAAAGATGTCAGTAACACTCCCCCCCCCCCCTCCCTCTCGCCCCCGCCCCCTCTCTTTCTCTGAAAACCACACAGTGTTATGACAAACTTTATCATGGTAAAATTCTCCATTATATTTACTTGTAAGGCGAAACGGTACTGTGCATTCACACAAGCCGAGCCACCGAGGCAAGACCCCCCAAGACCTGACCACGCCCCTAAAGAAGTGGCTGTACGAGAACAGAGGCAACCCGTACCCGACCAAGCAAGAGAAAGTCGCTCTGGCCGTGGACTCTGAGATGACGCTGATTCAGGTAAACACGCTCGGGTTGTAAATTGGTATCTTATACAGATTCTAGAACATCTTATGTTGCTGAGCTGTCCAACATATGTACATGTACTCGAGCTTTACCCTCCTTTTAAAACCAGCTAGGCCTACGTGTGCAACTTTCGGTCAGAGATTGGTTAGCAAAGTGTTTCTGTTTGGCCACAGGCATACATCCAGCTTTTAGTATGCCGGGGGCAGCAAAATTAAGACTTAACGGTATCGACGTCTGAACCGTCTTAAAACCGTCTTAAATATAGTATTGTTACTTTCAAAGGATTTTTAAGTTCGTTTCTTGATACTGCTTTTCATCCAATTTTTGTTCTTGGTTGAGGATTTTCGTTTTCATTTGGTAGAGACTTGAACTGCGTACTGTACTACATGGCTCATGTTTGACTTTGATATTACTTTGACTCTTATTTGAAAACAAAACCATGCAATTGATGAAAATGAAGGGAATCCCAACATCATCTTATAATCTTCATCCAGCTGTTTAGTCAAGGCAGGGCAAGGGGGCCGCATGTCGAAATTATATAATCAGGTCATCACCATTCGAACGACGTGCCAGTTGTTTGCCGATGTTTATTACCGTGATGTTTTGATTTGCTGACGTTGAGATTGCCTCGAGGTCACTTTGTTGAAGAAAGAGGTCAATTTATAAATGAAATTAAAAAGCACGAAATCTGGAAATCATTTTACTTATAATTCGTAGGATATTAGAATGTGAAAATGAAATTTTAAACTCCAGGTTAAAATTTGTTACCGTTTATACGTTCTATTTCAATAATCGATTAGGTGACGAATTGGTTCGCCAATGCCAGAAGACGGCTCAAGAACACCGTGCGTAAACCTGGCCTAACCTGGAGCAAGAGAATCAAGCTGTTTAACAAGCATGCATCAGACACCTCGGACAGGCTGCTTGGGGATGGTCCTAGCAAAGACGGTAAGTCAATCATTATATCGTGGTTCGGCAACCATTTAAAAGTATTAGATCCTTTAGACCTTTCATTCGTTTGTAAACATGAACGTCATTTTTGTATGTGCTACCACAGGGGCATTAATGTATAAAACCGTACGTGGTTGGCAACATATTTTTCCCAAAAGTGTATATTAGCGCCCTATTTGTCATTTTTATGAAATCTTTGGTAGCGTCGGTTGGTTATTTTGTATTTCCAACAATCCAATGATTATATTTTGAAACACTAATCATTATTTTTAATTTGTTTTGCGACGTTGACCTTCCACTGTTTGCCAACCCGTGCTTGCAAAAAGTGCCGACCACAACTTGACAAAGAAATATCTACACAATGTAGTTCTGACATATATCTTTATCAGTTCATCTTAGGGATGCCAGACTACGAGTAAGTTGTGCTGTCGATGTTCTTTTTGTAATATTAATGTAATAGGCCTACATAATCCTACCAAGACAGGGGATCTCTTCTCTTCTATTTGACCGTCGTGTTTATTGAGATTTGGACCATTTTGATGTCGTCTTTTGAACAGACACAGAAAACCATGGCCTGCCGAACCTTCACGTCAGTACTCCAGTCGTGATGCCTGGGTGGGGTTACAACCACAGTTGGCCCATTGCGCCCTCTACGTTGGAAAATGGAGAAGCACGTCTTGAGGTTCCGCCTCCGCCATCACCGACGTATTTCCCCGAGACATCGAATTCGCCCAAGTTCAAGCAGACTATCCTCCACAGATACCTCAGCGATTCCATTGAGCACCAACGAAACGGATACCAACCTCAAACACACCGGTTTGCCAACGAGAGGACGCCGCCATCGGTGAGGTGTTGCGAGTCTGGCTCTACGAGTTCTTATGATCACGAAGACGCGTTCTCCTGCTCGCCTAACAGCATCGGAAGTGACGGAAACCAGACGGCATTTCAAGATGGGTGCGCCCTCTATGGTATGGATCATAAATATCTTTAACACGATGATCTTTTCAATACAAATAAAACTAAATTCCTTATTGGTGCGGTATATATATCAAACTGATATTTTTTTTTTATAAATTCTGGTATACTTCACTAAAGGTATATAGGATCACTTGCTGTTTGTACATTTTTTTTCGTTTGAAGTAAACAAAATGCTCAAAATCGTTCAAAAGGTTGCACTAAAAAGTAACAACTAAAGTGTTGAGGTTTCATAATTGAGAAAACAGAAAATGTGTGCACAATTATCGGGGTCTCTATCATAACTGGATTCCGCACGTAACGCACGTAAACAAAACTGAGCCCGCGGGAACACTGTCTCAACCCACCTTCATTTATCTTCTGAATGATACCATTTTAGACGGAATAATTTCACGGTATTTGGTACCACTCCTATCTTCACTTTTAGAAAGGATTTTCTCGTTAAATCTTATCGGCAACTACGTACATTTCCAGGTACATGTAATTGCAAATATTCCTGCGTGCCGTTAGAAGGTAGCTATAGTCTGTGATTTAAAGATTACAGCAAATATAAATCCATGTATACATTGTAAACAATCATTGTTGCACCAATTGAATTTTTCAGCTGATTATGGACAAAGCTATGACATGCAGGGACAAGGCAGATGGAGCAGTCAACATGCAGATGTCAGTTATAAGACGTGAGTAATTATTTCTTGAGATTCAATCCACATTTTACCAGCAAGGAAAACAATTCATTATTTTGAAGTCAGTCAGGTACAGGATTGCAATTCAATCAAGACTATATAGTCACGAGTTTATTAACAAGGGTTGAACAATAATGGCTTTGTCACAATTCATCTGGACAGCTTGTGGTTTGAGGCTGAATTGTGATTGACCTGTGATTTGACTTTGATAGACTCCACGGCATTTCTGGCCCTCAGTCCTAGAAATTGAATTTCTGCGTTTCCTGCATGCGGCATTCCGCCACCTGCTCCCATGTCTTATTGATCTCCTCACAAACTTGAAGTGAAAACTCCAGATTACTCCAATTTATTACTGGTTTCCTGTTTTTCTTGTAGCACTGACGCAGAGGAGATTTACTGGAAAGAGATCATCGCTGCTGTGGTACTGACCAACATGGCCCGAGCAAAGCTACAGCAGCGGCCTCTCTAAAGGTGGATCTGAGTCTGGCGAGAATCTGCGGCATCCATCGCAAAATGGCGAAAAGCGGCTAGGCCGCTCATTGTATATACATGTACATGTAAATATATCTTTGTTAATTTATATCGGTATTTTTCTACCAAGTTGTATTCTTTACTCAATAGATAAGATAGCAAAGTGAGCTGTCTATAAGATCTTTTCGCGCTTGTTAAGACATTTTTGGCGTAACTTTGTGAACAGCGCAGGACAATCTGCCAAAATAATTTTGCGCTGGATTAGGCTATTGTACAAAGCAAATCCTTTGCTGTGGTGAGGACACCCATCACAGTGGAGATTTTGCTTACAATTAAAATGACTGTCATGATTTCGCATCTTGATATACATCTTCGAACCCAACCGTTATTACATCGCGAAACTGTGACTTATGTATCATATCTAAACAAGTCTCTCAAGTAGCCGTATTTGATCAAGCCCTTTGCAAGAGGAGGCCCTCTGTTGGCCAATGAATAGTAGAGCGTACCATCTTCACTTCTTGTTAGGTCTATTATAGGTTTGTCATCGGAACATCATCTGTTTCTGCATTTTGTCTTGTCAAGACGACCGTGCATATTGCGGTAATATGACCCTCGGCAATTCCGAACAACCAATATTGGTCCTTGCGCACGTGAAGTGGTAGGGTCCAGTTACAGTCAGGGAACGATTGCAAACATCGAAGTTGTGATTATGATGGGGCATTCTGGTCTATTCTTGGACGATATAGAATCCACACTGCATTCGGATGTCTAACTTCAATAGCCATATTTCTTCTAATCTTCTACTTAAATTGTGTTCAACAACTGATCGTTGTTCGTAGAATTTTGTGTCCTGCAAAGTATCCTCAATATGAACAACTGTAAATATGGTTTCTGCAGGCTTCAGAGAACTACAAGATTTGTTTTATGTTTGAAGATAGCTTTTTGTATATTATTTTAAATATTTTGGTGTGGTTTCTTTATTTCGATCGAAATACATGAATAAAAAAGCTTCGGGGATTTATAATAGCTGAATAAATGAAAGGATTTGATGATTGTTAATGTTGTTTTCTTGCAATGCAGTGCCAATTCAAAGGATCGCCAATGGAAAATTAATAATCAAGCAAGTCGCAACACATTATGGGAAAGGATACAAGTAAACTGACTGTGGCACTTGTACTCGTACAAAAGTAATACTAATAGAAATGGAAATTTTGATAGAAATTGGAAGTGGGGGGGGGGGGGCATGGGGGGGTGTTAGAATTCAGGTTCCACGATCGATGCGCCATCACAATAACATGTAGGTTGAACCAATATACATGTAGTGACGTAATAGTATAATAGTGACGTAAATCTACGCTAGTAGCAATCTTACATTCCAATTAGCATAATTATTTTTCAAAGCAATTCGCCAAGATATTTCACCAAATTAATGGGATAAAAAAACGACGGTTCATTCAGTGTACACATGAAAAAATCGACCTTCTAAATTTGTTTCACGTAAAGTGATTCACAACAACGAAATTCAACTCTTGTTTTATGTTACACCCACTTTATTCATTAAAACACGTTTTCAAAAATTGTGCATTTATTTGTTTAAGTTTCAATCGTGACTACAATACCGAATACATCTTAGAAAAATAAAGAAGACATCGTACAAGTCTGCAAAAAGGGCAGACAAAGACATATGTTATACAACCTCCATGCATTTACAACAATGTATCTTCACACACCGTCACCAAAATTTGTCGGGTTACAACAATTAAATCGTGTGTATTGCACGGATTGATATTATGTGACTTTAACAGCACATAGGCCTACATTAGATGATTGTGTTAAGTGGAATCCTATAGCATTGCACGCTTGAATGCCATAATTATACATTGATTTTCAGTCTCATTGTCACATCTTAGGGTGTTGACCAAATTGGTCTTGAATGCAAATATGAATTTCCATATTCATGAGCGAAATTGTTGGGAATGTCGAGAAGCTAATTCAATACTGTAGGTGCATGTTTGTGGTCAATCCTCTGCCTTTTATGTTTCATGTGTATATAGGTATTCCCGGCTATTCTATCATTAGAATTCACCGAATCTAATATTCAAATTCGTCCATCAACACCGATTAAGCGCACTTCCAAAGTTAAATTGTGTCTTTTGTCAGACAATTCAAATCAAGTTCAAGCATTTTTAAACAATGTGCACAGGTTTTCGTCACGGAGTATTCGATTTCGTCTCGTCTACCCCGAACCTTGTGATTCAGAAATTAAATTCGTCTAATTGATATACATATGACGAATTCGATTTCTGAATGCTGCCATTCGGCAACAGCTTAGACGATTTGATCTGTAATGACGAATATTTTCGACCTAACGAGGGTGACCAAACTTTGAAATTGAATGGTAAATGACTAAATTGGTTTTGTTCAAAGCAAGTGAATTTTTCTCGGACAAAATTGAATGTTAGAGTTGGTGAATTTGAATGAAAAATGATATATAATAGCTGGGAGAACATATAGTACATGTGAGCCAGTTACTTAGCAAACGTTATGCACAAACTGTTTTTGATCCTCGTTTCAGTTGATATTTTTTCTTATAGAAAATCTTTCAACTGTTAAGACAGTGCTTGAAGTGACACCGTTGTCAGAAAATAGCATGGGTCTTGCATATAGTGAAAACACGCACTTTTAAGATCATTTGCTTTTGATGCATTTTGTTCAGTTCCAGTAATAACGCCACTGAAAACCCAGAAAAGAGTGTTCAAAGCCTTAAACTTGTTGACGTTTCAGCTCAGTGGATATTACACTTTTCAAAGGCGATGTTGGGCGCAGGGGCCCTCCAAATTGAGAAAAAACAAGATAGTTTGTTTTACATGCATTATTCAAAACTTGTGCAGAGTGACCTCACGAGGTTTGATTTCTGACCAATCAGGCACTGATTGGTTATTGTCCGATTGCTGGATACAAAAATATTCATACGCCCGAAGGCACACAAACGACACGAAGGTGAACAGTTCTTACTCGGCAATTTCCGCTTAATAAAACCGGTAACCAAATTCCAGCTGAGACACAGCTAGCTTTACCAGAAGTTATATTTTATGGTGTCGCATTTGCTTAGTAAGTTGTATGTGCTTAGCAGCCCCATGCAGTTGCCAACACGGGACAGGAATGGCAGGACGGGGAGCTCGTGATCGGTACAGGAGTTTTGAAAATCACGTCTCGCGTGAGTTTACCAATCCAGAAACGGTCTCAGGCAGCCGCCACTGTTCCGACTGGGTGCCTTGAGGGCGCACTCTATTTTTCCTCTTGCAGCAGCAGCACCAGCAGGGGTGATGGATCAGCTTTAACGTCCTCTCCTTGATTTTTCGGCGGACTTTTCTCCGGAAAATCCCGTACATCAAGGGGTTGATCACACTCGTGCTCAGGTAAAGGCGGACGGCTATGTAGTCCAGGGTGGGGGAGTGCCATGCGTCCAGTTGGTTCGCAATCCAACGGATCTGTAAGAGGAAGATACAATTTATGAGATCTTGGCCGAGAAAAGAAACATGGACGACAGACGATTAACCGATTGCTTGTTCAGCTCCGAGTGCTCCTGGTTTTTTTTGGTAAGAAAAGGTCGTAGAACTATTCACTGTCGAGTTTAGGCTTTTGTGTTTCGTGAGGTGATGTAGTAAACCCACGAGGGCGCTGTTTAGCCTACCAGCGCTGACTCGTCCCCAAACGATTATGCAAAGTTGATGCAAAGATGATGCAAACCTAACGATGATGTACAGTGGTCAATTTTTTTTTTCGTACGCTTTTTAATTGTTCATACAATTTTTAAAAGACACAAAATTCGCTGGGCATTGCGGGTATCGTACCTTCATTTCAGTACACAGTATTTTCCCTCGGTCAATGTTAGTAATATAGGGCCTACATTTTAAGCGCCAAGATAGGGCGATGGGTTCAAGCGAAATTGAGGCACTGATATTTCACTGGTTCCCGTGTTCTATTCATCCAATGATTACAATAAGTGAGTTTAAATAAAAACTGAAGTGTTGAATCCAACATGAGTTCGGTGAGTGACCACACTTTGAAAGTGTTGCATCCTGCATTTTAAATTTTAAATCCAGCAAAAATGTTAAATCCAATTTGAAGTGTTAATTTTACATTTTATCAAAGTGTTTTAAAAGTGTTGAATCAACATTTACTATGTCAAGTTAACTGTTTAAGTGTTGGATTGAACATTTATTATGCTTGATTCAACACTTTCAAAGTGCGGTCACACCGGACTCATGCAAGTGTTAGGCCACACTTCAGTTATATCTTACAACCATCATACGCATTTCCATCGCTGGAGGGCGTAGTTTGCCCTTAGCCTGGTATAATTTTGAGCAAGAAACATCGGAAACTAATGGTATAATATTTTTCTCTAATCGAAGCTGTTCACATTGTTTCTTAACGCAGAACCCAATTCCCGCTCATCTTTTTTAAGTGAATGGGGCGGGGTGTTGGCTTCAAACACAAACCGTAGACTTGCACGTAGGCCCATGCCCCACATTCTTCTCGCATCCATTCCGATCGACGCGGTTTACTACTTCCCGTGTTTCAAATCACAGGTAAGTGTTTCTGCTACACACGTGGCCTTGCGGTCGACACTTCCGTATCTGGCCCAAGCATTTCTGATTTATTGATCTAAGCCTCCATTATCCCTGACAACCTAAAGTAGCGTAAATTTTCCAATAAGCTTGCTCAACCATTTCCCCTCGTCTCCACTGGTGCATAGCTTAAAGGGTTTTAGGTTACAAATCAAAAAATTTCCAACAAGGAGAGAAAAGTGAAGATTTGGTTCATGCAGGGCAATGTTAAAAACAGTCGTCGGCTTTAATTGTCACGTGACAGAGGAAGCATCTCCGCACGCAATATTTTAATCGAAGAAATTTTGAGGAGGTAATGGCTTTCACGACATTATGCTGCTGGCCGCCAGAAGAATAATGAGAGGGAAGAAAAAAGAAGTGCATGGAATAGAATTGGTAACCCCTAGGGGCCGGGAAACCTTTCACGGTGATTAGAGTATGTTGGCTACACAAACTAGGAGACTATTCTGGAAAAAAAAACCGGAAATTGTAAGTTTGTGTGATCACAGTTTTTTGCGCCGAGACTTTTTTTTCTTCGCATAGATTCGCCCTTTGTAAAGTAAAAGGTACTTGACTCTAAAATGCACGGACGCTTTCTTCCTTTCTTTTGTTTCTTTTCTTTTTGTGATTTTAGTTTCCCATTGAAATTTAAAGTGGGGCATTTCTTTGTCCTCTTTCCCCGATTTGTGTCGTCAAGGTTGACGGATTGAATGACGTTAACTTAATTCAATATTGTACCACAAGACCGTTGCAAATGGCCATTACGGGCAGAAATGTTACATTTCAGCCCGCAAACGGAATGCAATTGTCGCTCAGTTTACCCAAATTTACCGTATCCATATTTGAGATGGCATATAGGCCTATCTTCTAGTCTCGTATAAGCTGATAGTACGAGTTTGATTTTTATTAAAGATTCCAAGTTGCCGTGTAACAAAATGATGACATTAAGGGGAACAGATTTGCCCTGAGCCGGAGGTTCAACGATTTTTAATAAATGATATGTAGTTTTAGTACCATTTCTTGTGAAATTTGAAATCCCACGTTTGGCTAACACATGTATTGTTTGTATTTGAGACATACAAATTATTAAGGGAAATGCATGTAGCCTATAAAGTTACTTTTAACAAGAATTGAAACAAGTTAAAAGGACTAAGAGAACTGAAGAATGAAATAACTATGAACATTTCATAAGCAGAATGTATGAAATTGAAGTTGAGTTTGAAGTGAAAATAAAACCTTGCATTATTAATGCCGTACAAATTATTTTGTTACGGCAGGGCACACGCAAACGTGCAACAGACCATTGAGCAATGTGCAGAGGTGCATCAGGCCTTTATGTTGTGTTAAGCTCTTTGCCGGCTGAGGCCATTCTGTGCGCACAGAAGGCTATGAGGTTTGAGTAATAATAGGAGTTTGATTTTACTTGGATTTACGGCATAATCTCAAACAGCCAAGTACATGAGACTTTCATTATGCAGCATATGAATGGCGTCACTTTTGGATGTCTCACTATCAAAAGGCTTTGTGTGGCTTTCTCGCTAGGCGACCGGGTTCTAATGAATCAAAACAGAGGTACCACCAACATGGTAACCAATTCAGAAATATGAGTCAAGCACAGTGAAGGAGCCTCGTCCCGTTCGCACAGCAGCAGCGTCTGTTTGGCTACTTACTCAAGGGGGCTTACAACTCAATTAAATGCCAATTAAGAGCGGTCGATAAGTTGAGGAGGATGCTCGCTACATTTTGTTTGAAGAATGGTCAAGCAATAACAAAAAGAACACAAGTGGGCCAGAAATAGGTAGGGTGTAATGCCAAGCATTCCTCTTTCAACCACAAGGCAAGAAAAAAAAAAGAGGGGAACAGGTAATATGCATATTTGGCGAATACATTGAAGAAAACGCGGTCGTTCGTGGGGGAGTTTGAGTTGCTGAAATTAAACTTTTTTCTGGAAGGAACAAATTTTCGAGGACCTAACTTCAGAAATTTCTGTTGCACATTTTTTTTCTCACATTCTGACTTAGCAACTAGTAACGACTCAGTTCTGTTCCATTATGGCGATCCCATGTAAAGTGCGAATTGCTTATTGTGTTCCGGATGAAAGATCAACATTTGCACACTTTAAGGCAAATTTTCTATGCTTTTTTAATCAAGAGAAAGGGGTGGTCCATGTGTGACGGGGAACATAGTGCTTGTGTTCTTGAGAAAGTCACTTTACCACAATTTCCTTTCTCCACACAGGAGTGAAAAAGGTGTACATGTGCGGGTAAAGACTATAGATTGCGGTGATCACGAGATGCTGCAGAAAACTGGTCTCATCTCATATAATAATTCTCCAGCGATTTGAGACTTTGGAAGGAAACACTATATAATGTACCAAATTATTATGAAATTGTGATTCTAAATTCTCACCTCGTACGGGAGTATACAAATAACAAAGACTACCGCAACTGCCACCATCAACCGCGAGAAATCGGCCGGCGCCCCGCGTATCATATCCACCTGCTTGACGTACTCGGCCCGATTCCGCGGACAAGCGACCTCCAAGTGAGCTTTGAGTTTCTGCATGCAGCGGATTACCACCACGTTGCACGATATAAGAATCCCAGTCATGAGAACACTTTCCACGGTCGAGAAGTACTCGTAAGCATGTTCCGCAGTTGAAAACATCAGAACTACGGTGGTTTGATTAGTGGAAGTGTTGTGTTGAGGATTAGGAGACGGCACCATGTCGTTGGGCGGACAGTCGGCGGGGTTCGATGTCGTTGTCGGCCCGGGGCAGGCTTGCCACGTCCTGGTGGTCACCCCGGCTAGAAAGAACCCTGCTAACGACAGAGAGTACACGATCATCGCAAGCATGGCCCATCCGATACGGCGGGGAGTCACTTGATGATCGTACAAGAATGGCTTCTTGATGCTAAGGTACCGTTCTATCCCCATCAGCACCACGATGCACTTGGAGAACCTGTTCAAAGCAACCACTACGAAGATGGAGTAGAGGTAGGCCGGGACGCCTCCGGTCCACTTGCCGACCAGGAAACTCACCAGCCAAGCCGTCTCACCGAAGACGAGGAACGACAGTTCCGTCAGGCACAGGGCTAAGACCAGGAGCCGCGGGACGCTCTCTGCTCCTGTGGGTTGCGAGCGCTTGCCAGCTCCTCCCCACAGGATCAGTGAGACGGTGACGAGATTTGCGGCACAGCCAAGGAAGTACATGAGGAGTTCCACAGTCTCGTCCAGCACCGGGAAGCAAGGCAGGGCGTCGGCCGTGACCAACGGCCGACCCGGTGGGTAGAGCGGTAGGGAGAAACACAGCTCATCCGCTGACGATACATCCTTCCACCACTGCATGATCTGCGAGTATAATTCATCATTCAATTCCTACCATAGAATTTATTCCAGGTTTGTTTCATTAGGCGGTCCTCATCGTACGTGTGCATCTCACAGACTGGTTGTCAGCACCACGGGGCAAAATGTATACGGACGTGCGTGCGTGCGCTTTGTCTGGTCACCACGTATATGAGAATGAAGACTTGCGCAGTCGCAACTGATTTACGAAAACGGCATTTTAAAGATCGGTTAGCTCAGTTCAGTTGACTGATTCTCGACGTGACGTTATTTAGACTTGTCAAGTCTCATTATACTGATTTTGTTCATTCATTACAAAATGTCGGTTTTGTTTAAAACCGGCACTGAAAAACATTTCAATACGAATAAATTATAATCCCGATATTTTATACCAAACTAAAACAGCTGACTAGGGATTCGCAATTACTATTGTGTGATTTTTGGGTGGATAGAAACTGGTTTTAAAATTGTAGTATTGAGGTTGAGACTTTTGCAAAAATAAAACAGAAAGAACGCGATTGTTTTTTTTTTATATAAAGACATGATTTCAGACGGCGTTGTTTATTCCTTTGGTGCCACAAATTTCAATCTTCCCAGCATGGTTTTGCATCATAATAGGTACCGCTGCTGGAAATGTGTTTTCCAACGCTGAATCTTTGATAATTGAAGCAGCACGAGTTTTATTGGCAGTCGGCCAACGATTGGCGTTTACGAGGGGAAAACGTGACACTTTACTCGTCCATGTTAGCATCTTAGGGCATTATTTTGTGCAATCAACGGGTTTCGGGGATTTCATGTCATGTCTGTAGTGAAGATGTGGAATAGCGTGATTCGCGTCGAGGTGAAGATGTTGGCGTTTCATAACATTTTGGGATTTAGGTTGTCGTTTGAAATCCCAGCCTCGAAGATTGTTAAAAAGTCGTCATTCCAGTAACACTTTTTTTTCCCAAAACGTTCTTCAAACACGTGTGCGTTATTAGGATCACCATGTAAAAATATCTGAGGCTGGCGCGACATCTAAGTTCAAAATGCTCGCCCGTATGACGTATCCGTATTGCGTATGACGTCATCGCTTTGTGCGTTCTTCTTACACGTGATGCGGGAAAGTGCTCCTAGTGGAAGCCGCCTGATACGGGAGCATTACGTATATACATTTGAGCCATTTACAGCAAATTATTTAGTGCCAAAATGGTACTTCTGAAACCTCATCATTCTTAATTTCACGACGCATGGGGTGAATATAATAGTGGTTTCTAAATCATTTTGTGACATCACATGATGTTGTAACTGGTTAATGCATTATAATAGGCCTATGTACGAAAAACATGGCAAGCGAGGCGTAACGTTATACTTACGTAGTACTAGACCACGTGCCAGCCTGGGCTTTTTTACAGGCAGGGTTTATGGCCCTATGAAGTGCTCGTAATTGTACGTCATTGTTTAAAAAACTAAATGTTTCAATAGCCCAGAAAGTATTGGTTAAATTAAACAGTTTTTCTGAAGTTAAAAAAAGGAATTGATTCCATTCTCAATCTTGAAGATAGAAACTCAAAAACAGCAGTGAAGCAAAGTTGTAGTAATGAAGGCACTTTTATGGCCATGAAACCTGCCGTGTAAAAAAAAAACAATTCCAGGCTGGTGTTGAACTAAATAAACTATGTGGCATATTTTCTGTTCATTTCCTGATCTGGTGCCACATACCGGATACGTGTACGTAGCTAGCTGCACGATGCCCAAACTGAATTTTGAATGCCTCATCACGTATTACACGTCTTGTTATGCCATACGGATGTACGGACATGTAACGTTTTTCGCGGTTGCCAAAACTCTCTAATAACTGCGTTGATTACATTGATGAATGAGTGATTTAGATCACCCCGACGCAAATTCCATCTTATGAATCTTTAGTAATGATCTCACACAGTGAATAATATTCAGTTTATGCGGCGTCAGTCTTTTGTTGAAAGTTCTGATTTCTCGTGAACCAGACACTTGCAATAGCAAATGAACAACATAAAACATGAAAGTGAAATTTCAGCGAAATCAGGCCGAATATACACCATTAATTGAGCTACACAACGGTCCAAACTTAAGTCATAATAAGCACGGACAGAAGAGACCATGTTGACCTGGCAAGAGTTAGTTGAGAATAACACTATTTGTAAGCTTCATTTTTCTTTCTTGAAGAGTCATCTCTGGATATAACACTGAATGTCGTCCTATGCAGTATGCGTGTTGCACGAAGACTTGGGTCTCAAACGTGCTTGTGCTACAGTGCACTCAGATCTTGGGTTACTGTCGGCTCGATGAAGACAGGACTTCAACACAGATTTGAAAAGGAAGCCTAAAAGAGCGTGAACTATCAGCAGGAGAGGGAAAACAAAACGTGCGTACACGGTCAAAGTGACGTGGGGCTCTCTGGCATGATGCTAGCAACAAAAACATCCCAAGCTACAGTTCGATGGCCGAGTAAGATTAGATAAAAGCAAAAAAATCGCATGTCGGTTCGTGACTTCTTATCCATTAAGCCACAGAGCTCAACGTCCATTTCGGTTTCTTCTTAAAGGAATTTGTGTCTCATTATCGACATCACGGTTTCTCTCCGTCTAAAAACAAAACAATTGCCACACATCCTCTGCAGCACTCGGATTGCTAGATAGCTGGGGAGTGTTGCCCTGGAAACAGGCAGAGAGACGACAATCCAGGGAGGGTAATTTTTTTGCGAATTCCGGCTCCTGGGCTTCAGTGCTGCGAACCCCCCCCCCCCCCCCCCCCGCACACACAAGATATTATCTGCCTTGCATTAGGCCTATCAGAGACCTTGTGTAAACAATATTTTCCTGCTTTTTCGTGTTTCTCTTCAATATTTGGGAGACATTTCTTTTCTAAATCAATTCTACTGCAGAGGTTCAGCGCATGTTATCTGTACCGTCGAGGTAATTTGGTTATGTTTTCCAGTGTTACCGCACAACCAGTGCTGGAGGGGTCCCCCAAAGAGTGGGTCCCAACAATTACGGCGCGGGGTTCGGGGCCTTTTTTGGATTCTAGATGCTTTGTTGTGCAATATGAGGCAATTTCTGAACACTTTAACCAAATCTTGTTGAGGAAAAGATGGTGGTGTACACAGTGCCTGCCTTTATTGCGAGGCCATTTAAAAAATATAAAATTAGGGGATTTTTTTGGGGGTGGGGGGGGGGGGGGGGGGGTTGGGGGTTGGGGTTGGTTTGAAGAAGCTAGCCCCCGTTGCTCACCCCCTCCGACTGGATCCGCCCGTGGCACTCCCCAGTTTGTGAAATGTTTCCACCTTCGGAATATAATTATGGCCCCCTATATAAAGTTACCCAAACCGTTTCCACCCCATCGGGTTCTTCCCCGGTTGGAAACCCACCATGTGCACACTCCAGAAGTAAGACCCCCTACACAGCCCCCCCCCCCCCCCCCGCCAATTATTGTTTCCTACCCCCATTGGCTCCCTCCCAGGTGGTAGACTTTGTTAAACTACTTAAACTTTTTTTTTTTAAGAGTTAATGACTCCGCAGGACTGTATGTGGTTTCCAATTATTGCATTACTGTCGGGTTTCTGAATATGAAGGATTCGAATTTTGTCAGTTAAGGTTAGTATAATCACCCTGGAAAACGAAAAAAAAGGGAAAAAGGAATAAGGGGTGCCAAGCCATATTGGTATTAATTTGATGGGGGGTTGGGGTTGGCAAATACTCCCCTGCTCACGCTCGGAAAAATGATAAAATGAGAATACATTGTATAATGAAAAAAATAAGGAATTTTTGGGGAAAATTTGCTTTGCACCCCCCCCCCCTGGAAAAAAATTCTGGCGACGCCCATGAATTCACGCGCTGTGTACAAAATGATAATGCGGGCAGTCTTTCATTTTTTTGTGACTGCCTACCAGTTTCATGTATTTTTACCGTTAAATTGTGTTCGCTAGGAAACGCACATGAAATTGAATGCTGGTTCGTAAGCGATTTCGTTAACTTGACCTCATCACTACGCAGATATGGGAAACCTCATTTATACACCGTGTATAACTCGGCGCTTTATTTAAGAGGTCAGAAAGAAATTGTGTATGGATTAACCAACTATCTAGTACAGCAGTACGCACTGCAATACAGTTCATTCGCGTGAAACCTTTAAAGAAAGTGTCAAAGAAACCTCAGTATTATCTCCACCTTGTATTTATTAATATAGCAACGATTTGCAGTGATATTAAATAGGTATCCAATCCATATATAAATTTTAATGTTGTCGGTAGTACACCGCAAGAGCATTTACAATTCTCGTGCCTCAAAAGGCAAACAGTATAACATCAATCAGTTTGAAATTACGGGTATACGTGCTTTATATCTCGACTAATATCAAATGTTATTCTTAGACAGAAGCATGCACTTACTGACAGATGGTAATAGAAATCTCGTTTTGCGGGCTTGTATCTAAAAGTAAAATGTAATGCTAAGGACTTGACATCCAAGAACACTTTAAGGTTTCTTGCACTTTCTCTTTATCTGTTAACAGGTATTTCAATCCCATTGCAATAGAGGGGATGTTTAAAACATGACACCACTCAAGACACATTCGCTGCATTATGTAGGGCCGCTTAACATGGTTTTTCCATGGCCATGCATCCAATGTTATGCAGAACCCTCGCGTAAATTGGTATGAAAACAGGACAAGGCACGAATTGGAACAACGAGGCCAAGCGAGAGATGGGACGCAGTATGGTCTTATTTTGTAAGTATGACTTGCCCGAGTTTTTTCCCCACAAGTATACCATCCGAGTAAAAGATGTGGAACTGGTACTGAAAAGAATCATGTTTCAAGTCTGTACCAGGTGGCATAAAAAAAAAGTTTAGGGAAAAAAGGTCCCAGTCTGGACAAAGCTGGATCAAGTCCGAGTAAATGACAACAATGTCGGGAAAGGTTCAAGTCAATCTACCCAGGCAGTATCTGACATTATTTGTTGGCCTGAATATTTCTTCCTAGTAAAATGCAAATGACTCTGTTGGTTCCTCTGTTTTTGCTAAACAAAATCTTTGCACTGAAATGTTTCATAAACCGTGCTACACGATCGTGGATTAACGATCTGCACATTAAAACCAAGTGAATCTGTGCATTGGTTACGCTTGGACATTATAAAGAAGTGCCTTATATATAGAGAAAAGAAAATGCATACCCACTAACTTCAATACAACGAATGATTATATTAAATGAAACCAGAGGATTACTGGGCCACGGTTCATCCATAAAATGGTGTCGCATCCAGTGGTCTCTACTGCATCCATCACATTCAAGATGTATCCGGTAGTAATATGAAATTATAGGCATCGTGACTGATGCGCTCGTAATACTGACAGGATATTCACTTTGGGCGATCACTTTTAAGATAAAAAGGGTTTAAAGGTAAATTCAGAATCCGCTTCCTCTGCATGGGGACAGGCCTCGTTGTCCCATAAAAAAAAAAATCTGATGTTTTTGACATCCACTAAATAATGGATTTTTTTTAAAAACACTTAAGTTTTAAAAGCTGTTAATGGGCAGCACGGAAAGAAAGAACTACATGTTCATGTACTTCGATGCCAATTTAATTGCGTAAAAAGTTTTTAAGAAAAGTGTCTTTACTTTCTGAACAAAATTTGAAATGAGTTGTCCAAAACTCATTTAATTTTTTTGTTTACACGTTTTCAATTGCTATTTCACCGAGGCTGCAATGGTGAATTTTATGCAGAGTACTGCATTCACTCCTTAATTTAGAAACATGTTCCACAAATTTCACTGAAAACTGAAAATGTCAAACCTAATTAAAAATAATCTTAATGTCCAGAGAGACCCATTTTGGAGTTCAACAGATTCAATGGGTCATTTTTAGTCAGGGTCATAAGTATAAGCGAGAGAAGTGTATATATTTTTTTTGCTGTACAACTGCAATCTTACATTGTTAGGCTTAATTTTTGTGGAATAACAAAACCCCAATTAAAATGCATTGTTTTTACAACAAAGAAAAAGTAGACTTGCGCAAGGCCAACTTACCTACTACATTGCATCACACACAGCATTTGCACTGGAAAGAAAAACGAATTCATCTTGCACTGTGTATACTTACTTTTTAAAGTTTAAATATTGCATGCATTTCTGAATATATGTGCACCTATTATAATGTATATATGTACAATACTGTACACATTATTTGTTGAGGGATTACCTACATTTACGACTGAATAGTCCAGCGGCATATCCTTATAAATTCCTGTCTTAAAAATCTTTCAAATTCTGTGATATTTTCATTATATCCCTATCAGTTTAATACAACAAGCATGCTTTACTTCCAATAAGACAACTTTGGCAAATTACAAAGGGTCTTGTCTGAGAAATAGTCTGGTTCATGTTTCAATCATCCAAAGATCCAGTTAGTGATAAATGGAGCCATACGGGGAACCATACAAAGATGGCTGCTGCCATACACAAATGGCCTTCGCCAAGTACAAAATTATTTAATAAATTATCCACGCAGTAAATTATCTTGCATTTTCAATAGATCAGTGGCATTGTAATATAAATCAAGTGTACAAAAAAGGCATGTCATGATATCCTTAATCTAATGTTAGCATAATTCCTTCATCTTGATTTCATTTCATTGTGAATTATTTTCGAATCCTACATTGCATTAGTTGTCTGACAGCATATATAAATCAACAAAAAGATGAACAAATGTCGTCCATCTATATGTAAAGGCCGGTAATTTTTATGTAATAATCTGGACACAGTGACCAATGAATTGACAGGTACAATGTACAAATTGAGAAGGCAGAAATGTAGCGATCAATCAAAACTGTTGTGTGGCACTTTCTCACACATCCTGTTAACTACTAACTCAAGAAGCCCTCTTGATAAAAGAGAAGACAGCACTAGTTCTCCAATGTCCTGAAATTTGTTGCAAGAAATCATCATGGGAAACTCATTTTTCTGCAAGAGGGGCCATGGCAATGGCTGGGTTTCTGTGATTACGACTCAAGAAATCATGAAGCTTACAAAAAATTGAATACTTCAAAAAATATTTTTTAAACCTCTTTAGCCGCGTTCACATTGGACTTACTTTTGCAAAAAGTTACCACGAGTGATTGTTAAGATTCCTTTGCAATAATCCTTCGGATTAATTTTGGGCCACGGAAAGTATTTCATTAAGTACATTAAGTAAAACTAGCAATGTACATGTGATTCTTCCGCGACCCAGTTGGCCCTGTAAAACTTACCGCTACGGACCGTAAAAATTAAAATTGACAGTCGATACTGGACTTAATTTGGTTAGGTTGAAAAAAGTCTCTCTTAATGTTACCAAAAAAAGTGCAATGTGAACACAGCTTTTGATAGAGTTGGAAAGGTGGAAAAAGAAACAGGGCAAATTTCCGAGGAGCTGGTCAGAAGTAAATTGTGCTCAGCATATTTATGTCCTGAGAAAAAAACATCAGCTAAGAACCAATCAAAAAAAGAAT
The DNA here is from genome assembly GCF_015706575.1 of Patiria miniata. NCBI lineage: Eukaryota > Metazoa > Echinodermata > Asteroidea > Valvatida > Asterinidae > Patiria > Patiria miniata. The sequence goes on along the minus strand of NW_024037072.1, from coordinate 4,346,753 downwards.
ACATCCAATGACATTTTAGCTGATATTAGCTGCTTTTGCTCGGTAAATATTTTCTGTGAGTAGAAAGTTCTATGCTTAATTTTAAATTTTGGTTCTTGGTAACTCCGTAAAATTGGCCACAGGGCATGAAAGAAGGTTTTAAACCTAACCACTGGCAAGCCTCCTGCAAGAAGACCCTACAAGCCTCCTGCAAAAAGACCCTGAATAGCCAACAAATGTCATCAAGCATTATTTGCAATTTATTCTGAGGACTATTGACTCTACTAATTTTAGTGTCATTATATAAACATCTGCCACACTTGGTTGTCCCCTTCCTCCCCATCCACATTCCTGCTGTCGCCTCGCTCCCAGATGGGATGGGTGGAACCGGCTGTAGCCAGTTCTATCCGGTTGCTACTGGCTGCATCCTGTTTCTTGCATTCCCCTGAACAATCGGTATCTTGAGAATCAAGGGATGTTGGAGGTTCATCAAGGCTACAAGAGTGCCCAGATGGGATGGGCAGGGCATCCCCACAACCATCAACAGTTGAAGCCTGGTCTGTCATTTGTTTTGGTTCCCAGACTGGTTTGTCAACTGTGGCTCTGACGCTCAGTTTATCAATAGATGACAAGTTGCTGTCAACAGCTCTGGCCTCGGGACTTGGGGTGCTGCCACTTTGGCGTACCTCCCAAGGTGACTCCGTGTCTAACTGTTTCACCTCTCCCTGCCTCAGGGATGAGATGCTCATTAGTGTCTTGGGCTGCAAGCTCTTGCCCTGTCCGCTGTCAACAAGAGAATCCGTGCTTGAATCCTTATCAACCGACCTATCCTTTGCTGCTTTAGGCTTGGAATCCACCACACTAGAAACTGAGGTGTTATTCAAAGAAGAGCCCTCATCTTTGATTCCTTGGAGAGGTGTTTCATCAGTTGAGGAAGGCTCTGCTACAGTTACTTCAGGCTCTGAGGACGTTCCAGAGGCAGATGGTAGAGCAGTTTTGTTTTGAAATGCACCAGATTCAGAAGCAGCAGCACCTTTTTTATTCACCGCTGAACAAGGTTCAGGTTTGTCTGTACGAGACACACTGGAAGTTAGTTTTGCAGATCCTGGTTCAGATTTGACATTTATTGACGTTTTACCAGCCCTTTCTTGCCTCAATACCTCCTCCGGTGTTGCTTTTCTGGATAGGTATAATTCTATATTTAAGCTTGACGGCTTACTACTGGCAGCCAGGCAAGATTGTTTAGGAAAAGCACTTTTAAAAGAAGGCTCTCCAGATCTCTCCGAAGATTTTCTGGGCTTGGATTTAGCAAGGAGGGGTCCTTCCAGCCAAACAGGTTTGGCAGGAGTTGATGTTGGCTTCTCAGGAGCTGCAACATTTCCTGCAGATCTATTGCTGTCTGCTCGACTTGGTGTTGCAGAGCCAGAGGATGAAGTCCTAGCTTTTGAGACCTCAGACTTTGCTTTGCTGACATGCTCTGCCGATACTGCCCGTTGGGACTCCAAGTGAGTCAGGAGACTCTGAATGGCAGGAGCGTAAGGGTCACTGGAGGCACGGACTGCCCTGACCGAATCCTCACTCTCTCTGGAAAGTTCACCTCCCAAACTATTCTTGGAAGCACTCTTTGGTTCATCTGGAGTCTTCCCATAGTAAGCAGAGAGAAGATTGCTTCTGCTCATTTGAGAGTCACTGCTCTTTGTAGCACTTGATGACGATGCTCTTTGAGGATACTGTACATACGTATTGGGGACAGTTCTCTTTTTCTGTTGAGATTTCCTCTCCCAGGGTGACTTCAGGGCCTCTTTCTCCTCCCCCTGGCTAGCTTGACTATCCTCATCAGGTGACAGGGTCTTCCGTTTGATCCTCTCAAACTCGGACTCCAGCTCTTGGGAGAGATCCAGGAGCCCTCCTACCGGAAGCTCCCCTCCTAGCACGGAGGAGGTCTTGGATGCCAATGAACCAACCTTGCCAATGCGGGCATATTCCTTGCTGGACTTGTGCTCCCTGGCGGCAAGCTTCTTGCGGCGAGACTTGCTGGAGGCGGTGCTGCCGCTGGTCCGGCTGCTGGTGTGGGAGTCTGTCTTGATGCGGTACTCGGGTAAATCTCGGAGCTGATTCAGGCTTGACTGGGCATCAGTCTGAGTGGCATCAGTGTCTGTGGACAGACGGAATACACAACAAACTTGAAACCATTTCTTAGCTGGAAAAAAGGTTGAAGGTTAACAAAACATAAACGCTGTGGATCGTTTACAGTGATAAAAAAGAAATCTGGGCCCAATTCATGGAGCAGCTAAGCAAAACATACTGCTTATAAAAAAATCCAAGTGTTACACGGGAATCAGTTGACAAGCAGTCACAAATGGTATCATTGCATCGCACTTTGGCCAGTAACTTGTTTAAGGACATCCTTTCTTTAAGCAGCTCCATAAGTTATGCCCATGGAAGAGTGATTCAACAAAAAAACAGTAGTTTTAATATTTCATTCCCATATGAACACAGTTTAACTGCAATTCACAATAAAAATTTCAAGTAAATATTATTTTTCAACAACAAACAACAAAAAATTCTACGAATATCTTCATTCGATGAGGAAGTTACAATAAGGGAATAAATATGTGCTTGGCCAGTTTTTAACAAGTACATTTAAAACCGGATAGAGGCCCAGAAGTAGATCATGGCCTGAGACGAAGGCGAGGATCTTTATCGGCAACCAGGTCCCTAGTTGGTTTAATACCGACCTAGCATATTTATTCCCATTCATAAATACCATTCAGTCAAAAAGTCAAAACAAGTCCAAAATGCACAGATTTCCAACGATTTTGTTCAACAATTTTACTTCACGTTTTGTGAAACACCACTCCTGCCATATCTATGGCATTTGCCTCTTGTGGGTAATGCTAAAAATCTCCTTATTTGGAAACTGGCGCACTCAAGGCGCGTACTGCACGATTTGGCGCAGAAAGCAGCGGTGTTTTAATGGTGGTTGAAAACCACCCATGTGTTGGGCTCTGGACCAACAGAAATGAGTAAACTGTCTCAGGTATCTGTGAATATAGATTAATGCCGAGCATTGCATCCACCTTAAACGAAAGGCGACACCACATGTTGGGCATCCTTCTACTTGGGCTACAATGTGCCCTATTTTTATGCAAATGTTGCATAAATACATTTTGAAGTTTGAAATAAATTGGCAACACCTTTTTTTTTTACTTAAAGTCACATGCAAGATGAAAATTACCCTTTGTTTATTATTAAAACACACATGAACATTTCGTAATGTTTAAGTCTTTGAGTTTGAAATAAACCTGTACCATTCTTTAAATATTTTCTTCTTGTGTCCGGCCAACCAGGCAGAGTTTCTGATTCCTATAGTGAATTTTCTTTTCTGTTTACTTCCTCAGATTACTCAAAAAGTTTAAGAGGAAGAGCAGTTTAGAGCAAAAACCTTTTTTTCCTCCAAATGACCCCTTTCTACTTAGTATGTCAAAAACATTTTTCCTTAATAAAATGTAGGAAGTTATTTAGGATTTCAACATTAAAATGACTGGGATAAGAAATGACAGACTCTGAATGCTGAACCTTAACTTGGGAAATCTGTGACTTGGGAAATCTGTGATTAATGTAAATGAGGGACATCGATAGTGGCCACCAAATGTATGGCCTTTCTGAGTCGAGTGCTTTATTATTGGCAAACTCTTCCTGCCTTTACATGCCATGATGTTATACAATTCTTGCTCATTGGCCTGGTTTCATAAAGCTTCAATTCAGAAATCATTGCATTAAACAATGATGAGCTTAGCAAAAATCGACCGATGAACAAGTCACATTGAAGAAAACATACAGGTACGTGCGTTTGTGAATGGTGTAAATCGAGGACACACACGTGCAACATCATCGATGAATCGAGGACAGGAACCAAATCGAGGACGACCTTGATTAGAAAACGTGTACAAATACAATGAGAGCTGTTGCAAAAAAGTTAGTGTACAAACAAAGGAAAAGGGAAGAGGAACAAAAGAAGATCCTCGATTTACACCATAAACAAACGTGTGTGTACATTTACAGGCTGTCCCACAATATGCTAACCCACAAACAAAGGGGTAATATGAACAAACTATGACCACAATTATGGTTTGATCAAAAACTACCGGCAGTAAACTTTCCATTAATATCTTAGATGCATACGTCTGGTCATGCTTCACCGAGTTCCATTGTTTTGAAGGCATGTCAAAGGTGTGTCCTGCTTGGGGGGACATCTCCCCCCCCCCTCCCTCCCCCCCCCCCTCCCCCCCAGAACATTTTGAAATGTATTGCTTTCTCTTGTATTATAATGCAATTTGAGAATCAATTTAGGAATTTGACCACTCCATGTATTATTTTTGGCCTCATTTTACTAGTATCATAACATAAATCAGCGACTGAACGCAAACAACCCCCCCCCCCTTAGATCCACTACTGACTTTGCTTTCTTTTCAACAGAAGCACCATTCACATGAGGGAACTTGAACATCCCAACACATCCCTTACTTGGCTCATATACCCAACGCTTGTTTACTGCCAGGAGTCCGAGTCTGAATAGCGGTGTTTGTGAAATTGGTTCACATCGTTTCTAGAGTGCTCTGTTATTGACTGATTTTGCACTCTTCGAGTGAGCAGTGACCTCTCGTCCCAATGAATGTGATTTCAAACGTCAATTAGAAAAACTCTCAACAGACGGGGGAGGGGGGGGGGTCAATACTTAATTGCCAGGAAAAATTACAACGTGAAAAATTGCCAGTGAAAAAAATAGTGCTGATATGAAGTTATCATTTGCAATTTTGTATTTTTGGAAATATTTACAGTTAATGGCTCATCTGATGATAAATAAAAAGTGTTTTGTCTCATTGGCCTTACAGTACAGAAATAATACAGTCTCAATACACATTCCAATATCCACAATTTCAGTATATTATTTGATACGTCTCAAAAATTGGCATAAACATGCCAAAATATAACCTTCTTTTGGCAAGTATGGACAAGTAAACACACCATACATCCAAATATATTTAGATTTGATTCCAAAATGCTCAATCTCCTTAGATTAAAAAAAAAAATTAATAAGTAACTTTACAGAGAAAGGATCTTTATTCTCACAGGGAGAAGTTTCTCTCAAAACAAATTCATTTATTCGTGAAATCAAATCAGGGAAAAGGCAGGCTTATTCCCTGCGAGGGAGAGAGACCAAGGATTAAAGGGGTATTTTTAGATGACTGTATTTATACAGAAACACTGCTAAACCAAGAAAAAAACACCAAAAAACACCCCCAAAAAATAAAAAAATTTCAAGTACATGTGGCATATTGTCATGTGCACCGTGACATGTGTTTAAAGGGGCCGTGCGATGAATTTTTCTTAGGAACACATTTTCTGCAACTTTCTACTCCTCTTAAAACAATTTGACATCCCTTTTTGGTTAATTTTATTGAAAACTACACATCTTTAAACATTTCAAATTGTCCATGCTTTTCCGGACAACTGAGGGCGCTGTTGCTGTGATGTCATTTCAGGAAGACACTGTTCAGTTTAGGGTTTTCTATTCAAATTGTGAACCCAAAAGATGCTCATTGAAAACATTTGTGAGCGAGGTTTGCTCGTTGGCTTACTGCGATGCACTGACACAACAACGTATCAACAGTTTACGACAGCGAAATATTCCAAATTCTAGCAACTTCGCGGCCCGGGATAACATCACAGTTTTGCTAAGGAATATGAAAATCATAAGCATAAACAAAAAAAGGCCCAAATCTCCTTGAAAAAAAGCAAAACAAAAATTGAAAATAAGGTTAAATGGGACACAAAGGTGCATTTGCAAGGACTGCATTAAAGCATTGACATTGCATGGCCCGTTTCTACTTTGCACATATGCAATGTGGATCATCTCTTGCTCCCTGTGGTGGCATGGAATGGATGACTTTTGTGGTGTTCAACATGATCTTCAACAAATTCAAATTGTTTTCTATTAATACATTTCTAGCTTGTCCGTTTTATTCCAATTTAGAAAGCTCCTGTTTTCCTTTTTTGTTTTGGACGTCTGTAACCCTCTCAAATAGTTCTGTTTAGCAGACTGGCTCCCGGTGCCATACATTATCAATACTGATTGTGGGGTGGCACCCAACCTACCCAGTGAGAACAGACATATTGACTGGCAGCTAGTACATGTAATTCAAAGTTTATAAAGTAATAATTCAATAAATATACATTAGCCAATCTTTTTTGTTTTGTGGTCTATGTCTCATTCAAAAGTGAATAACAGTATTTACTAGAAAAATAGCAATTTAGGAATCTATTTTGGGAGATAGAACTCAAAAATAGCACAGGAAACGCAATTGTAAGCCTGCTATGTTTTCAATGGGATGAGGGACTTGGAAATTGGATTGAATTTATAGAGACATTTTCTCCATTCATCCATTCTCTCCGTTCGTGCCATTTTGCGTGACTTTTCAGACTCGCGAAGTCCGGAACCTAATTTCATGGCTTTGCTTTCCAATATTCCGCAAAACAGATAGTGTATCACTTGGATTAGCAAGGAACTGCAGTGTTTCGTGCAAAAATTATCGTGGACTGAAGAAGTATCGAGCACAAAACAGTACAAGAATGAAACAAAAATTAGAAAGGACATGACAACAATGAAATGTCTAGGCAGACTAAAAACAAATGCACATTTAAACTGGAGAAATAAGTGGACAGTAAAAAAAAGAACACTGAGTAGATATTTTATTTTTGAGGGAAGTAAAATGTTCCTTTTTGCAAATGTTGACTGACGATATATACACCTACAGTAATGAATGCATTACGGGACCTCAGAACCAAAGCAACAAAAGGCCCCCGACCCCTGACCTTAACTCTGCCACCTGCTTTTGGTCCGAGACCCAATTGCTCAACTTCCTCAGTTGATGCGATCCTAGCCCTGAATCGATATCTAGCGTCAGTGAAGTCACATCAACGGACAGGAAATGCCCCACAATGGGCAGGTGCCATTTGTGTCACATTGGAGGCACAATTCCGCACCTGTGCAAGCTGGTTTATTCAAATACATGTATAATGATGACATCTGATGGAAAAACACAGACGAGAAGAAGAAACACATACACCCACGCCACAAATTCAGTTTCTCTAAAAGAAAAAAATAAAGCAGCTAATTCTAGTTAAGTTGGTGGTCCAAATCAAGAGTGCACAAAATTCTATTCAATTGATTCATAAAGGCATGCATCTGGTCAAGGCAATGCGGGCCCAGTCTTGCCCATTCGTTAGTGTTATGGGATTATAATCCAATATGATTGTACTGCCCAGCTCCAGTGGCATATCCTGGGGGGCACATGCTCCCCCCCCCCCATATCCCGGGGGGCACGTGACCCCCCCCCCCCCCCCCCGCAAATTCCCAGTGCTCCCCCCAAAAATATCTGACAAAATATCTGAAATTTGCCACTTGCCAAGGAAGTGTCTTTTTGAGAGAGTATTTTAACGGAAGAGGAATATAGAGTACCGAAGTGAATACATCACACGCACAATTTTTATGTGTGTATAAAAAAGACATTAGCGTGTGATTCAGACCGTACATCAACACGCGCGTACTCCATTCGTTTACACTACACTTCCTGGTTCAAAATGACGTCACACTTTGGTACTCTCTACCCCTCAGGACATGCTGGTGGTCCCCGTTCCCCCCCCCCCCCCCCCCCCGAAAAATCCTGGCTATGCCACTGCCTGGCTCACAAGTGACAGTAAGTCGGTATGTCAGTCAGTGATTTCTATGGCTGCAGAGAGGACACAAAGATGGCCCTATTAGTAAAGGACTAGGCAAAATTGTTATATTTGGATTTTGGGAAAAAGGACCTAAGATTGGATATTCAGAGGACAGAGTGGCCATGGGAAATGGAATAGATACCGATCACATGATTAGGACTTCTCGTTGAATTTCTTTCAAGTAATTTCTATTTCCACTGAGCGACAGTGTACAGTTACATAAACACCAAAAAAACATGTTCTATAAATAAAACGCTGATTAATTATCACGGTTCTAACAACCACTACCTCCCCCCCCCCCCCACCCCATCTCCCGATTCCAAAGCCTTTGATGAGTTTCACTTGCAGTCTAAAAATAGACGCACCGAGCTTCGTTGCTTTCACTGAACGGAAATTGTTTATTTTAATGTCTCTAACGGGCACAGCCCAGCCTTCAGTGTAAAAAGAAAGTAAAGCACGGTCGTGGCTGTGGGAAGACTCTCAACTCCTAATGGCCCAGTAGACTCTGAGCTGGTTTGGTAAAAAGCGGGCTTCCAGGTGTAACGGAAACGGCGAGGCCAGAGTAAAGGCTTCCATCACCCGCGGATGGGTAAATTGACACGGCTTTAACGACCTTGGCGCACAGAAAGTAACACAAAGAGTATCGCTTCAAATCAATCGCGATGAAATTACCGGTATGTTCATTTTTCTGAAAGGATTTTCTGCATTCATGTGGAAAAGAAACCTTTAACATAATTGGATTTTAGAAACTTTGTGCACGAATATTGTACATCACAATTTGTTGACTTTTTCCCTGTCCATACTGAACAAAATCTTGGATTCAGGAGCATCTGTCAAAACATGACATTTTGGTTGTTTTGTGTTAACGGTACTTGATCTGTTTGTATTACTGAATGAGGGACAGGCTGGTTAGCTGAACATGTTTATTCTAATGCTGAAATAATGCCCAAAGCATACACTGGACTACAATACCACAGGCCAACACAAACAGAAGCTAAAATAGCTGATTGAAGAAAGAGTAAAATGCCACCAGGTCCTTTTTAATTAAGACAGGTTCTCCGCCCTTTTTTTGCATGGAACCTGACTTTGTTGAGAAATTATTTCTAAATTAATCAGTACCATACTATAGTGCCCATGTACAAGAGGTGTGTATGTGTCAGCACAAATTGTGGACTAAAGTGAGGCTGTGCAATCATGGGCGTCGCCAGGATTTTTCCAGGGGGGGGGGGGAAGCAAATATTTCCCCAAAATTCGTTTTTCATTATATTCTCAATTTATCATTTTTCCCGAGTGTGAGCAGGGGAGCATTTGCCCTACCCCCCCCCCCCCCATCAAATTAACAGCAATATGGCTTCGCCCCCCCTCGCGACGCCCATGTGTGCAATTGCAGGAGCAGCCGTTTTTCTGCAGATATGCACAATTGAAACAATTCCCATTCTCATCCAAATTTTAAAAAATACATATATAATGAAAGGGACAGAAGTCACGCTCAAGACCATCTTTTGCCCCTACATTTATTCCTCTGATTACCTCAAGAAGCAATGATTTTTTTAAGTTCTTGTAATTTTTTTATTGTTTAAATTTTGTTTTGCCAAGAGAGGAACGATTTCAGCTTGGTTTCCATTCACTCAATTTTAATCCCGGGTCTATAGTTCCCTGTTCCTATCCTCACATGTATTATCTGCTCAGCATTTAAAAAAGCCACTTGATCGACTCCACTGACGTAAGTGCCAGCCTAGTGCTTTCTATGACCATTTAAAGTAGTCCAATATTTCTAGAATTACTCAATTGTTCACACTACCGATCACATAAATGCTCGATTTTGAATTTCCAATTTGACCAAGTCAGATGTATAGCCCTATGAAGTAATATTCATCTCATCTATGATTTTTTCTTCACCCTCTACTATATTTTATAACAGGGAAAGAAAACATTCTCAAGTTGTAAATGACATAGACTTTGACTTTCCATATAAACACCTTTTTAAATTTAAACTGCAATTGTGTGCATTGCTTTTGGATATCTTTTTCCCCTTATTTTTAGCACAGGTCTTAATAATAACAAAAAAGTTATTCTGATATTTTTTGGACTTTTATCCCATAACTTTTATCATTTGTACTACAGGGCGAGTCAAAAAAGCGGAACCCAAACCCCCAAAAATATCTTTTCATATTTTAAAAATATGTAGCATCAAAAATAAAATAATGACGGGAAAACCAATTTCATTAGCTACTTTTAGATGAAAAAATTACTGAAATTGCTCAATCCTTTCAAAGAATATCACCATTTAAACACAATGACCCTAAATCCTCTTTCGTTCAAAAAACCCCACTTTATTGTGTGTTCTGACTGTTTGGAACAACAAAGAAAATGACACACAATACTTGTTTCGACAACTGTCAACAACTGTAGTACACAATATATTTATTAACAACCCTACGTAAACATTATGATTTATACAATCCCCTTTTATTAAAAGATGGGCCTTTAATTAACCCTTACTCTCTGAGGGTAGTTTACTGCATGTCAGTTGGTTATGCCAATGCCCTCCAGCTGCAGTTTATTGGAGGATACTTTGATGTAGCAGTGAAGGCTCCAATTGGCAGGAGTTGGAGGCCCTGGAGGGTGCCTGATACTGACCAGCTGGGGGCACTTGATTGTTATCAGAGGACTCTCATTGTTCTCTGTGGCATGTATTGGAGTGCCTGTCCAGTTACCCTTGAAATGACATGGCAGATATTGGAGGGCCATGCAAAAAACATAGGAGATTTTCTTGAGGAACATATTGGCATGCGTTGGAGGGTCTAGTAGGGTAAGGGTTAAAAGGACTTTGTAGAACATGTTTAGCCTTTAAACTGAAGTTTTATCGCTTGTGATGCTTGAAGAAAATTGTGACGACAGTTCTTGAGTCACATTTTTGGACGAAAGAGGTTTTAGGGTCATTGTGTTTAATGGTGATATTCTTTGAACGGATTGAGCAATTTCAGTAATGTTTTTCATTTTAAAGTAGCTTATGAAATTGGTTTTCCAGTCATTATTATGTTTAGTGTTACATTTTTTTTAAATATGAAATACACTTACTTTTGGGAAGTTTAGGTTCCGCTATTTTTGACTCTCCTGTACATTGTATTACACTGCGTTTATTCACTGAAAATCAATAAACCATAGAGTGCTCGGACAGTTTCAGGCGCTACAGTGAGTAATAGGCAGGGTGGTTCCGGGCGCTATAGTCACTAAATGGCCAAGTCTTGTAGATTTCTAACTATCATTTTTGTTTCTTAAGTTAGCAACGGTCGTACAAATAAAATAAAACTTGTTCTAATCGAATTGTGGATTTTCTAATTGCTATCCTTTGGTCTTGTCGATTTCTAACTGAAAATTCTTTTTCTTAGAGTAGGGCCAGTCTTACACACAAAAAAGGATTCGATTCTGATAAAATTGTGGATCTTCTAGCATTTAAGTCTTGTAGACTTGTACCTGAAACTGTGACCCCTTTAAGACATCTAGCCTTTGCTGTTACTTAATCACCACAATGCTATAATAAATACACTGTAATCAACACACAAAGGATGCTCATTAATTAGATGGCCTGAGTCTTCTCCTCTCGTTAGTCCTAAATTAGATTTCTTTGATAACATTCCTAATGATGTCTTTTCAGTGTCCAGCCAGGGATTGGGGGAGTTTATTCACACACAAATCAATGTAAGCCCAGTGTTGTATGAAACTAATTGCTATTTGCAAAAATACATTGTATAATAGAGGGATGGGTCACGTTTTTTTCTCCAGCTTTGTCCTTGCATACATGAGTACAATCTGTCCATTGATTCTGGAAACTTCTCTAATTTCTGTCCTTCAGTGCACTTGTCCGCTCTTTAATTAGTTGGGCATATTAATGGACTATTCTGTATTTGAAAAATGTCTTCCTTTGGTGAAAAAATTCTTCATTCGGCCAACAAAATTAGAAGCCATTTTTGAAGTGGAACCAACACACGTTCTTAAACAACAAGCCGCACGTGCATTAGGCCAACAAAAAAAGTCTCCGGTTTCTGGTATGCGCGCGCGCGTCACCGTAGCCATGCGCGTCAGCAAAATGAAAAAGGTTTTTTTTTCAATGAAAGACGATGTCTCAAAACCGCCAAACTCACTGGTTTGACTGGAATCCTGCTGCTGCACAATTTTAACGTGTTTTTGGATGGGGTTATGGTCGAGAATAAGCTTTATGTGGCCTCTCTGGACTCCCATATATTTGCACTAAGTTTAGTCAAGCACCATTTGCAGTCATCAGCTGACATTTGAGGCAAAAAAAATCAGGTACAAAAAAAAAAGCCGCGTCGCCGCACCACTTTTTGGGCAAGCTCTATACCAGAAACCGGCAACTTTTTGTTTTGGCCTTATGTAATTCTATTGGTCAAAGGAGTCAGGAGTGCATACGTACTACCTGAGCACCAGCCTGGTTCCACTTTAAGCATGGTTTCTAATTTACATGTAGGTCGCCGCATTAGTAGACGATCTTGGATCGGGAAGAATTATTTTCAATGCCGATTTAAAAAAAAAAAATTAAACCTCAAAACAAATTTGTTTAGCTGTCAATTGAACACACCGAACACCTTTTCTTTCCTCTGGCCATCACTGCATCTACAAATGAGGCCATGTATCTTAGCTCTCAAATTTGGGGAAAAAAAGGTGTTTTATTGTAAGGGATAGAAATGAAATTCCCTCCTTGTCTCAGTATAGTGCTGTGTGTCAAGATTTTTTTTAAACGATCCAAATCTTTCTGTGACTGTTAACTTTTTAAGTGTTCAAAACAACGGCTAAAGATGCTGACCCTCTGTAATCAAGGGTATTTAATGAGTATTTGTCAAAAATGTGTAGATAGACTTGTTCCAAAATTTACCTGTGAAATAGCATTACACCCTGTTCTTTGACATACTTTCACATTAAAAAAAAAAGAGCTATAATCTAATATTCCAATCACAAACAATCAATAATGCCATTCATTGTGATTACGACTTATTCCATTATCAGATGAACAAAATGTAATAAGATCATGGCCAAACAGCCGCAGACACACACGCGGCAGCGTGCACTGAGACGGCGTTTATTTTCACCTCACGTAGGATGTGAACAGCTGCTCCCCGGCCGTCTGTTTCCCAAACTGTCTCCGCGCACAGTTTGCCCGCTTCAGGTTGTCATGGCAACCGCGCTGAAGGAGCTACGAGAGGCAAATGTTTACAGGGACCACTTGTCTCATTCCAAGCACTAAAATGTGCGTTCTGACGGGTAGGCATTCTTCCCTGCCCGTTTCCACCGAGGCCTTTCTGCGCTAATCACCGCTAATCTAAACAATAGACGCCGTGGTACTCAACATGAGTATTGTTTTTCAAATATCTGCTAAACGTGCTTCGAATTTGGCAGGATGATTTCTGTGGAGAATATTTTGTCTAGACTGATCGAGAAAACAATCAGATCTATGCATAATTTCTGTGGACAAAATCTGAACATTTGGGCTGATCGCAAACTGAATTAAACACAGGGTTATGTCAAACTTCATTCCAAATTTTGACCCAACCCAATAAAATGAAAACAAATGGGAACAATAAACATTTCTGTTTCTGTTCAACCAGGTACAAACACCATCTTCTGGTTGTCGCATATGTCGGTTGGGTCGTGTGCAAGTCCCAAATTAGGTTAAAGGATGGGCTTTTGCGGAGAGATTTGGTACGTTGATGGAATCTCTCCTACTTTTGAATGTACTGACATCCAGTGCACGTCTTGTGCCAAGATCAAGGAGGTTCCATTCTGGGACTGTCTTTGGGTAAAGAGAGTGAAGGTAGCAGTTTTTGCTCACACAGTGTTTGTAGTATAATTATCATGATGTCAAACTGAGTGACATCACAATGAGAAGCAAATTTTGCTCTTTCAACTGAATTTAGAAAATTAATGAGTTAAAAAAAAATCCTTAAGACAAAAGTAAACTACATGATTTTGGTATTGATCAGACCCATGTTCAATCGACAGCTGGGTCATCTGTGGACAATCTCTGGGTACTGCTTTGTTTTTCTCAAAATTGTTCTCACTGTGTGTGAGTTTCTTAGCTGACTTTTCTCGGCAACACAATTTGCTTAAAGGGTAAAACAAAAAATGAAGTTTACACTGGAGATCTGTGGATCTGGAGAGGAAACTTACCCATGCCTGACTCTAACTCCTGCAGAGACAACTGAATGGCTCTCCGGAAATCCTCGTCAAATGAACTTGATAAGCCAGCCTCAACTGTCGGATGAAACAATGAAATAAGATTTCTGGCCTGTCATTGTCTTTATTAAGATCTGAAATCTCACTAAGGTGAACTTGTTTTTTTTTTTTTGCAATTGGGATTGATTAAAGGGAATGTACAACATTTGCTTTTGCTTCAATTTTCATAAATATATGGATTTGGAGGATTAGGACATTGTAGCAAATATTGTTAAAATGACCTGTTTCACGTTTTGGGCTTGTAGATGCTGGAAAAACTAGAAAAACCATTCATGTTCTTGTAGTCTGGTTCCCTGACCCCACTGAAGATGAAACAGAGAATTTATAGACTTTGGGGAATTGTGAGGTCAGAAAATCAGTCTAGCAGGCCTGTACCCCTTCACAGGTGTGTTATCAATTGAAAAGAGTTTTTGCAGTTTTTACAGCAAAGAGTTTGCAAGCAGTTTTTGAGAAAAAAAGCCAGTTTTCTCCAACGCTGGTCGGCCGACCAGCGTTGGAAAAATACAATTTTTCTTGAAAATGTCAGCACACCAGGAGCCATGATTTTACAGGATGTTTCAGACTGTCATTCCCTAACAATCTAGTAAGGTATTTTGTGACAATCTGATCATTTCGTTTTGTGATGTTTGCAAATGTTGTATCTTCCCTTTAATAAGGCCAATATTAGACAATTTGAATCTAATTTTAATAAACTTTATTTCTTATTTATCATTATTGCTTTGCATGCTGGGAACTTTCTTAAAAAAGCAGAGTATACACCTTGGAAATGCAAGATCCAGAAGGAAATGCAACATATTTTTTTTTGATCCCAAATAGGACTGGGGGGGGGGGGGGGAAGTGATGGAATTAATTTTTAGATCTGCAATTAGAATTGCTTAAATCTAAAGTTAACCTATCTGGCTGTAACATTATCTACAACTCCCTCCCTTCTGCAACTGTTTCTCCATTATGAGAAATTAAAGCAATCCTCTTGTAATGAAAAAATGAAAACTTCTGGGCACAAATAAAAGGAGTAAAATATCACTTGTAGTCAACAAAACAAAGACTACCTGAAATTACCCAATGATTGCTTCATTAGAGCAGAAAACGCTCCGCAATCAATGACTTATAAAAATGTGAGAGTGTCCCTTGTATAAAGGGTCAATCAAGCAGGTTACGTGCGTCACCTATCCTGGCTAATATGTTCAGTCGTGCTTTACTCAGCTGTACAATCCAGTCCCACGTGTGACAATCCAATCCCACGTTGATTAATAAGTCGGTGCTGCATCCCGAAAAAACAGGACACAATGAAATGGAACGTGTGGCAAAAACACCCATTCCGGGACGGAGGTGCATGCATTTAATGTCAATTGCCTCCGCAGAGTTTGCAAACCTACGGATCGTAAATCTGGCTCCCGTGGGGAAAATGTTTCACCAATCAGTGTCTAGAGTGTCAAATGGACCCTGACAAGCGTGGCAATTTTGGCGCCGAGCTCATGAAGCGTTTAATTAGCAGACAACGTCATAAATGCAGCTTTGTCATACAAATTCACATTTTTTTCCCAATGATTTCTTCGAAAGATTCTTGTTTTTTTTAAGTCAGTTACATGTAGGGCAGGGGAGTATCTTGTATTTATAGTCTAACATTTGACGGTAATTTGATAAACAGTTATGGCAGATTCAATAATCAGTTATGGCGGATTTAATCAGCAGAAGATTACTGAATTAGCTATGTCATTTAAATTCAATTTTGTTTGTTTCAGTATGTGTTTCATCACTTTTTTATGGCTTCATTTTTTATGTTTCATTGTTTTTAGGGCAGGGAGATACATACACTTTGTAGAAACACTTCACAATTCTAAAGGATTTGATATAATATTTACCGTATGACTACACTGGAAATGACGTAGCTCAATGTCATTCAGTTCTAAACTCTTTTCAGTTCTTTTCAAATTCTTTTCGATTCTTTGTCTTTTTTTTAATGGTTCACTGTGTTTTGGCAGGATGGTGCCTTGTAGAAAAAGTGATTACAAAATTGTTACAAACACAGAAAAATGTTACAAACACAGCTTTGTCCCAAATGTTAACAGTTCATTTCATTAAACAGTTCATCATTTTGGGAGCGTAAGTACTGTACCTTGTTGAAACACTGAAGGTTGAAGTTCAAAAATCTGTATCTGCTCATTGGTTGATTAAAAGAATGCACTCACCTGATTGGCCAGTGTTGGCCTGTGTGTTCTGACTACTTGTTTTGAGACCTCTGCTACTAGTCACTTGCGTGTTTGCTCCATTACTTGTTCTGAAAAACATAAAAACAAAACAGACAATTAAGCAAAGTTGAAACGCAGCAGCTAACTTAATAGTTTGGGATGGGATTTGTTTATTTCCAAGATTGGTCAAAGAGAAACTGCAGACAACTAAAGAAACAAAAAACAGCAATGTTGAAAACCATGTACGTGTACAGCGTAGAAATGGATTCAGTTTCCTGATCTACCGAAGAATGCCGGTTTACAACTGAAGACTTGGGTGTTTTCGTGATCAACATTTACACAGGAATCAGGTGGGCTTATAGCAACCACCGTTTTTCCTGCATGCGCTAGTCACTGAAGTTTCAAGATAAGATAAAGAGAAGACTTTTATTCAGCAAATGTAAGAAGTTAAAAACAATTGACATCAGAAATTGACTAATTCCCTGTGCTCTCTAAAAACTGAATATGCATACATGTATTAAATGAATAAAATTACTAATTACTTACTAATAAATACTACTAAGTACTAAATACTAATAAGCCTCTGTACTGATGACATCACACTTTGTTTACTTGTGCACTTTTCTATGGGGCTATGAAACCGTCGACCCTACCAGGCTCCCATAAGAAAGAACACATGTAAACAAAGCGTGACGTCTTCAGTACAGACGCCTACATTCAATTTTATCACTAAATGATCAAATTATTTATAAGCAGCAAATTTGCAATGATCTTCTCCTGTTGGTTATAGTATATGTGTTGTGCAATATGAAGGCTAACCCCATGCAAACATCTCACTGTGAATGCATTACATACTGTACTTTCTTATGGAGAACTTTGTACATGAAACCCCATAGACAAATTTGTGACAAAAGAGAGATCCTGTAAACAGGAGAATAGCCAATCAACAGCCACAAATTTTAACCAATTGCTGAGAAGGCTTGGAGGGACAACCAACCAATAAGATATCTTGTTCTGTGACACTTGGCAAGGCCTGGCTATGGGCCAATGAGAAGTAGGGTTGGTTCTTTACATCCTAGAAGTGGAAAGTTTAGGCAGGAAGGAAAAATTACTGGGCAGTCACTTTTGTCTCAGCCTCTGAAGAAACAACTTGTATAGTCAATTTTACCTCACAATTTTGGATATTAATGATAATAATAATGTGCTGCATGTATGATGGGTCGGCTGCCCAGATTTCGGTACCCAACATTTTTTTAATAAAAACCTTCTGGCTGAGGCGTACGCACACACAATTTTCTGTGTTGCTTGGGATTTTTTATTTGTCTGCTTGTACGTAGTACACAATAACAAAATACAAACTGACAGAAAAACAAACTAAGACCCATTATATAAATGAAATGCAGAAAGATAAAACCTCTTTGTAAAACGCATACTACCATCAACAGCTAAGAAATGGATTAATTTTCATGATCTCCCGCAGAATACCTGTTTAGAGCTTAAGACTTGGTATTTTCGTGATCAGCATTTGCGAGGGATTTAGGTGGGCCACAACCCCCGTTTTTCCTCCATTTGAAGAGTTAAGACTGCATTGTCCCAACAACAATGTGAGTGTCATTCAAACCATGGCTTCCCTTGTCTAAGTGCTCACATCTCATATGATTATAAAATGCTCTCCCTGTGCATTTCAACACATTCAATGTTTATATTTGAAACTTTCCCCCTTTTTCCGGACGTCTTTTAAATGCTTTTGCACTTCTAATACACTACAAGATCCTCCTATTTTTTTTGTCAGGTGACAAAAAATAAATATACAGTGGCATATTTCTTGAGAGAGTCCAATTAAGACATTCTGCACTTGAGAATTATTTTGCCAAATCTGTAACAGATAATAATTAATTGCTGAATCTGCATGCACATCACAGATGCTTGCTCTGCAAGCGTCCATTCCATAGACTACATTTTTGTGGGAGATAACAAGTTCGCGTCGGAGGCTGTGATAACACGCACTGGCTGTTTTTATACACGGGCACGGCTGATGGGTTATCGTCAAGATTGCCTTGACTCGCCTCCAGGTGACGTCTAAACACGCTAATCCCACACACAAAGTCCGTGAAGTCTGTGGAGGCGGACCGTGTGTTGATCTTGAACTGGTCATTGTGCACGGCCCATTGCTGTACAATTTACGCTCCAGTGCACACCCCAGAGTATTGAAACATTATGAGGTTTTGGCAAGAAATATCGTACCATTAGTGTTGAAATGACTCCTGCGAATCAGTGTTTTTGGCGTTTGGCTGTATATCAGAAGTTGGCTGGAAAATTTTGCCTTTATATGCGAAAATTTGATTTTCCACAAAAATAATCCCGGCGCGAAATGGTTAAAGTGAAAATACAACATTTGCAAACATCGAAAAATAAAACTAACAAGTTTTTACGAAATACCTTACTAGGATGTTGGTAAATGACAGTCTAAAGCATTCTGTAAAATTATGGCACCTGGTATGAAGTCATTTTCAAGACAATGGTATTTTTGTATATATTTCCAATGGTGGTCGGCCGACCACCGTTGGAAAAACCTAACTATTTTTTCAACTACTGCTCCATATTTACCATTTGTTTCGGTCCAATTTGTGTTTGCTTTTGGTTACATGTTCATGAACTGGTACAGGCCAGCTACACTTGTTCCCTTACCTTACAATTTTCCGGCATCTATAAATTGATCCATTTCATTTTTAGTGGAGTCAGGGAACCAGACTACTTGAACATTTTTGTTTTTCTTGGGTTTTCCAGCATTTTCGGACACAAAACTTCAAACATGTCAGTGCAACAATATTTTGTTCTATTATACTAACCCCTCAACTAGTTCATTTCTGAGAATTACAGCGAAAGCCAATGATGTACATTCCCTTTAAAAGAAAAGTCCTCTCCCTACAAATACGCTATGAAAGACAAAATATTCCTAAAATAGAACTTTTCAATGCGAGGGTAACAAGTCTGATTTGATATTTTCTGCCAAACTCTCCTCTCAGAAAACGGAAGAATAGCCCCAGTAAGTTAAAAATAATCATTCTCCGAACTGTCCAACAGATATTGCCAACAAAAATATATATATATATAATCATGACAAATCAAGTGTAAAATTGGAAAAACCAGCATGCGTGCAATAATTACATTTGGCAATAATTTTTGAGTGTTGAAAATGGTCGTATCTGTTGAGTACCTAGAAGCTAACAGGCTGGTTGCAATCGTATGGACGTGACAATTCTAAATTTTGCACGCGGTAGAGATCAAAGACCGATAATCAAAATCACCTCAGAAAGATGGAAAGTGTTTTTTTTTTTTAAAGATACGTCAGGTTGACAAAAAAAAACTGCGATTACGGTACCGGTATATGAAACAATTATCCAGGTACAGGTACGTAGGTAGAAAAAAATTATTTTGAAAGTTTTTAATGCTTGTCTGTCAGTGTTTTGTATAAACTTTGTATTTTTTTTTACTGTGACCTTTAACGTGATGCTTTTTTTTACCAAACTGTTTTAATTGTTTAAAACCTGTGGCATATTGGTTAAGGGGCCATCACCTCCCCCCCCCCTCCCATCTTCCTCAGAAGAGTTAAAAAATAATAAAAATAGATATTTTCACAGCTATGTATACTTGGCATCCATTAGATTAAGGGCCTCCTCCTCCAAAGCAAAATCTGCTTGCTGCACTAAAAGGAGTCCAGGGCTAAATTTCATGCAGCTTTTAAGCAGAAAACCACACAAATTAAGCCCCAGAAGCAGAAAACCACACAAAATTAAGCCCCGGAGCATATTTGCATTTTATTTTTAAAAAAATGGCCAAATGTTGCAATAAAAAGTTTAAGGTCAACAATTTGGCCTAAAAAATTCCAAGAAGTCTGGCAACCGTAAACACACAAGTTTGTCTTTGTTTTTTTTTTGACCCTACAATTTTTTTGGCCTCACACTGAATACTATACTGTGACAGCAGAATATTCACAAAAACACAAAACAGTACATGTATTTGGGGAAAAAAAGAATTATTGATGATTGCTCGCAGTTGAGCTATATCCCAAGGAAAAATTGAAAGTCATCTTTGTTGATTTGTAAGAAAGAAAGGTCACATTTCTCCACTAACAAACAACAGCTCTGTTAGTTTTTTTTAAGTTGTGTAGCCAACCCTAACTGCCCTGAATCCTTCAAAATCCTCTTTGCCAAAGTGGAGGAATTTGGAGGATTGAGGTTACATGGCAAAAGTGCGTTACTGATTTATAGGATGCACTTTGTCAAGGTCTTGGGCCGGACCTTGTGTTCTTTTGGCTCAGCCATGCATAAATAAAGGCCTGGAGTATGCTTGAAATCCTCTGTACTGCTACAGGATGTCACTGGCCAAGCCTCAACATAATTGACTGTCACTGCGGCAGGATTTTGCAGGATTCAGGCAGTGGTCACCCCTCCACTGACAATATTCAAGAAATAATGGAGGACTTTGCAGGATTGAGGCTTTGTGCTATTTTTCCATGAGGCCAATTGGAAGATTTTGCAGAATTGAAGCTACATCCTAGCAAAAAGGCCTAGGGAGTTTGGTTTACCTGGAAGGCCGGCTAAATAAATTACATCTCATCTCAATATGCTTTTCACAAGAGAAAAAATACACCAAGGAAATCACGAGAAGAGAGGTCCCTCAACTCACGACACAATAAAAGGAGGGCAACGCGAAATGCCACAACGGGAGGACACGTTGAGGAATGGCTGGTACTGGCACGCGGTGCCTGCGTGTCATTGCCCTCATCCAGGGACACCAGTTTCAGGCTATAGCCTGAATTCAGTTTTTTTTCTTCATGTTTTGGAAAAAACAAATTCAGGCTTTCCATCCCTACAGAGGCCGGAAAAGTATATGTTTGTGTAGCAAGCACAGCGAAAGTAAAATCGTGCCTTACTGCCTGCGATGCTCCATGTCAATCGCCATGCTACAAATGTAGCTCAATACCGGAATTGTGATTTCAAAGTTGACATACTTGCGTTTGTTTATGGTGTAAATTGAGGACACACGCGTGCAACATCATCGGTGAATCGAGGACAGGAACCAAATCGAGGACAACCTCCATTAGAAAACGTGTACAAAACCATGAGAGGTGTTGCGAAAACGAGTACAAACAAAAGATATGGGAAGAGGAACAAAAGAAAATCCTCAATTTACATCATAAACAAACGTGATAGTATAGGTGAGTTTGTCTTACATTCACTATGTGGACTTGTGAACAAAAGATGTCCACATAATGCAGGTTGTGTTGATGTTATGTGGACTAAGCCGTGTCCACATAACGTTTCAACCTCTCTGGAAAACAGCTTTAGAGGCATTTTGGGGTTAGGTTTATGTGTGGCAGAATGAAGAGAAACACTATAGGGAATCATAGGAAAAAATTGGATTGAAAGAGTTTTCACATTTAAGGTAAAGTTATTTTTTGTACCGAGTTTTCTTAACTACACGAAAACAAAGGAATGTCCACATAGCGTATGTAAACAAACACGTGTGTGTGCGGGTGTAAAGCGAGGACACACACGTGCAGCATCATCGATGAAATGAGGACAGGAGTTAAATCAAGGACGACCTCAACTAGAAAACATGTATAAGATTATATGACGTACATGTATGTTTTTGTTTTCTTTGTACTTGATAGCATTTTTAGGAAGAGCCACCAGAAAGTGATTAAGTTCACTTTTGGCAATCCTTCAGGGGTGTTATCAATATTGTTTTTGTTGGGGTGTTGGGGTGTTTGTTTCTTTGTTTGTTTTTTGTTACACTGGTGTGTTACCTTAAATGTTTGTATTGTACTCTGTGTCTATGTGGTTTCTTACCTGAGAACTAATAAATGAAAATGAAAGGAAAAAAAAAATTATACTAAGCATGGAAAGTATTTGTCATTAAAGCACATAAAAAGTTTGCTCTGGGAAAAGTCACACACTAAAATAATGTATTTACTTAAAGGGAATGTACATCATTGGCTTTTGATGTAATTTTCAGAAATGAACTATTTGGGGGGTTAGTATAATAGATCAAATATTGTTGCACTGACATGTTTGACATTTTGTGTTCGAAAATGCTGGAAAAACCAAGAAAAACAAAAATATTCAAGTAGTCTGTTTCCCTGACTCCACTAAAGATGAAATCGATCAAAAATACCGGAAAATTGTAAGGTAAGGGAACCAGTCTAGCTGGCCTGCACCCGTTCATGAACATGGAACCAATAGCTAGCAAAACAAAATTTAGACTAAAAAAAATGGTAAATTTGGAGCAGTAATTGAAAAATAGTTAGGTTTTTCCAACGGTGGTTGGCCGACCAGCGTTGGAAATGTAAACAAATATACCATTTTCTTGAAAATGGCTTCACACCAGGTGCCATAATTTTACAGGATGCTTTAGCATGTCATTTACCAACATCCTAGTAAGGTATTTCGTAACAACTTGGTAGTTTTATTTTTCGATGTTTGCAAATGTTGTATTTTCCCTTAAATACCTTTAACTCTGCACATTTTCTTATGTCTTGCAATGATTGCTGAATTATTCATCAAAATGGATTCAGCCAATTCCCCTCTCCCCCCTCAAAGAAATGCGGCGTGAATACATGTTCACATTATATCGATCGTCTGCTTCCAGCAAGGCATGTTTGTTCTAAACAATATAGCAACGGCTGTACCTGCAAATATAGAGAAAACCTGGCGAATTTGCCAGCAGTGCCATGGCTGCCGATTGAATTTTTTTTTGAACAAATGTTTACTTCTACAAAATTTAAAAAAAATTTAAAAATTGTGAGCCCCCCAAAGCCAAATCCTGGGTGCGCCACTGTTTCAAGGATTGCATTTAAAATAAAAAAAAATATTACATTGCGTGGGCCATTTAAGTAAGAGCAAATCGTTCAAACAGCGATTGTACCCTTACACATTGTACTATCACCAGGTAACCTCGGTGAACAGTGAGAAGCCAAAAGGTTAAGCAGATGGCCATAATGTGCAATAACTGTCATCAGTTGTTACAATTAATTATCGATGTCGGCGGCAATTGTTGGCAACCATGGCCCAGTGATTTCCCCGTTCCGCATTTTATCACTTCGGTCATTTGTTTGTTTTTAATTTAAAAAAATCTGGTTGAAAAGGACCTTGCATGGAGTGTCGTATCTTGAATGAATTCTCCACTCTGTGCGGTCAGTCATTATTTTTTGCGGAAACTGAAGTGGCATGATCTCTCTCTCAAAAAAAAAAAACCACTTGTTCAAAATTGATGAAGACAATTTTTGGTCTGATTTTTGCTTTAAATCACAAAGTAGGGAGACTTATATTCTTTTTCTCAAGGTATGTTAAATCTTCAGAATTCAGTTCAGCCTGTAAAAGAAACTGGGCCATGTTCAGTGGCGCTGCATTGCCAAAAAAAAAAGAAAGTTACCCCAGAAAAAAAACACATTTAGCAAATTTGCATGCCAAAACAGGGAACCAGGCAGTAGCAGCACACCTCGGTATGATATTATGGCTGATAACCCAAATTTGCTTAGTGAGTTTTGCATGCTAAGCATGTTTCCGCGATATAAAAGTGCCTGTGCCTACTTCCCACAACTTTAATTATTTACTATTTTTCCTAAAATTTCATACGCACTATTTTTTGCTACGTGATGCTGGTCCCTGACCACAGTAGCATGTTGATAGAGTGGTAGTGAGTGGATTAATTGCAATGCCAAATTGGCTAGTCCCTAGTTCAAGTGCACTGTTTCCTGTCGAGACGTCAGTGCATCTATAAATATGTCAGCTGTCATTATCGTTTCATTCTGGTATGGAAAGGAAAGTACATTCAAAATGAAAATACACTCATCTGAACATTTGTATGGCACTCGTGGTGCATCCAAGGGTAATTTCTATATCAACTACAATCGTACCTGAGTCAATATTGATAAAAATAATCTGACATCAAATGGTATATTGCTATGGAAGGATTTACGCAGTGAATTTTTCTTAGGAACACATTTTGTGCAACTTTCAGTTCTCTTAAATGTATGAAAACTATTTGACATCCCTTTTGGTTAATTTTATTGAAAGGTGCACTTCTTAAGACAATTACAATTTTTCCGTGCTTTTCCGGACAACTGAGGGCGCTGTTGCTGTGACGTCATTTCAGGAAGACACTGTTCAGTTTATGGGTTTTTTTTGTAAAAATTGTGAATCAAAATATTTGCTCATTGAAAACATTTGTGAGAAAAGTTTGCTCATTGGCTTACTGCCATGTACGGACAGAACAACGCATCACTAAAGAGAAAATCTACAGCAAAGTATCCAAAATTCTGGCAACTTTTGGTGCAGAAATAGCTATAACATTAAGGTTTCTGCCTGAAATGACATCAGAGTTTTGCTCATGAATATGGAAATTCACATTAGCATAAAAACCAAAGTCACCAAAGTAACTTTGAAAAAGGCAAAATGAAAATTGAAAATGGACACATAGGTGCATTTTCAAGGATTTGCATTGAACAAAATTACATTACATGGACCCTTTAAGGGTAGATTTGAAGGTGTCTGTCACACTTCATTCTTTCTCAAGGATAAACAATTCAGTTTAAGCACCTACGTAAAGCGTGGAGAGCTTCCCAGATGTTGATGATTTCAATTATTTCACAAACATTGATGTAACCTTGTCTGGTCTCGCCTAACGTAATTATCGTATAGTGTCTTGCGTTCCAAGTACATGTACGTACATGGAGTTTGTGTTTGGTAGTTTTGTGTTGTTTTTGTATGTTACCGGTACATGTAAATAGGGATAAACTTAAAGGGAAAATACAACATTTGCAAACATCAAAAAATAAAACTACCAAATCATTTTGAAATACCTTGCTGGACTGTTAGTGAATAACAACTGGTGTAAAGCATCCTGTAAAATCATGGCACCTGGTATACTGTCATTTTCAAGAAAAGTGGTATTTTTGTATCAATTTCCAATGCTGATTGGCCGATCAGCGTTGGAAACAACTGGCTTTTTTTTCAAATACTGGCCCCAATTGACCATCGCACTTGTTTGCAATCGATTACAAACCTATGAACGGGTACGAGCCAGCTAGACTGGTTCCCTGACCTTACAATTCCCCGATGTATGTAAACTGCTCTGTTTCTTCTTATATGGAGTCAGGGAACCAGACTACAGGAAAATGATCGTTATTTTTTAAATTTTCAATCGTAAAGAATTTGACATGTAATGGAACCCAGTCGTCATTGCCGTGATTCAAGGAGTCTTCATTTAAAGAAATAGCAGGAAATCTCCAAATAATTGACAAAAGAAAATTTCCTTTTGAAGAAAAGAATAACATATTTATCAAACTTTGTCAGTGTGATGAGGAAATCACTTGATTTGAAAAAGTAAAAAAAAAATCTCTAACATTGAAATATAGGACCACTTGTATTATGTCACATTGGATGTAATCTAATTAGCTGGAGAAATTAACCCGAACACTTTGTTTTGCCACCAAAACAGATGTGGATCATGTCTACAGCAGATGTGTTTTAAGGGCCCATGCAATGTAATGGTTTTAAAGCAATCCTTGACAATGCACCTTTGTGTCCCATTTAACCTTGTTGTAAATTTTTGCTTTGCTATTTTAAAGGGTATTTTGGTGACCATTTTTTAAATTTCCATATTCAAGAGCAAAACTGTGAATGTTACAGCTATTTCAGCACAAAAAGTTGCTAGAGTTTTGAATGTTTTGCTGTCGTAAATTTTCATTTCTTTGGTAGTGATTTATTGTTGTGTATTATTACATAGCAGTAGGCCAGTGAACAACCCTTTCTCAAAAAAAACTTTTCGATGAGCAAATTTTGGGTTCGCAATTTGAACAGAAAACCACTAAACTGAAACAGTGTCTTCCCAGTGTGACATCACAGCAACAGCGCCCCCAGTTGTCTGGAAAAGCATGAACATTTTTAAATGTCTAAAGAAGTGCACTTTTCAAGAAATTGAACCAAAAAGGGATGTCAACCAGTTTTCATACATTAGAGAGGAGTAGAAAGTTGCACAAATTGTGTTCCTGAGAAAAATTCATCGCATGGACCCTTTAAGGTGCATGCTTTTGTTCTACAGTGACGAAAATCACATATATCAGCAGACCTCTTGGGCATCCATTGTTATTTACTTAAAATAAAAAATTTAAAAAAACCCTCAAATGATGGCAGCTTAAATACAACGTTCCATTTGTTTAGCTGTAGGATTGTGCTGGATCCAACAATGGGCCAACAGGAGAGCCCTGTGGGAAATGTTGGACCAATAACCATGCCCAAGCTGACTCATGAATATGCAACAATGCTTAATGGAGTCTCTAACAGCCTGTCTCCTTCCATTTGCGACACCGTTGTAAGGTGTTAGAGCTTTCACTATCCCCCCTCCCCCCTCCCCCCTCCAAGTCCTCAGAGGGCCATCACCGTCAGGCAATCGGCGGTCAAGACCCCTCAGTTAATTGCACGGGGATGAATCTGCCTGAAATGTCATGTCCGTTTAATATCTCCTCCCCCGTCTCCCTCAAAGTGCAGCTGTAATACATTCAACCTCCAACGCTTATAAAACTGCCCATTTAATAATGCTCTCAGCAGCCACGCTTGTATGCATTAATACTCCATCGGTTACACACTTAACCCTCACAAGGTTTCAGTCCTACTTACAGCACCGATCGCTAACCCCAAACCTCTATCTGCATCCCATTTCTTTTTAGAATAAGACAAAGAATAATACAAACATTAGGCCAAAAAAAAAAAATTAATCGGTCTCTGGTCAGACCGAAGCTCCGGAATTGATGTGGCGACGTGGTGGGTTTTTTTTTTTTGAATTGTACAGACAAGGTGGGTACTATTTTTCTTTTTTGTGTCCTCATTAAACATTGGTGTCCTCCATCATTTGCCTTGGTGCCCTTTATCATTTGCCTTGGTGCAATTTTCCCATTCCTTGGTGCTCCTTGGTACAAAAATTTGAGGAGGTGCGGCAATAGAGGGCACTGTTGTAGCTTCCGTGTTAATTTGAAGTCGACGCGCGCTGACCAGAGACCGAGTACTTATTTTTTTGGCCCTATCAACACTTCTTTTTTTTTAAAGCCATTTTTCAATGGAAGTACAAATGTACACAAATGACAACTTCCCAGACAAGACAAGAGATTATCCCGTTAAGCCAATAACCAACCAGACTTGATCAGTCCAATACCAACAATATTATCTGTAAAGCTTGTTGCATTAGACATGAACAATCAGCGCTTGCTTCATATTAGTACACAGAAAATATGCAATGGCATATGTACACAGGCATGTGTTGAGGATGGAACGTTCACACGTTTAAAAAAAAAAGAAAATCTAAATCTGTTAACATGTTTTCCCAAAAACAAAACCCGTATTATAAAAAGGAACCTATGTTCGAAATAATAAATGATGATTTCAAACCCATTTAATTTACAAAACCTTAGAAGCACTGCTTTGCTTAATAACATTTGGGGTGCACATTACATATGATCCCCGATCCCCCCCCCCCCCCCCCCCTCCGTTCAGCTGCTGACTAATGTTGATACCAGTAAAATGGTGCCAAAAATAATGAAAGGAAAGTTCCAAAATTTACTCTCAAATTGCCTTAAATTGCCAGGAGTAAGCATCGTAGATTTCAAAATTTTCCTGGGGCATGCCCGCCGGACCCCCCAAGCAGGCGGGTACCTTTGGCACACCTTCACTCAAACCCCCCCCCCCCATCTGTTTCTTGAAAGCTAGATCCGCCCCTGCGTAGTTCAGTTTTTACTTTTTTAATGACTGCCCGCTGTTGATTAGTGAATCAATGTTGATTTATTGCGTCAATCACGCCGGTTTGGAGACATAATGGGCAGGCGTCAGCCTTTTTGGTAACATGGTTAAACGTTTAAATATTTACACAGTATTTAAATATTTGCTAAACTTTTACAAAATTAAACGCAAAGTCACAACCTTTACATGCGTACAGATTAAGTCCAAACTACACTAATAACAGAAAACCACAGCCAATCAAAGACTAGAATCTACAAGCTAGCTCCCATCCAAATTATATCACATGGACGGAGGAGTAATTTCCAACTTTCTCTATGGTCAGACAATATGCAAATATTTATCTTACAAAAATTACAAACACAATCGTCTCTTCTCACTGTGAAAATCTGCCAGGAAGAAATGTACATGTATTAACGTGGCAAACAAACCTTTAAATCCGCAACATGTCAAGCTGTGACAATCAATTGCCAAGATAAACAAAGACAAGGACAGAACAAACAACATGGCCTGCCGTAGGATTGATTGGTTTACATGTATGTGTGTAGTATCAACAGCATGTGACTGCTCAACCATTCCCGAAGCATACAAGTGAGTGGTTGATCCAAGATCAGTCATCTGCTACCATCACATTACCGTATGTGGGTGAATTGCAGATAGTAATCCAAAGATAAAGGACAGAAAATTACAAGTACATGCATAATATTTTACCTGCAGTACATGTGTTCATTTGTAAAACCTGGGAAATGATCTAGGTTGTCTGAACATCAATATTTCTACAAGCACTCCTCTACATGTATTTTGCTTCATTTTAAATTAATATATATATTGCTTTAATTATAATTTGTTTTTTTGCCTCTGAACGCTGAAGAAGGACTTGTTATAAAGTCCGCAACGTCAGGCCAAATTAAGTTTTTAGATTTTTATTTTAAATTATACAGCATTTTTTTTTTTTTTTTAATTACTGGCAAAGTCTGAGTCTTCTCTTAGTACCTCCACAAACACATTTAATCACCAGTTGAGTCATTTTAGGGCAAAAAAATCAAACGTCAAAATCCTTTGCTTTCCGCAACTCGTTCAGTTCCGATGGGCGGATTGCTGCTATGCAGGTAGCATTATCAAGGGCAAGGGAAAGTGCGATGACCCCTATCGCTTTGGCACAACACTCCGATGACAAATTTTTTGTCCGACAAATTTTGCTCTCTGTGGGCATTAAGCCCGGTTTAAACTTCATGTAAATGCGAATGTGAAGAGAATTTGACGTCATGAAACATTCGCTGCAAAGTTCCCCCCAAGATGAAATGTGCTCAACTTTTACAAATTTGCAGCGCAAATACTTGCCATGACATCACAAATTTGCATTCGCTTTCACTTTCGCGTCGAGTATGAACCGGGCTTTATAATGCATGTGACAGCTCAAAATACATTGTGCTAGTTTTTTTAGGTGAATCTTCCTACTGATGGTAAGAGCATACTGACAAAATATCCAGTGGCATGCAACACCTCTGGTTTACTCAGAACTGCTAATCTTCCCATCCGAGTATTTCTGCCAAGTTGTACTTTCTATGCTTTAGTACTTTCCACCATGCAAAGCTTCAAGTCACATTTTAATAGTTTGCAAACACAATGCCCAGAGGCAGTAGTGAAACTCATCTTCTGTCAACTACTTGAAGTTTGTTGACTCTTTGGACCCAGCCTGAAGTGTGTGCACTCCATCCTTGTGTGTCTGTATCACAGTGCTTCTATCTGCGCCTCTCCTAACACAAGTCACTGAGAAATCCTTTTTTCCACGCCCAAATAAACAGGGTGTTGCGATTGTTTACGTCAGTAATGGGTTGGTGTTGACTGTTCCAAACGAGTGTTTGATGTGATTAGGTGTTGAGAGTTCCTTGGAATCCCAAACATTTGTGGAACAGAGGAAACGTCATTTTTCTTTTCACTAAACAGACCCTCAAAAAAAGCTTAAAGACAAATTAGTGAAGAGTGTACCTTACTGAGAAATACACAAGCTGATAGGAACTAGATAACAAACCAATAGACCTTATTCCTGAGACTGTGAGGGCGCTATAACAATGCCACTTGGGGGTATAAAAAGAAGTCAATATGAAGTTATTGATGTAGGTTTATACAAATTGCTATAGCTCGAAAATTACATTTTTACCATCTTTATGTTAAGGTTGAAAGGAAAGTTACATGTACTTAACTGCTTCAATAAAAACATTGGGTTTTTTTTTCTAATGTCCATTTCTAGGAAATGGTGCCCTCATTCGCTAAAGAATATGGCCTATTGCAGATTAAGTTCTAAAATGATGTCGTTCATGCTATGTGAAGCAATGGAATCATCTTCTGGCAAGTACTTGAAAGATGGGGAAAAAATGCATATGCGCCACAAAGTAATTACAAGTATGACTATGGACTTTTTCAATGACTTTAAATTTTAACAGTTAAAGAAATTCGGGCAAGTCCAGCAGCCGATTTCACAAAACAGTGCGTCACTTACGCCATGCATAGTACTTACGCAACAAATTTATTGCGCAGCTGCGCAATAAACTTACAATGCATTTCATGAAACTTGGCGTAGCTGCCCAACGTTTTAAATAATCTAAACATCTTGTCTAGGAAAAGGGTAATAACAGCATTTGCAACGGCTGTTCATGTTATGATTTTGTTTGTTAAATGAAACAGTCGCTGAATCACCTACGCCCGCCATTTTCTAAATATTTTTGTCGGACTTTCTTCGGAATCATGCGGCAACACTAAAAACTCTGTCACGAGTAAAATAGCAATTCTTTAAACACAAAGCTGCGAGTGTCTGGTATCAACCTTAAAAAAGTGGTGCGATAACAGGCTCCATGATGATCACCATTTGCTGGTAAAATAGGTAATTTTCAGTCGCTACGCCACAACTTACACCACCAGGTTTCTAAGTTTTTATTCCAAATGTGCACCAACGTCTTAGCGTGAGAGTCAGGTGTCACAGGAATGCGTTTGATTGTCTCTCCCAGTGATCTCTCCCAGCTCCCAACACATCAAGACCTTGTTATTTTCAGTTGACAACATGGACATCTGTACTCCAGCTCCAAACAAAGAGTTGACTTTAGTCTACTACAACCCCCACCAGTCCAAAAAGGTGGAAACTCGGTGGGAACTAGCAGACTGGCAACTTTGAATTGACCAATGAGTGACTGGACAAAGTCATGTACATGAGGGCGCTTCTGCTACATGTACTTGCTTAAACAAAAACTGGTTACCAGCCACAATTTCATGGATTTCTATTACTTGTGACTGGTTCTCCGCTGATTTTTGCTTAGGACCTTTAATCTACTGTGGTCCTCTGGTTACGGTGTTCAACTCGTGTGCCAGGGTACATGGGTTAGAATCCTGACCGCGGGAACATGGTGCTTGTGCTCTTGAGCAAGGCGCTTTACCATTATTGCTTCGTCCTTCGGATGGGACGTAAAGCCGTAGGTCCTGTGTGTTGTGTAATGCACGTTAAAGATCCCAGTATACACTTGTCGCTAAGAGAAGGGTTTGCCCCTGTGTTTCTGGCAGTGGCAGCAATTATGCGCCGCAGCACCTAGCAAAAAGGTGCTGCATAATGGGTCTCATATGTTCATATACTTCATTTACCTGTCTTTGGTTGCATTCTCCCCCAGCGCTTTGTATCCTTTGGAAAAGGCGCTACATAAATACGGTTATTATTATTATTATTATTATTATTACTATAGTCCAGCGGATATGTGACAAAATATCGATGAATTGTGCACTTTTTCATAAAGGCCTGAAACTTGGCACAGATGTTTATATTCATGCGAGAAAATGTTTTAGATGTGGAGCCATCACAAATGCACCCTCTTAGGGGCGTGGCAGTATTTGGCTGTTAAACTCTAAGTGTATGAACGAAGGGTATACAGACTGGTACAAGAACCTCCCTTGTTAAGCTCTCAAAGAAGCCAGATTATTTTTGTACATGACAGAAGTCTGACGAAGCAAATTGAGGGAACAAAGAAACCACAGAAACACAGAAATACGGGCAAGGTTTCAATGTGTTCCACGTCTCTTGGCACGTAGGCCACTCAATTAAGGTGGCTTGTAGAGAAGAAAAAAAAGAAAAGAAAAATTATATATAATAAACCAATGAAACACAGCAATACAGGCAAGGTCTCAATGTGTTCCACGTCTCTTGGCACGTAGGCCACTCCATCAAGGTGGCTTGTTGGGGGGAAAAACACCAAAAATAGACATCTTGATCAAAACAGCCTAATTAGCTTGTATCTGAAGCTGTGCACCAAGGTTTACCATCAATGACCTCACTATTTGTCCCTAATGAAGTAGAAATTCACTTCCCACACAAGAAGATCATTAGTGTTGCCAATTACCCCCCATCCTCTTGAGTGATTTACTAGGAATCGTCCTCACTCTTACAAAATCCAACACCATATGGCAACTCCACACCCAAGCTGTTGGACTCTGATTACTGGTGGTACGCCTAACCCCATGTAAAGTATAATCAGTTTATTCGTGCAGTACTCACTCCAACAGAATCAAACAAAACATGCAGTCGGATTTTGAAGGGATTGGGTTGGTTAGGGTGAATGGACCTACAATAAACATGAACACGCAAATTATCTTTTCAAAAGAGTTCTTCATCGTTTTGTTTTATAAATAAAAAATTTCATTAATTGTTTTGCTTTTTGCACTTCTTATAGTAGATATTCAGAAAAGTATCTAAGCTTGTGGGAAAATCTCAACCCATCCTTGTCCAAATTTAGAGTAATTATTTGCTTACTTCACCTGCCCCCCAGGTTGCATATCAGAATGTTTCCATTTTCAAGTTTCTATAATTAGTCTCCTTGCTTCCTTAGGCAGAAGTAATAAACAAAAAGGATTTCGTACTTCTCCGGAACAATTACTCTTTCCTCCTAAGTTGCTTGTGTTCAAGGACTGTTGATAAAGAATAATCATGTGTCTCCCCCCACTGGGACAAAGTGGTAGGCTCATCGAAATGTTCATGCTTAGTAAATACACAATGCTCAATTTGACAAAGTGTTTTGTAATAATGATCATTAATATTTGACTTCTTTCCCTGAATATGTATCTTTCCCTTTACACGACCATTGAAAAGCAAAACGTTTTTCATCATCCCGCGTCACAAATTTGTCATTTCCACGAACAGTCCCTCCAAATTGTTTTTTATAAATTGTCGTCAAAATGCCAGCAAGACCTTAGTGTACAAACTCATAGGATCTCAGCACACACCAAAAATGTGTGCACTGACAAAGACTGTTCCTTGTTACTGTACATCTCCTGATACTTGTGACTGGAATTGTGATTTACTTTGGGCACATGTGGTCTAGCGGCAGGGCATACGATTCATGATCGTGGGATTGAGGGTTCGAGCCCCGCCGTGGTCATGCGTGTTGTCTTGAGTAAGGCACTTTACCTCAATTACTCCTCTCAACCCAGGTGTTAAATGGGTACTGGTATTATTCAATGCTGGGAAGGTAACAGACTCGCTGTGGAGGAGGTGTGGCGATTCCCCCACAGCAGCATTAAATGGACTCGAGTCTGGCCCAATCGCTTCGAAAGAGAGATGGGCACTTCGTTCCTGTGAACACAGGTTCATCCCCTTTACCTGTGACCAGACTTGTGATGCGACTACAGACTTGTGATGCGACTACAATAAGTCTTGTGACTACAATAATGACTCACCCTGCAGATGTCCCGATGTTGCCAGCTGCCACTGTTATATTACTGCTGCTGTTGCTGCTGTTGGTGCTAGCTGTGGACGTGGCGCTGCTTAAGTCATGAGGCTGGAGTTGTTCTGTTTGCTGCATCAGGAGTAACTGGGACATCTCCAACGCTCGCAGTAGACCCTCTGTCATGCTTCCTGGGTCAGCTACCACTGTGATTAAAAAACAACGACCCGCCACAACTTGTTAA
This sequence comes from Patiria miniata, assembly GCF_015706575.1. NCBI lineage: Eukaryota > Metazoa > Echinodermata > Asteroidea > Valvatida > Asterinidae > Patiria > Patiria miniata. Next base: position 4,312,816 of record NW_024037072.1, on the reverse strand, counting down.
GATCTTTTCTTTAAAAGTAGAGTAGATCATTTGTCATTTGTGCATTTTTTTCGTTTGAAGCAGCAAAGGTACTCAAATCAAAAGACGGGTGCTCAACAACCAACCAGATGCAGTTTTAGCTCTGTGAATGCTGTATATTCTGTGAAAACAATATTCTAGGATCTCGATTTCAATTCAAAAGTTGCCGAGGCATAGTTTAAATTGCGCCCGAAATCAGCATCCGGGATGCGTTCTCATTCAGCCGATTGCAGCTACGTGATGTCACGCACTGAATCGACGAATAATAGCAACCGCGGGCGTGTGGCGTCGGGTCAACACTTTGTGCACCCATTCACGGATTCGTCCAATTACAATCCAACTACTAACAGAAATTTCCAAAAATGAGTCACTTATGAACACATCTTTGGAAACTACCTTTTTCGTTTTCTTAACAAAGACAGCATGCCAGAAGGAACAATTTCACAGGGAGTTTATTGCCATTACTATCTTTAAACCAAGCGCTTTTAACAATAATTTGCTCAGCTACTTTTGGATAGCTGCAAATGATTTTCTGTACCTTTAACATTGGGTTTCGCCCTTCACCAATTTAATTTCATAAACTTTGTATACTCAGTGCTGCTCAAGAGCTTGACAGAAAAATTCACAAGCTTCCTCGGGTGGGACTTGAACCCATGACCTCCTGCTTACTAGTGCAGACGTCTAACCTCTCAACCACTAAACCGGGTCATCAGGGTGAATCTCATATAGCAGTGGGTACTGTCATCAATCACTGTTTTGTAGGATGAAATCTTTGCACCAGGAAGATGTAAATTCAGGTTTGACGGTACCTCTGTTTCCAGAACTGTTGTGCGTCTTCCTGTGGCTGCCGAGGTGCAGATCCAGGAATGACAGTGGGGAATCCTCTTGCTGCTCGGCTGTTGAGGACTCTGCCTGGGCCACGGCCTCCTGCAATGATGCCTCAATGGCCTGACGGAAGGCTTCGTCCTGCACGGGATGTATAAAATAGGTAATCTTAATGGGTTGGTATGTAAAAAATTACATACCTCACACTGTCTGTTTGAGTGTATCGGGGTGGTTCATCGGCTTTCAGTTGATACTTTACTTGTGCTCCTGCAATCATGGATGACTGAGCAACATTGATTTCAAAACAGGTGAAAAAAAGTCACATTTTCTAAGTTGGGATGATTCTGAGCAGGGAGATGAGTTGTTTGAACAATTGCAGTCACCAGGGACTGTGTTGAAAGGAGAGGCCCACACAGTCAGAAGGGATGTAGGTCATTCTATAAATTTAGGGTCTCAAGTGTGACATTTTTTTTTCCTGCCCGTTACCTTAGTTCTTTGTAATTTGTTATTCAAGTATGAATACAAATGACTTCAAATGATTTGTTTATTTGTTGGGTAGGTAGTTTGCTATTCATAATCACTCTTGGAGGACGCCTACATTAAGAGAGCATCAGAATAATAAAATCATAGATGTCATAGATGTCCACAGGAAAAAGTGGACTCCAAAGTTACAGAATGACCCACGTACATTGTTTTGGCAGCCCATGCCACCATTAAATTAGACCAACAAAACACCTGTTGTTTGTTGTAATAAGGTTCATGGGTTTTGTCACCCTCAGGGGTACCAAATGCCATGGACCATGTAACAATAATTGTTCGAGTAGTGTAGTAAATGATTTCAGAGAGACAGCGCAAAGCATCCAAGTTCCTTTTTTTGATATTAAAGTTGTACAAAGAAACTGACTGGAGCAGGGTTTGAACCTGCAACCTCCGGATTGCCGTTTCGGTGCTTTGCTGACTGAGCTATCCAGCCCTATGATGGCGGTTCCCCATTATGTCACTGTCTTTGTTCAAGGGGTGCTAGTAAGAAGTCATAAACCCGTACATGCCATGCAGCCAGGGATTGCAACCAACGTCACAATGCTAGCAACATTGGCAATACTGAAAACCTGGGAAATAGCAAACAGGGATCACTCAGAGCGGATGCGGTTCTTTGTTTCTTCTTTTTTTATGTACTTGTTTGAAAATTGTTCCTACCTCTTCATCCGAGTCACTTTCCCAGCTGGGCTGGTGAAGGTTGGAGGGCCGGCGTGGAACACGTGGGGGCGTGTCCGGGGGCAGGAGGCCCTTACTGACTGCCGACAGGAACTCGTGTCGTTTGCGGAGTACCAGCTGGGCAGCCTGGACTATCTTGTGGCGTGGGGTGCGCAGGTAGTGCCGGGCAACCATCTGGGAGAGGGTCTCTGTCGCCTCCTCAAGCTCATTCTGGGGTGTGGCGGGAAGACATTAGCTTAAATCAAGACTTTTTGTCAAGTCATCACAATTCATCAAAAGTCAGTCATACTAGTCATCTACGTCCCAAGTCAAGTCCCAAACTATTTGAGAGAATCTTGGCGAAGACATCGCTTGTTCGTCTCTGTTACTTGTGACATGACCTCAGATTTGTCTTGTGATTGACTTCAGATTCACTCTATCACAAATCTGCTTTAAACTCAAATTTACAACATTTATTTTCTTTCAAGGGATGAACAAAGAAATTGACTGGAGTGGGGTTTGAACCTATGACCTCCGGATTATCGTTCCGGTGCTCTACCAACTGAGCTATCCGGCCTTATGTTGGGCGGCTCCCGAATTTAGTCAATGTCTTTGTTCAAGGGGCGCTAGTCAGAAGCCATAAACCCATATATGCCATGTAGCCAGGGACCATGCCCAAAGTCACAATGAAAGCAACATTTGGCACAGCCCCTGGCTACATGGCATACATGGGTTTATGGCCTCTGACTAGCACCTCGTGAACAAAGGCATTGACTAAATGGGGAGCCGCCAACATAGGGCTGGATGGCTCAGTTGGTAGAGCACCGAAACGGTAATCTGGGTTCAAACGCAGGTTCAAGCCCCGCTCCAGTTAATTTCTTTGTTCAACCATAAAATAATTATGATGCACCTAGTCAGTTTCCCTATGTGGTTTCTTTGACGAAAAATATAAAATGTTGTGTATTTTGATGGATTTCGAGACTGGGCAACCAAGCCATTGTTACTTTTCATTAAACCTAATGTCCCACTTCTGTTTTAAGTACAAACAATAAGCCACTGGTTTACAGCATGCAGGTTGACTTTTGAACGATTCAGGCTGTTTCCCATTTGTGGAAATTGCTTTCACCCATGCCCCCAAAAATCATTTGCATTGAAAGATTGACATCTTATTGTTGATATCACACTTCCGACTCACCTGCATGAATTCAAAGATTTGTTTGCTGCCCCCTCTGTCCTCTAAGTAGTAGCCGTATGGATAGGAGAAGCGCAGAATACGACGGGCTCGAAGCAACTCCAGAATAGACTCCTGGATGAATTTGGTCGCCTCAGGACCTAAAACATAACAACAAATGTCTACTTTCTTGCTGCCACAATTCAAAATCTTCGAGCGAGTCTGGTTCTCTCGCTCACCTGGAAGCCTTGAGCAAAGACTAGTTTCTTGCTGTCCCCATGGCCCTATCCCAATGCTACAGAAGATTCCTGAAGTTTTTTCCTACACCTGAAAGACTTCAGCAGAGTCTAGGTTCTTGCTAGACCATTAGCCCAATCCCAATTCTTCAGATGGTTCAAGCTTAATCCTCACCTGAAAGCCTTGAGCAGAGTCTATTTGGCTAATGCCCTCATGACACCATCCCAATTCTCCATTACTAATTCTAGTCCCATCCCCAGGAAAGCCTTGAGCAGAGTCTAGTTTACCAGTTTAATTCCTCATACCGACTCAAGTGTCCTCCCTCATCTGACAGCCTTTAGCAGAGTCTTGGAGATTTTTCCCAAGGCACCAACCTCAAAACCATCATACTCATTCTAATTTCCCAGTCTAGTTTCTTGTCGCTGACCTTCCAACTCTGATTCTACATCCCTCCCTCACCAAAAAAGGTCCAGCACTATTTTCCTGCAGCCCCATCCCAACTCCCCATACGGATTATACATTCCTCCCTTTACGAAATCCTGGAACAGAGTCTAGTATCTCCCCACTCCTATCTCAGTTCCTCATACTGATTCTACTTCTCGTCTCTCACCTGACGGTCCTGAGCGAGTGCCCAGCTTTCTCATCTTGACGACCGCCTTGCGTAGTAACGGTTCCTCCAGGCTGTGACTGTGGGCATGGTTCTTGAAGCGAGTGTAGAAGTGGATGAAGCGGTTCAGCTCCTGCATCTCACGGTGCTTTTTCTCAGCCTGTAAAAAAAAATGGCAACAATAATTGTGATGCGTTCCATCAAAATCAGATGCCTCTAGACAGAGCTTTTAAACGAAACACAACTTTTTAAATCAATTTTCAGGGTTTTCTCGGGGAACTACGTGATCCTAAATAGGTCTAATTTTGCCGCAAAAGGTGATTTTTTTAATTTGTAGAGGAATTTTTAATTTGAATATGGCCTTAAGGGTCAGAACCTATTAGAAGTGGCTTCAGACACCTACATAGGCGCATGTGTATTTGCAAGCCATAGCCAAGTAGTGTGAATATGGCCTTAAGGATCAGAAACTATTAGAAGTGGCTTCAGACACCTACATAGGTGCATGTGCATTTGCAAGCCATAGCCAATTAGTCTGAATATGGTCCTAAAGAGTCAGAGCCTATGGGAAGTGGCTTCAGCCGCCTCCATAGACACAAGTGTAATTGCAAGCCGTAGCCAAACAATTTGGACACAGCCTTACATCTGTCAGCAGATTCTCCGCCTTCTCGTCAACCTTGGTGACCACCTCAAAGCGATTACAGCGGAAGTAGCCGCCCGTCTCTGAGCTGTGCTTGCTCCAGGCTTCTTGGCACACCCAGCAGAAATCATGCTTACACTGTCAACAAAGACAAACAAATATCCTATTACTATAAGCAAATTCCTCATGCAGCTGGTAAGCATTAAAAAAAAAAATCCAAAAAACTGCAGAATATTATCGGTTACCGGCCAAAAAAAAGTCTCCGGTTTCTGGTATGGAGCATGCCCAAGAGGTGCGGCGACGGGGCTCTTTTTTTTTTTTACTTTTTTTTCTTCACATGTCGACTGATGACTGCAAATGGTGCCCGACTAAATTTAGTGCAAAATATATAGGCCAAAGAGAGGCCACATAAAGCTTATACTCGATTGTAACCCCATCTAAATACACGTTAAAGTTGTGCAGCAGCAGGATTTCAGTCAAACCAGTAAGTTAGGCAGTTTTGAGACATCATCTTACATCGAATATTTTGGTTTTTTTCTCATTTTGCCAACGCGCATGGCTATGGCGACACGTGCGTATACCAGAAACTGGAGACTTTTTTGGGGGGCCTAAGGTAAAAATGCCATTGGGTACCTTTATATAGGAAGGAATTAATTCACAAAATGACTTTTTTCCCCAATTTATTTCAAGTGGAGATGAAGGGACAATTTGCATCTGCTGCAGAGATTCCTTGTTGATATCCCAGAGACTTTACCTTAGTGCATTTCATGTGATTGCAGCCGTCGTTCTTCTGGATGGGTGCCGTGCATTTGGGACAGGGCTTGGAGTTGGTGACAAGCCACAGACAGTTGGCTGCTAGCTCCGTTTCGCTGTCTGTGCTGGCCACTGAATCAGGACAGACAAAAAGAAACATAGCTTTCAACTAACCCTCCAGGGTATTTGGGGTAGAAACCCTACAAACAACACTTGTCAGAATCAGTCATGCCAGTGGTAAATTACAAGAGACAACAGATCAATTAGCCTGGGTTCACACTGCCTTGGAATCTCTGGTTGCCAATAAGCCAGTTCCGTATTCCAACTGCGCCTGTGCACATCAAGATTTGACAATTTTTCTTTCGGAATAAACATTTCATCGCAAAATTATCGAGTTACTCGCCCCGCGGTAGTGCCCATCCAGAATAAAATCAATCATGCGTACTTCACACCATATGTGTCCCTACCACAGAGAGGTCACAACAGGTCACAAAACCCATCTACTGTCCACCCATCCAGTCATTAATAAACCCATTCATACAATAGTAGCTCAGGGGAAACATTCATAACTAATCTTACACTCTTCCGGTTTGATCTCCGCAATCTTGTCCATCCACTTCTTCCAGTTCTCACAGCAGCAGGGCTCGTGGGCGTCACCACTGCAGTCCCTGCAGGCAGAAGACAAAGACAAGGAGGAACAAGACACTTTAAGGTTACGATATTATCAACAAGAAAGCACTGCATTTTTGAACAGACACTTGATTCAAGAGGGCTATGGTTAAAATATTTTAAAAGCTTTTAACACTAACTTTTCCCAAGAGGTCAATAAAATTAAGGAGTTTCATTCTGAAAAACTCACCAGCAGAAAATGTGTCCCTGGCCACAGTCGACAGCGTGGGATATGGAGGGTGGGGTGGAGGGGCTGCTTGCCCCACTAGGTCTATTACTACTTGTGGCATACGGGGTGGTGGGATCCCGCTGGGGCATCTGGACGGCACGGCCGCAACCGGCCACCGGGCACCACTTCAGCTTGGGATTGCTCTCCACAAAAGCCTGCCGACATAAAAGTGGATAAATGTACAGGCATTATGCAAACCTTGCCTTTGACTCCATCTTCGGCTTCATCTCTGACACACAAGATGAAGGAGTGCTTAAAGCTACAGTCCATCATTTGCAGCTATCCAAAAAGTAACTGACGTAATTATTGTTGAAAAACATACTTGGTTATTAACCACATAGTAAGGGGACTAAACTCCCTGTGAAATTATTCTTTCTGGCAAGCTGTCATTTTGAAGAAATCAACGAAAGAAGGCATTTCCAACATGTAATGTAACTAGGATTGAAGTAACAACTATATCAACAGAAACAGAAAAACCGTTGGAAATTTCCGTTTTGTCTGGGTTTTTTTATTCAGTAAAGTGCGCGCAAGCGTTGAAACGACGCACACACGCACGCGGTTGCTTTAATTCGTTGGATCGGTGTGCGACATCACGTAGCTGCAATTGGCTCAGTGAGAAGGTGTCTCGGACGGTGAATTCAGGCCCAATTCAAAACATGATTCAGCAACATTTTATTTGAAATCGAGATCCTAGAATGTTGTCTTTCTCAAAATATACAGCTGAAGCTGAGCTGAAATTTAATCAGGTTAGTTGTTCAGCACCCTTCTTTAGATTTTGAGCATGTTTGTTGCACAATTACAAATGATGGACTATACCTTTAACACTTGAAACAAAGGCACATATCTTAATCATTTGCCAAATGTCATAATTTCTTTTTATATAAATGCAAATGTGAACAATAGCCACATCAGACATCACCGATTTCAGTTAATGAGGTGAGAAGGTAGTATTAAGCTCTACAAAAGTGTGAGGTCTGGCGGGCCAATCGAATGGTTCATTGCGTTCACACTGGTATTTCATGTTCAGTAATAATAACAATAATGTGGTGCTTATATAGCGCTTTACACCAAATGTCTCAAAGCGCTTCACAATTATTACCCCTGTTCATCAGGTCGTGAGACCAGTTGTAGAGGCTCTAACAGACCCTAAAATCACAAAAATGTATCCTAACACTGAAACCAGGGACAAACCTTGGTGTGGATTTTTTTAAGACAGGAGAATTGACGTCAGGCAATGCCCTTCGTGATTTCATTGCTTTGTTTTATTTGGTCACAATCTGTCTAATCGTAGTCTGATTGGACAAACTTTTCAATTTGTGTAAAACACAGTACCTATGTACGTGTTCATCTTTTCAAACCGTGGACAAAAATACCAGAGAACAAAAGAGAACAATATCGTCCCCGATTCCCAGCATACGTCCGCGATTGGGGTCGTGTACAAAACCTATGGGAGTCTTCCTAAAAAGTTAGAGTACAAACAAAAGAGGGACAATAGGACGTCCACGATCGACGGTGAACACACGTTTGTGTGTGTTCACAAATGGATATGTTCAAAGTTAGCAGACATAATGTCAGAGGTCATGACAACAATGATACACTGCACCTTCTCTGACTCTATATATCAGAGAGATTGGGGCATATTTTCAAAATATTCTTACGTTGATGTCAAACTGTAAGTACCGCCTTGCCATCTCGCGGGATACCAGTTTTTCAATGGTCTCCACAGGTACCAGACGGTCGCAGTCGTAGCCGGGACATACAATACTGTGGGCGTTCCCCTCTTTAATTTTACCACTCAGATACCTAAAACAGAACATTAAGTTAAGCAACAAATATTAAATGGGCCATGATATGACTTTTACACTAAACTATAACTTGCTTAAGTTTCCATTCTTCTAAAATATCTGAAAACTGTGGCACATCCTTTATTTGGTTAAAATTTTGTAAAGTGCACTTTCTTAAACATTTGAAATGTTCCATGCTTTTCCTGACAACCGAGGGCGCTATATATGTGATGTCATCTAAGGCACACATTCTTCGATTAAGCAGTTTTCTGTTCAATTGTGAACAAAAAATTTGTCAAATAAAAAAAAATTAAATTTGGTGCTGAAGAAGCTGTAACACTGAAGTTAATGCTTTGAATGACATCACAGTTTTGCTTATGAATATGAAATCTTGCATTTTGCATAAAGACCACAAACGGCATCAAAACACCCCTTGAAGTGGCAATATGATGATTAAAAAATTAAAGTTAAAAGGGGCACAAAGGTAGATTTTCAAGGATTTCATTGTCAGCAAAATTCCACTGCATATGCCCTTTAAGTGGCAGTTGTTTAACAAAATAAAGTCTCTTGAAGACGTCCTGAGGATGATGTGGCAAAATCATGAGTCAAATGATTTGTTCTCTAAGTACCAGCCAGGAAAAATATTTGCCTGGCACACAGGCAAATATTGCTTCCGTTATCAACGGAGATAAAAGAAAGTACTCAGGCTTCGGACAATGACTCCAAAGATGTTGTTCTTTGTTAAAGAAATCATAAATTTTCCATCAATATCGCCAGGGGCTAATTTGATGAATGGCTGGCTGGTGGCCTAATGATCTCACCTTTCCCAACAGTCTCGGCAAAACTGATGTGAACACAGAGTATCGCTGCTAATTTCTTCTGCTGGTACAGTAGACGTACATATATCACACTGTCGGGAAAATAAATGGGTGATGGCCGTTAAGGAGTGAATTACAGTAAGAGAGAACACGACTACAAGACTGTTCTAATGAAAGGGCAAGGATGAACACTTCACCAATACATAAGGAGTGAATTACAGTAAGAGAGAAAACGACTACAAGACTGTTCTAATGAAAGGGCAAGGATGAACACTTCACCAATACACCATGCAAGCAATTCCACGCAAAAGTAGACAAGGCTGAAAAACGGGGAAATTATGAAAAAAACTTCCAAACTACAAGCACCACAACCTCAAATGTGGTATCAAATTAAAGGGGGCAACAAGACATTACATTTGAATGGTGTAGTAGTAAGATGGAATGTGGTTAACTGCATTTTTTTGTCGAAAGCTGAGTTTTTTTGTGCTAAAATTCAGGATTTTAGGTAATCACTTTTGTACAAAATGTACCCTCTTTTTACCTGCAAAATGCAAGTGTTATTGTGAATTTTAGTTGTTAAGGCTGAGACAAAGGTTCATATTTGACGAGGAACAAGTTTCATTATGTTGCAGTTCATGTAAATGTGAGTGACGTAATGTGAGTGATGGTACATCTCTGTAATCTATAAATGTCCCTTACATCTAAAATACACACTGATTTGATTCAAAACGGGTTATTATATCTAGCAATGGGTTGTATAAAAGGTAAAACAATGTTACTTCTGTGAGGCAGACTACAGTTTGAGGAGACTTTAACAACAAAATTGCAAGACAATTTTTGTGTCTTTTTTTTTGTAATGCGAGTGACGACCAACACGTTTTCAAAAAGTGAATGAATGGGTTGAATTTTTCTTTCCATTTTTGAGTACCCCTTACCCCAAGGTTGTTGTATGGCTGGTTAGATTCAGCTTGATCAAATACTTTGAAAGCAGTGAGAGGCCAAAGTAGCCCCATGGCATATAAAGGTAATGCGAGTGACGGTGAAATTGCACGTCTGTATCATTTCTGTTCATCTTTTCTTTGCAGTGAAATATACACCAATCTCTAAAACACACACATACAAATGAGAGTGAAATTACCTACTCTTAACCACCACATACATCTGTGTGTTAAAGGCCAGTTCATAATGCAAGCAAATACAAATTCGATTTCACAAAACAATTTGCAACATCATATGTTAAAAATGTTCAACATTTTTGCAAATTAGCAGCGCAAATACTTGCCAAGACAACATAAGTCTGCAGTTGTGTTTTGTTTTCCAGCGCCAAGCATGAACTGAACTCAAGTTTTCGAACTCTGCATGAAAACAATTTGTATTAAAGTACAACAACAACTGTTTCACTCTTGTTTCGACTAGCCCAGCAGAATTTCGGCAAAGGGTTTTGAGTAGACTGTCGCCATTTCTATGGTACTAGAAGACCAATGTTATACATGAAGCTGCCACAGAAGCCGTGAATTTTCATCTTAGGAATTGTTCCATAAGAATTGGTGATGATTTACCATAATAGGCTCTTCCTGGGGCGTAACCGGCTTGGGCTCTAGCGAGCTCAGCTTGTGCTCCTCGGCAAATCTGTCCAGATTCTCCGGGGGCTTGACGCCACACTTCTCACAGCATTCCTCCGGGTTCTGGATCCAGCATTCTAGTAAGGCTTCTCTGGACCACTCTGAAAAAAAAAAATTCCCAGAGAAATATTGACAAAATTCTATGTCTTAAACCTAACTGCCCTGAATCCTTCAAAATCCTCTTTGCCAAAGTGGAGGAATTTGGAGGATTGGGGTTGCATGGCAAAAGTGCCTTACTGATTTCGTAGGATGCACTTTGTCAAGGTCTTGGGCTGGACCTTGTGTTGTTTTTGCTCAGCCATGCATAAATATAGGCCTGGAGTATGCTTGAAATCCTCCGTACTGCTCCAGGATGTCACTGGCCAAGCCTAAACATATTGACAGTCACTGCCGCAGGATTTTGCAGGATTCAGGCAGTGGTCACCCCTCCATGGACCATATTCAAGAAATAATGGAGGATTTTGCAGGATTGAGGCTACATCCTAGCAAAAAGGCCTAGGGAGTTAGGGTTAATACAGACCTTGAAAAATGGGACTAAGTTTAATTGACGAGTCTATCCTGTGTCAAATAGGCCCTATTTACAACCTATTTTAGTTCATGTGCTCTTTCCCACAAACGCACACTAAACTCAACTTCTTGGATCTTAGACCTGTTGAAAAAGAGCACTTTTTTCACTCCTTGTGAGAACTACTTTGTATCTCAAATGCTTGTTGGTCTCTGAAGGCTTGGATAAATACGATTAAAGTTTCATTTGGAGAACTGCATCCTGAGGATTTCTGCTAGAACTATGATATTTGACATTATTCCCACTTTGTGAGAGTATGTAAGCCATAGACATGTTAACTCAGAACCTAAAAAAAATATAATAGTTTAGAGTAAAATATCTGTTTTAAAGTTTGAAGGCCTAAAAAATTTAATTCAAGCAGAATTTTCTCAAATGGTAGACTCCGCTACCCTATCAAACTGGTCCTCCAACTCGTGAAGTTTTAGTATTCCCGATCACTCAAGTCAATCAGCAGTCTGCAACAGCCTTTTCTTTATCTTATTCAAATTTGATATTCAAATCGTAGATTTTTCCTGTGATTGCTGATTCCTTGCACAGAACCATGCATCCTCGCTACAGATTTTACAATTTACACTGATCATATACTGAGAACCTAAATTTCCTTTAAATAACGTCCCCATCTACGTACCAAAGTTCCTGAGTAAGGCTTCAGCTGTGAAGAGAGGCACCCTCAGCATATCAGCAGTCTCCACCACCACCAAGTCTTTAGCTTCTTGGAGCTCCTGCAGTCTCAAACCACTGTAGGCCTGGAACAAAAAAAAATGAATTTTGTGACATTTGGCAAAAAAAAAAAAATCTCCGGTTTCTGGTATGGAGCTTGCCCAAAAAGTGGTGCGGCGACGCGGCTTTTTTTTTTTTTTTACCTGATTTTTTTGCTTCAAATGTCGGCTGATGACTGCAAATTGGTGCCCGACTAAACTTAGTGCAAATATATGGGAGTCCAGAGAGGCCACATAAAGCTTATTCTCGACCATAACCCAATCTAAAAACACGTTAAAATTGTGCAGCAGCAGGATTCCAGTCAAACCAGTGAGTTTGGCGGTTTTGAGACATCATCTTTCATTGGAAAAAAAAACTTTTTCATTTTGCTGACGCGCATGGCTACGGCGACGCGCGCGCATACCAGAAACTTTTCTTTTTTTGGCCCTTTGAACAACAGTCATAAATTTTAACATTGGGTTTTGCCCTCCACTGACGTTAGCTTTTACACATGTACACTCAGCACTGGCAATGGGCTTGTGAGATGAAACAAAAAAAATCACCAGCCTACTTTGGTAAACTAAAGGGGACAGCTGGCCAAGTGGCCATTCAAATATGCACCAAAACCACTTCCTTTTGATGGAAATATTATTGGCCAGTTCCAATACTTGGATGACACTCTGCATATGACACCACAAAATCAATTCTGCGAAATCGTTTAATCTGTGTAGTTTTAGTGAACCATTTCATCCCGAAATACATTTACATAAGCACTGGTTACATTTGAAACATTTAATAGATTGAGATATTATCTCAAAACTTAATGCAAAAAAGAAACTTAGATCTCTCAAAAGAATTTTGGCACACTAAGTACAGCGACAAAGTGTTGGTTATTGCACCTGAAAACCTACTTGTGCGCACACTTGTGTTTTACCATTACATCCGAGGACAATGCATTGTCTTTCTCTTAGTCCTTATAATATAACACACTCCCATAGACTAAGCACACACCCTTGCATTACATTTGAGGACCGTTCTCAACAAAAGATGAACATAATAGAACAACAAAAAGAATCTGTCTCTCTTTCTGTTGCTGTCCTCGGGATGTATGCAACACAAGAGTGTAGTGAACTTGCAGATTTTAAAGGTACAGATTCTTTGTTTTACGTGATTTATAAAATACAAGTACTAATTCTACAGTTTCTTTTATCTTTTTCAACTGGAATTTTTTTATATACACGGAGTTCAGGGGCAGGTATTTTGACCCCAATTGGGTATTTTTTTTTGGGGGGGGGGACTTTTTAAATCAAAAAGAAATGTCTAAAAATACTGTCCACATCCGACTCGTTAGCATCATAGAGTACAAGTTAAGAGTCTTACCTCCTCATACTGTATGGCACCTATTTCCTCTACATCTTCCTCTTCATTAGTTGGCTGCGGTGAGATAAAACACTGACATTTAGTCTTTTCCTTTAAATATATCCTCTTCAGTTTATTTTTATACTAACTGCTACATGTTTCTCTTCATTGTGTACCATTTTGAGCAGTGGAAGCAGTCAGTGGATACATAATTGAATTCAATGTGCAAAAATGTTGCAACCAGGAAATATGGGAGTTGCAATGTAATCGTTTTGTTGGGAAAATATTTCTACATTTATGTTGGCATTCACTGAGGCAAACTCTAGTTTTGTCCAATTTAAAACCGTAATAAACAACCAACATTGACTTTACTTTGGTCCCATTCTCTGCTCATTTTTAACATGATACTCAGTGTCTATAAGAGGATATACTGGGTGAGCCAAAATTAATTTTGTTATTAATTTTTTTGAAAATATTTGGCTTGCTCTATTTAATAAAAATAACATATAGGTAAAGTACATCTTATACAAATATTGAATGCTTCGAGTGGTGTGGTAAAACTAAGCCTCCCGACGTGATCCATGGACATTCTTGTTTTCCCGAGGCGAAGCCGAGGGAAAAAATAGAATGCTCCAGTGAGGGAGGCTAGTTTTACTTCACCACGAGATAAAAGCATTCAATATTTGTTTTATAACACTTCACCCATAGATTCTGCTTGGTTTTAATATTTTAAATTATCTAAATCTGAACACAAATAAAATTAACTTAAATTTCAATAAAAAATCCAAACCACCCCTTCAAAAATGTTTGAACCTGACTCTGTGGCGTGCTCTCTTGGGAACAATACACGCTACCTTCAACGCGCACACCAGCATGCATTTGCACACAAATACCGCGCTGTGGGTATAGTACTTTGGATGCTAATGGTATAGTACTTTGGTTGCTACAGGTATAGTACTTTTGGCCAAGCACTGAAAAATAGAAAGTACCATGTGACTCGCTCTCGGCCAATCAAGTCACAGAATCTGTTGATGTGTTATTTTTCTGACTGTTACCTTTCAAAATTTCACGTAATTTGCTTACTTTGTTCACAACTTACGTTAATAGCGCTTTTTATACAACACCTGAATAAATCCCCGTCATCTGATTGGTGGATCATTGATCACATGTTATTCAATTATTCGTCCCAACGCACGGCGTGCGCGCAACGCGCAGCGCACAGTGCAATGGAAGTTCCATTGCACGGTGAATAGAACTTCCATTGCACGGTGTCATCGCTGCTGGCGGTGGCACTGTTTTAAATCGAGATTACTTGAATATGGTTCTCAACCTGTTGAACAGTTTGCATGAATTAAATATGATGAACTTCCTTGTCAAACTTTCAAACAGTTTTCAACCTGAACAAATTGGCTATTAAAAGTCAACCAATCAGATGACAAGGATTTATTCAGGTGTTGTATAAAACAAATAATGAATGTTTTACGTTCGTGCAATGGAAAGAATAATTTCATTCGGTGACAGATGAAATGTTCCATTCCACGAGGCGAACATTTCATCTGTCACCTCATGAAATTATTCTTACCATTGCACTCAACAAACGTTCATTATTTGTATAATAAGAACTTCATATTATTGTTATTGTTATTGAGTTGCATCTCCGCACTACTCACCGAGGAGAAGACCATTTTGGATTCCAGTAGCTGGGCGATGTCGATGTGTTGGTGTCTCTCCGCAGAGTCACATGGCGTCTCCTTGTCCGCGTTTTCAACAAACATGGATGCATTATGCTCCAACAACATCTGAGTAGAAAAACATGAAACAGATCACAATAAGCGCATTACGGATATGAGCCAAGCAAGATTATTATAAATTCCTTTTCCCAAACTTTATTGAAGAGTTTCAGTCCCCAAATGTTTTAGTCCATTTCAAATTGCTATTTTACTAGAAATACAAAAAGTATCCACTCTAAAAAGTGAACAAAAATATTGGAAACAAAATTTTGCTCACATTTAGTTTGGAATAAATAATTACTTTACAAATTTCAATTAAACGTTTCGATTTAGTACAATTTTACACATTTCCTTTTCCTTCCTAATTTAATATTTATGAAATAGTATGTTCAAAATAAATGTGACTGTTTTGACTACACTGAAGATAATGTGCAGAAATCTTACATAGTAAATGAATGTATGACCTGCAGATGTACGCATACAAAACCTTGCAGTAAGAACACCTTGAAATTTGAATGAGGCAAAAAAGGTGGTTTTTATATCTTCCCCAATGCACAAGGCCAAACAAACACCAATTCTGCAGGTAATGGACGTCACAACTACACACAGTAAGCGTCGTCAACAAACACCACAATTGTGCAATGGCACCTGGACGGACTTCCAATGAATATAAAATAAAATTACTGAGTAGTAAAGATATTACTGGATATTTTACCTCGACTAACGACAGATAACCTGAGCCGGCTGCATAGTGTAAGGCTGTGTTGCCATCCTGAAAATACAAAAGGGTCAAATTTTCAAACCCTTTCTGCAGATTTATGAACCAGTTTCGTCAACTTAATATTCCACTGTTCATTCTCTTCACCATCAGTTCTTCAGATGTTGGTAGCACACGTACATATATATTGAATTCAAACAAATAAGTCAGTCTGGCACAGTGGTTCTTTTCACCCTCCACCTTCGCAACCCAGGTTCGAATCCCACCTAGGCAGACAAGGGGATTGTTTTTTCCCGAGTACCGGTATTAGTGCCCGTGTACTTTCATAGAACCCTGAATTTCATTCTCAAAATGACTTCTAAAAACCCATACAAAACTGCTGAGTACATTGGTCGGAATAGTTTCCTTGTTCATTCTTATTGTTTTCAAATAGAACTCATGGAGCAAGATCTTGCTAGAATCAAAACGTCATGTCTCTAATGTATATTTAAGGTCAAACCAGTCAGTGAGCAGTTTGCAGTATTTATTAAAAATAAAAATAAATTGTAATGCTTATATGGTGCTTTCTATAGTATCAACAATCTCAAAACGCTTTTATTCCCCCATTCATCAGGCCATGAGAACACACAGCAGCCGATGTCAGCTCACACTCGGTCCTCTACCCTCACAGGTACCCATTCTTACTCCTGGGTGGAGAGAGGCAATTGTAGTTAAGTGTCTTGCCCAAGGGCACAAACACCATGTTACTGGCAGGGTTCGAACCCATGCACTTTATCGTACATGAGTCAAACACCATAACCACTGGACCATGGCATTCTACAAACCCATTATTAATTTTTCAACTAAAAATTAACAAATTATTTTATTAAAGCTACAGTCCATCATTTGTAATTTGTGCATTTTGTTCGTTTGAAGCAACAAAAGAGTTCAAAATCTAATGAAGGATACTGAGCAACTAACCTGATGAAGTTTCAGCTAAGCTTTAGCTGTACATTCCGAGAAAAACAGCATTCTAAGATCTCAATTTCAAATCAAAAGTTACTGAATCATGTTTTGAATTATTTTGAATTGCAGCTTTACGCGACGTCGCGCACTGATCCGATGAATTATAACAACCGCGCGCACGCGTGCGTCGTTCCAATACTTGTGCCCGCTGCGCTGAATAACAAAACGAACTACTAATTTAAATTTTCCTACGGTGCTTCTTAAGAATCACCGTTGGAAATGCCTTCTTTCGTTGATTACTTCAAAATGACAGCTTCCCAGAAAGAATAATTTCACAGGGAGTTTAGTTCCCTTACTATCTTTCAACCAAGTTTGTTTTTCAACAATAATTACGCCAGTTACTTTTCGGATGGCTGCAAATGATGGACTATAGCTTTAAAAGTGTCCACATTTGTTACCGTACCTCATCCTCGGCATCTATCTGTATCTGCTCCCGTTCCCCCTCCCCCATGGCGATCCCGCGCCACACCAGCACCAGTCGCAGGCACTCCAGACGCTTCTTCTCCGGCGGCTGCGAGTAGTAGTACTGGGAGTAGCTGTAAGTTGAGGAGGGCGGCCGGATCTGCTCCTCCATGCAGATGCAGTGCAGCGACGTCTGGTTGTCGCTGTTGCGTTTGTTGGGGTTGCCGCTGTGCCGCTGTATGAATATCCTGAGACAAGAGAGAGGCATCCAGGTTTGAAAAGTATACACCTGGCCTAGCAATTTTTAAAAATATAACAATGGTGATTTTGAATCATGTTTCCACTATTAATGAATGACAACACAAATTTTTCCCAACATACATGTACAGTACAGTGAATATACACCTGTAGACAACATCTGGTTGTTGCTGTTGGCGTTTGGGTTGCCAAAATGATGCTGTAATAAAAATCCTGTGACAAGAGTACATCTAGCTTTAACTGGTGATTGATAAGAAAGCTGTGCCTACCAGTCACCTGCTTTTGTCTGTTGATGGAATTTGACTGTCACAAGTGCCTACAGGAAATATGATCTGACTGTTGGTGACTAGCCTGTGTAAAAGGCATGGCAGGGAACAGGATGTATTTTTTGACTGTCTGTGCCTGATCAAACAAAAGGAGGGAACTAAACAGGCAACCTACCTAACTAGTCTATGCATTCCGTGCCTGCTTGCATAGTGTAGAGCCGTGTTGTGGCTGTAGTTCTCCCCGTACGATGAGTTGGGATCAAACACCTTCTGAAACTCCACGCTGCCGTGGTACAACTCTTCGGCCACTTTCTCGTCGCCGGCGTACAGCGCCTTGCGAAACTTGGACGATGTGCTACCCATGACGCAACTGTATGTGTGGCTTTAGTTTCCTGATGAAAGGTTCCTTTTCTGGTGTTCAAGTTCTCTGCTGTGACGGAAACTCCTCTATGCTGGGACAACTACTGCAAATGGACAAACAACAGTAAAACACATTTATTGGTGGAATCCACTTCCTTATTTCCGGGGGGAAAAACACAGACGGGGCTTGATCAAATTGATGTGCTTTATTTATTTATTTAATTCTTATTTGAACTGGGCAGCCCATTCAGTGGAATCCACTGGGCTCCCATGGGGCCCAGTAAAGAGAAGACAATGTGAAGAAATTACAGTCTCAGATGTGGGAAAAAAAACCCAATAGAAAATTTTCTCGAAAAAAAACCAACGGAATCAAGTAGGGACTGAAAACCAAATGCAGCAATCGAACCCGGATCACAGCAGTGGAAGGCGAGGAAAATACCGCCACGCCAACCTGACTCTACTTAAACAGCCCTATATAAAAAAAAAAGGCGTCATTGGGATTAAAATATCTGGTTCTTGAAAAAAATGTTGTCATCATGGACTGAGTCACTTCTGTCAGCGTTAACATTTAGGGCACATTATAAGCAGCGTTTCCTGTGCAAATTCAGTCCTCCCAGGAATTCCTTATCATTTCCTTTTCTTTATATTTTTGAAAGCTTATTCTTCCATTCAATATGACTGCACTGCAGTCGAATATGAAAATACATACATAATTACATTTGTACAGCAATGAAAGAACGTATACGTACATGTACATAGTTGATCACACCCATACATGTGTGATAATGAAATCATAAGAATTATGCATATTTTTTTCCAAGGGGGGGGGAGGGGGGTGACGGTTCAAATTTCTTGGCATAATGTATGCATATACATGTATGCATAACTCTTTCAGGACCCTACATGTCACGCAATCTTGACTACAAACAGCACACTCAATATGAAAATGAAAAGATCTTATCACAACTTGTCATTGGCTCTACCAGATGTGCACAAATATAAATATATCCTGTCTATAAATATACCATTGTGCAATGATTGCTGAAAATGATTAATGCAAAAAAAGAAGTCTACATTTAACAACAGTTTGTTTCATAAGCTTTATAGAGGTCTTCCCAGACTCCCATCTTCACTGCAAATAGCAACGGCTCCGCTAATCCAAGAGCCTCCCTTGCTTGGGAGACCCATCCTCCGTGAAACATTTTGCGTTATTTATGGCAGTTGCCTGGACAACCACCTGCTGTGGATTCTAATTATTTACAGTTGAGTCTGGCAAAGCCAGACTGTGTACAATTTCAACAAAGGGGAGTGTTTTTGTTACAAATTAACTTGCATTTTTGCATATATTAGGTGCAACCAACACTCTATCAATATTACTATTTTGTACTGCATACTGTAAAGCACATTGGATTTATATTCAATGAACACACATTCAAAATACAATCAAAATCATTCAAAACCTGTTTTCTTTAAATTTAGTTATTACTGAAATCTGACGGTCATTGCTGAATTAGATTCAGACAGTTCCTCAATCCCACAAAAGGAAGTGTAAGCTTACAAGGCGATAAATCCCCAAAATTTCAAAGCGCAAAAAAAAAATATGTGTAGACTTAAAAAGGAAAGAAATTCCAAACCCCCTCCGTCAACCACACTGGTAAAAAATACCAAAGACTTGTGCAGTTCTGAGAAACAGAGAGGGAAGTCTAGCCCGATTTTTGCAAATAATTGATAAGCAACAGGTGCTGGTACCAAACATTTCAAAAGCTTCCATTATATGCATGAAAGAAGTTCATTGTACATTCACATTTATGTCCATTGTACACACATCTGCTTAACTGCCGGGGGGGGGGGGGGGGGGGGGGGGGGGGGAGGGGGGGGGGGGTACTTTCAGTACATTTGTCTGCTGTCTACGAAACTACACAACAGGTGACCATGGAGAACCATGAGGTGACTAATAATACACAACAATCTCGATTTTCATTCAATTTGGACTTATGGAGCAGTCAACTGCAAAACAGAAATTACTCATACTCTTTGTGTGCTTTTCAATAGGCCTACCTGTACATAAAGGTATGTCATGTACATGTATACTACATGTATATGACATGTAATAGATGTAATACATGTATGTATCTCTACATGTATGTATCTGCATGTACATGTACATGTACGTACACCAAATCTACGTGCCCCCAGCCCCCACCCCAAAAAATACAAACACATGTACATGTATGTACATGTACATGTACCTACCAATACATGCACATGTACATGTATGCAGAACAAGAACATGCTTACATGTATTTTTAAAAACAAACAAACACACAATGTGTACATGTATGTTTACATGTATGCATGTGGGTAACAAGGTGCTTCATACACGTTTACATGATGTTCCTGTAGGCTTTTTGACATCCGTCATATGGTTGTAAAAATTGTACATGTATATGCCTTGATCGAGGCTCAAACATTTGCCCATGCAGGGTACCGAGATCTATACATGTACATGTACGTGAACGCATACATGTACGTGTATGCACTGGCATACATGTACTTGGAAATATAATATGTGTTTTAATTACAACCACTATCAAACGATTCAACCTTACATGGCTTTCAAAATTCAAATCAGACTTTTGTTGATTGTATGCACTGCAAAGATTAATTTTAGAGAAATCAAGCAGGATCCTCCGATATTGTGGAAGGCAGAAACCAAAACATGAAGTGGAATACATGTACATGTGTGTAAACATCCACGTCCTCCAAATGAACCAGATTTTGATTACCAGATTATCTTATGTGCAGATTTTTTTCAAGGTTAGCTACACACATGTGGACCATCTCACATACACATATACATACAAATGTGAAGCGAATTCATCGTCACGAGAAACTCAGTGCGAAATCCGCCGGCCGCAGTTGAAATATGTTCACGTATTGTGAATTTGCAGCACAAAACAAATTTACCGCGACGTCACAAATTTTGCACGAATATAAATTTTGCTTTCCATTCAACATGTTCAAAGTACATGGAGTGCACAGAAATGATATTGCGTTGCATGAGATGCCATTTCCCGAATCAAGGGTTGCTGCGTATTTTGCTCATTTTTTTTTCTTTTCTAACTTCCAAATCTCATCATCTGTGTTTACATCATGCAGGCCTGCACGTACTCGGAGTCACACGTAGTACACATGTATACAAGCAGCACAAAATTAATTGTCAAGATGAAACACAAGGCCGAGTGATTCACTATTATACGACAAGGCTTTCCATTAAACTTGGGAAACATATGGATTGTGTGCATGCATCCTTTGCATTGCAAAGATTACTTGCAGAGAAATCAAGCAGGTTACATGTATTTGTACTGTGGTAGACTGAAATGTGTATGGAACAGCATATTGTACATTTTAAGGCAAGTGGCTCCACTTCAAACAATATAATTCCAAAATATGTCAACAAATTCTTGGAACTGCTGGTGCGCACTGCTGATAACTGTGTTAGCATACAATCGAGCACGTTGCATAATTACAGTAGGCTGGGAAAATAGAGCTCAACATATTCACTGACCATTCTACACAATATACGGGTACATGTGTGCATTTTAAGTGCAAATGTGTAACTGACATCTCAACATGGTGCAAAGTTTATTTTTTTGCGAACACTTTTTGCATGTAATTTCCGCCCTCTATAATAGCTTTTACGCAGGGAGATCAGCAGTACTGTCGATCAAATTATCCGACACTTTAAAGCACATCACACTGATGAAATGCACCAGACGGTGAAAAAACATCAATGCTGAATTAAAAATGCAAGAGAAGTTAAGTGCAGCCTTGACGGAAATACATGTACCGCGATAAAAATAGAATCTCAGCCCTAAATGTGGGAAGCCGTCGCAGAGCTGCTCGTATCTCCAGAGTCCAGAATCATTCTAAACTGCAATGTCAAATTAAAAAAGACGCTACAATTTTGCAGTAAACCGTGAAGTCCTTGGGGTGAAATGTATCGTCTCCTTGCAGTTGCAGAACTGTTTAAAATATGATGGTATCACTCATTCACACTAGAGGATCTGAGGGGGTAACAACAACAACAACAACCCCCCAAAAAAAGACGAGGGGTCTAGGCCCACCGCCACCCCCCCCCCCCCCCCCCCCCCCCCCCCCCCCCCCCCCCCCCCCCCCCCCCCCCGTCCAGCACTATCCAACTTTTGCTCTTCTCTCAGAAAATTTGGTTTTGTTCTACCGGTGAGTATCATTAATTTCTTCTCGCGATCATTTGATTGATTTTGTTCAATTGCTACCCGAGGTCAATACAAGCTTCCACAACTACAAATGATATGCATTCATTTCAGATTGTTTGGAGC
This sequence comes from Patiria miniata, assembly GCF_015706575.1. NCBI lineage: Eukaryota > Metazoa > Echinodermata > Asteroidea > Valvatida > Asterinidae > Patiria > Patiria miniata. The sequence goes on along the minus strand of NW_024037072.1, from coordinate 4,290,529 downwards.
CAGCTACAAATATGCAATCTGACAATCGTGCAGACCAATTTCGTATCTAATATTTTGATTGCATGGTCTTAATGAAATTTGCATATGTTTACACAGATGGGAACCTCGCTTACAAATGTTGTGCACCAACTGAAAGTTATACACGCGATCATGAAATATTTTTATCACATCGTGAGTTTCAATCGAGACCACAACATTCCTTTCATAACATAACAATTTTTGTTGTCTTTTTAAAATTGATTCCACATTTCAATAACGTATTTTATTGATTAATTGGTGTTAATTCAGAATGATTCTTAATTAATTTCATTAATTTCTATGGTTGTACTGTTCAGAATTCAATTTTTTGATTGATTTTTAGGAATGAGAGCAGTTATTGATTTTTTTTTAAAATGCCAATTCTATTGGCAGCAACATGTGCAGTTAACATTATCAATGTGCATGTATCGTTGTCAATTTAGGGGCCATTCAGAATTTTCAATGTTTTAAAATTGCGATCTTTTTTCCAAATAGTGGGTGGGTGGGTCAAGCTAAATAATTGAAAATCGAATTCACTTTCCATGGAAAAAAGATTAAAAAAACAAAGAAAGATAGATCTTTTGACTTGCCTGAACTACGAGCAAGCATTCCGATATCGCGATGCGTGTTTCTTTTTCGACTTCATCCCTTGTATATGTACTGTCATGTACGTCATGTACGTGTATATAGACCCACTGTGATGTGATGTCTGCCCAAACCTGATGTTTTTCTTTCGCTCGTACCCCCCCCCCCCCTGCAAACAGGGCGGGGGTACGAGCGAATGTTTTTCTCAGCTACCTCACGTGACAGGCACAACCTCGTATGTCACATGTCATCCACCTCATCCAGAAAACGACAAAACCACGGCCATGTTTGTGGCTTCCAAGACTGCAACCTGTCTTTCCCCAACAGCATATCAGCTGGCAAAACACAAGAAAACTGAAGGTCACCAGTGCAAAAGAGGAAGACCGACAACTTTACGCCGTCACTGAACTAGACACACATGTACATGGGTATACATGTTCATGTTCAAGTATATGTACATACAAGTGCATGTACATATACATGTTCAGTTTATTATTAATCGAAATTAGGGGTGGGTGGGTGGGTCAAAATAATTTGGGAAAAAAGTCGAAATTTTAAAACATTGAAAATTCTGAATGGCCCCTTAATTCAATTTTGTTATGAGGCAAACAGGTGTTTGACATTCCCCTGCATTGTGAAGTAGGCCTATGCCTTATTCAAATAAATGAGAATATGGACATGGCTGAAAAAATAGAATATTTATAAATCTTCAAAACTGCAAGCACCACAACCTCAAATGTAGTATCAATTTATTAAAGGGGACAACATGACCTTTCATTTGAGTGATACATGTACAAGTATGAAGGTGTGATGGAATAGGTTATGTGTATTTTCTGTCATGTCTGTGAAAAAAATAATAAAAACTGGTTTGGGGGTAAAATAATAGATTTTAGGTAGTCATTTTGGCACTTTGTTTTTACATGTGCAAAATTTAAGTGTTATTGTGAGTTTTTGTTTTTAAGACAGAGCGAAAGGTTCATATTTTATGAAAAGTGTTTTTTGTTTGATTTGTAGTTTCTTATATGTTTTAACTTGTACCAGAAATGGGCGGACAAACTGTAATGTGAGTTACCGCAATGTGAGTTACCGAAATATATCGCTCTAGAGAATTTATGACTGATATTTTTTAATAATTGAAGTAGTAGCATATTGACTAAAACTCCTTGAGCAAGGGCACTAAAAAGATTTTTCGATCAGTGCACAGTATGAGGAAACTCTAATTTGCAAGGTTTTGAAACTTCGGCCACGTCCTTTTCTGGCAACGTGAGTTATCGATAAACTTACTGCCAAACTAGCAGAAATGTATTTTGTTGGGTTTTTTTTTTTAGTTTAGTTACTGAACTTCAAGGGGTCTTTTGTGAAAAAAAAGCCACTCTCAATGCTCAATGCTTTGCCATTTTAGAATAACAACACAGAGGTGATGGAAGACCTGCACCAATGTAGCATAATGTGGAATAAGCCATTTGCGAGTGACCTATATTCTTTGGGATTTAAATTTGAAAAACGTCTGGTACACTGACTTGCTCAGAATGCTTGTCACATTTTAACTGTGAATTCTCCAGACCAAAGACACTGTTGCTAACCACATGATTTAGGGGCAAGCTCTTGCATAGTTACGTAAGAGACGCTCAGCACCAATACATTGCTCACTAAGCAATGGGTGAGAATGCATGGCACAAAGACACCAGACCATGCCGGAACTTGCTAAGGCTTGCCCCGAATCACATAAGATAGTAACAGTATCTTTGGTCTGGGGAACGCAAAGTTAACACGTGCAAAGCATTGGATTAAGTCAGCGTTCCAGATTTTATTCAAATTTAACTCGCAAATGGCTCATTGCCCAAATGATGGCAGCAGGCTGATGTGTACATGAATAATGAGTAGATGACACTTTGTGAGCACTTTGAAAAGCCATAGGTGGTGTGAGGGACACATTGCATGTGCTTACTGGTTCATGTGCATCTGGCGTGAAGTAAACACATCTATTTTTAATCCGAGTGCGCACAAAACCGTAGCGACTTCGCGTGAGCATTAGGCACCATTGGCAATGTGTTCAAATGTCACTGCTTGTGGTCTCCCCAAATTCTCCTTGTAACCCTTGAGTGGGTTGAGTGGGTATAAGGAGCAAATTCGGGCAAGGACCATTGGTTGATTTATGACGTTAATACGCCTGTGCACTAATAGCAATATGCGAACGCCTCTAGTCAAACGATGGTCAAAGATCCTGGCTTCTTATTGTGTTTTATGATACCAGCGGCTATTGGTAACCAGCGATTCTACCGTGCCCCAGGCTACTTTCCAAATAGTCAACTACATGTATAGTCCAACCATCCTTCGTTCGAAGTTAGTCGAACTACATGTACATGTATGGTTAACTCTCCATACATGTAGTTCACACCAGAACTTCCTCTAGTGTGCTACACCTAGTGACATAGTCTTGGCGACAAGATGTCCTTAGTGGTGTTTCAGCATGCACAGGTTAGTGGACTGCACAGCGATTCACTAAGGCAGTCGCCCTTTACACCCATGACAACCAAGTCAGGTTCCCTGGTGGGAACAGAACGCCCTCTATCGGGACAACATGTGCCATGCATACTACTGTGTGGTTACAAACATACCGTATCGTCGCTCGTGGATTATAAACACCGCTAAGAAATGTCTTGCATCAAGACTAGAAGGGAGTGACACTGATTGTGGAGCACTGGGTCTAAAGGTTTCTGTTCGACTCATGTGTCATGGTACGTGGGTTCGAACCCTGGCGAGGAACATGGTGCTTGTGTTCTTAGGCAAGACACTTTACTACAATTGCCTCTCTCCACCTAGGAGTATACATGGGTACCTGTGAAGGTAGAGACCAGAATGCACTGATTTCGAGCTGCTGCAAAAACTGGTCTCATGGCCTGATGCACAGGGGTAATAAATGTGAAGCGCTTTGAGACCTTCAGTATAAAGTGATAAGCCTACATCAGCACCACATAATTATTATTATTATAACATCGTTCTCCCTGTGCATGTTATAGAGATGCCTAAACATGACTAATGGTTGTTTTCAAACGGCGTTCAATTTTGATGACTCAGTCTTAGTAAACTACCTGTGAGGCTATGCCTGGACATAATCCATATGAATTAATCACTCTTTACCCGAGGGGATCGGTTATGATGTGTGTTTCAGTTTCATTCAGTTCACGTTTTGGACTTTGTGCAGTAGCTGTAGATATGGTAGGTATTGGGTTTAATGTGAGCTAACACATTTTTTTTCTTTTAATTAAACAAACAAAGTAAAGGTAATCATAGAAAAATCCTGGCACGAGACCACCATTGTGCAAAGCAACTGCCTTGCACATGACGGATTATCTAAACAATAGCTAGCCAAATGCTTTTACCATTGAAAGGGACCTTCATCTAGATGTAATAAAATTGATAGCGTGCAAGGCTACCTTGTGCGTGTACATCATAGCAAACGGCATGAACTACGTAGAAAACGTGTTCACTCACTGTGTGACATCCCCATTGATGTATTTAATGCAGTCACGCTCTACTGAACAGTTGGTATAATGCAGTAAGCAAACTGCCTACATGCACGTTGATGATGATGATGATGATAATAATAATAATAATAATAATGCTATTTATTGAGCACAAAGTATATAAATAGTATTCAAATGCACTTTACAATAAATAAAACTGGGTACATTAAAATACAATGTAGTGTCGATTCAAAATGCATTAAAAATAAAATCCCCAAATAAATTTAATCACCAGATGAATTAAAATTACAAATTAAAATCAGAAATACACTGAAAGACATCATTCAAAATCCGTTACAAATCAAAAGCAGTTTGAAAGTGGTGAGTTTTCAGCAGCGTCTTAAAACGGTAAGCTCGTGGCATTTCTCACGTGAACTGGTACATGTAACTTGTTCTACAGAGAAGACAGGCAGCGTATTGGAAGGCCTGGTCACCTAAGGAGGTTCAGGTAGGAAATACAGGTAGGAGACTGTAAGGCACGAATATTCTATGCTGAACAGTTGGTAGAATAAAAGCAAAAATAACATTCAGCTTCCCATATCAAACAGGAAGGCACTTACACATGTGTACATACATGTACAATAAGCCTGGTTTGCATGCATTAGTAATAGTATGCATACTTGTGCAAATTGCTCGAACAGGTGAATGAGACTTCTGCACAAAACCAGTGCTGGTCCCAGCCTAGTTAAAAAAAAAAAAAAAAAAAAAAAAAAGCACCAAGTGTGTATACATGAATACTTACATAGGCCTACTGCTTGCACTACAAAAGGCCATCTCACAAGGATGAGATGTGACTCATGAAATGTTTCAGTTCACGAAAGTGATCATGACCCCCATGTACGCGTGTTGTACACATCCACACATATATGCGCGTGATTTGTAACATGGCGGGCAGGCAGTGTGGTGGTGCACCGTGAAACTGGCCAAATTCCATCGAGTTGCAGAACTCTCAAAAAATGATCGTTAAACTCGCACCCATAAGCCCCAGTAGTTCGTCTTTGACACAGTGAAAAGTCAGTGCTTTATAAGGATGTTCGTGAAAATACTGATTTGAGATTTCATGTCTTCAACTGGCTGGGCCTGAGGCACTAGTACAACCAACCTAAGACAAAATAAAAAGACATGTAGCTTGGAAAACCCATCTCTACATGTTGGCTCATGACATGGGAGATTCACCAGTAGAGCTGGGACACGTTGTATGATTTAAATTCTATACGTAGGTGCTAGGATTTCACTTAAAGGGCAGATATTGTCATATTTCTACGAACATATCAAGTAAACTCTTATCAAACACATACAGCAAAGGATCCACTCAAGATGAGAATGTGATCAAGTTGGACCAGATTAAAAGAGGTATTTTCGGTGTAACTTGGAACTTGCACAACTGTGCGTTTGTTGCTCGAGCCAATTAAGAGCTCTGTGTACAAAACAAAGCCAGCAGTTGGTTCTTGTTAAATGCCAGACCAAAATGTCATAGGGCCCATATTTTCTTTAGTGCAGTCTTTGAAATTTTTTGAACGTCCAATCAGCTACAATCAGCATGATCTGTTTGTATGGCCGGCCGCGCCGCCCGCCCGACAACACAAGGTCATGATCTGTGCAATGCATGTTCATAACTTTGCCAAAGGGCGCCCGCGAAATTCATACATATTCAACGCGCAAAACCAGTCCGCCATTTTGGAATCCCATGGAGGAACGTTTATGAATATGAGACAATGTTTGCGGGAGCTGAAGACTGATTGTCATTTCTTGGCCAGATGGATGAAGATTTTTAGATAAAGGAATGTTTTTTTGGAAAAGGTACGAGTTCCTCTACGAGCAGGTATCCTAACTTTGGAAATCTCTGTCCTGGGTGAGAATGTGATCTCGCTCAAAGTCGATAGCAAATTCGCTACATTCAGCATGATCAGTTTCAGGCGTCCAGGGGACGTTTGCCGTTCTGGCCGTACTACAGAGCTTGTGATAGTACGGCCAGAGGCATTCGGGCTAGGGATTGCCACACCTGGTGTTTGTACAGAAGCTTAACGAAACATATAGAACGAGACAATCTCTTTAATTTAACCCTAACTCCCTAGCATGATTTACTAGGAACCATACCCATCCTGGCAAATTCTAACACCATGGGAAACTACACTCACATATTTCTGACTTTGTTTCTGGAGGTGTGCCAATTACCCAATGTAAAAGACTGTCAGTATATCACGGTAATAGCGTCTGAAACTGTGGGTCTCTTCCTTTTGCCGTACACATGTAGCAAATTTTTCACACATAATTTTCCATAATTTTCCATGCTGATGCTGTCCTGTTCAAATTTCATCTTTGGAAGGCAGAACGAGAGAGAGATCTCTTCCTTAACTGGAGGCAACTGTTACAGTGAAATTAGGCGAAATTTGCACAGTTAAAAAAGCAGACGAACAGTGACATTCAATGTAAACAACAACAGCAGTTACAGCAGAAATATTGCTTCACTGTCCCCTATCCCAGGCACATCTCCTAAAAACATACATTGATTTACGTAGTACCAGCATAGTACAAATATAATACAATGGGGTGGAAACGACATTTTCAACAGTGGGGAAAAAAAAGTAATGTACCCACCCACTGGGGTACATCACTCATAATGCACCACACGCAATTGGCGTACATTGCTGTACATGCGTGTTTGTGGCATGAAATGTGATCCATAATGAACCAGTAAAAATTCACAATCTATTACCATGGTATAACATGTAAAACAAACGCAGTCTAGCCCCCTAAATGTGGCCAATTTACTGGACTACCTCCGTAAATAGTCCGAGTAACTTGGACCCAACTTATCGCCTTTTTTAACATTTGGACATGGTCTGGCGATAGTGGGGTCCAAGCTAATACCGCGACCTGGACAACATCATCCTGTCACTGTCCCAAAAACCAACATTTTCCAACAAAAAACATCAGATTTCACCTTCAAAACGGCCTCCAAATGACTAGATATGCCACCTGAGGTACAAGTAGACATCGATAATTAAGATGGTTGTACTGAAGGTTTACTTACGATCCGGAATAAAGTGAAATTTTCCGTTCATTTCGGAGAGCTCCCCTCGCGATCTTGAACACGTTAAATTTCCGATCGTGTTTAATGTTTGAACGACGCGATTTCTTCTACATGCCCAGCGTACATTCGATGGTCCCCGTATCCCGAGTGTGATTCCGTTACCGAGCGCGCGCGATGCATCGATTATGATAATGAGTCACGTTTGTAAACACATACATGTGCATTTCGAACTGTAAAAGGGAATCGGGAACCAGCTTGAACTGGTACCCGCCATAAAAGCTGCGCTAGTTCCCGACTCCCCATTATCGTTTGAAATGCACATGTGTTTACAAACGTCATCCAGTCTACTCATTATCATAATCGATGCATCGTGCGCGCTCGGTAACGGAATCGCACTCGGGATACGGGGACCATCGAATGTACACTGGGTATGTAGAAGAAATCGCGTCGTTCAAACATTAAACACGATCGGAAATTTAACGTGTTCAAGATCGCGAGGGGAGCTCTCCGAAATGAACGGAAAATTTCACTTTTTTCCGGATCGTAAGTAAACTTCAGTACAACCATCTTAATTATCGATGTCTACTTGTACCTCAGGTGGCATATCTAGTCATTTGGAGGCCGTTTTGAAGGTGAAATCTGATGTTTTTTGTTGGAAAATGTTGGTTTTTGGGACAGTGACAGGATGATGTTGTCCAGGTCGCGGTATTAGCTTGGACCCCACAATCGCCAGACCATGTCCAAATGTTAAAAAAGGCGATAAGTTGGGTCCAAGTTACTCGGACTACTCCGTAAATAAAGGCCACACTTGGACCATGTACCCCAACATGTAGAACTTTGTTAAGTTTTCATTTTCACATTTTTTTTAACGCTTTAGAAGCACACTCACCCTCTTTAAAGTGATAGAAAATTAGTCCCCCCTTTTTCAGACATCTATTTTTCATGTAATTTCGTGTTGGAATTTTGATACGCTAATGTGTGCAAACGAACCTTGAAATTACACGAAATATAGACGTCTGAAAAATGGGGCACCACATGTAATTTTCTATCGCTTTAGGGTGAGTGTGTGCTTCTAAAGCGTAAAAACTACAAAACAAAGTCTTAATTTAAATGTGAAAATGAAATTGAAAACTTGACAAAGTTCTATATGTAATTATTTATTATTATTATTATTATTATTAATTCGGCCAAATTACAAGGTACAACAAGCAATCCACAAAAGTAAACAAAACTAACAAAAACAATCCAATCCAAGCTGGCCAGGATTGACAAAAGTATAATTCGGGTACATGGTCCAAGTGCGGCCTTTATTTACGGAGGTAGTCCAGTAAATTGGCCACATTTATGAGGCTTGCCAGGTCTGGTCTTGCGCCCAATAATGATGGGTCTTATTAAGGGAATAAATGTGTGCTCCGGAGGTTTTTATCACTCCGTTTAAGACCACTAAGAGTCTGGGTGCTGATAATTACCCGAGCCGGAGGCGAGGGTAATTATCAGCACCCAGACTCTAAGTGGTCTTAAACAGAGTGATAAATACCGACGGAGCACATATTTATTCCCATTCATAAATACCTTTTCGGTAAAAAAAATCATATGATTCGTTCAAAACATCCCGATTTTGTTCAACAAATTCACTTTATGCTTTTTGAAACATCCCTCTTGCAAAATAAAGCTGAGTGTTCAGCTGGCGAGTAAGATGTAAACAACCCTTTTAGTTTTATGGAGATTGACGCGCGCGTATCATGTTCTGCGCGATGTCGCGCAGAACGCACCTGGTGCGTTGCGTCTTGAATTTAGAACTATACAATTCTGACTCCCTGGTAGTGTTGCGCATGCCTACGTGAGGATTGTGAACGTTCAACCAATGAAACGATAAGAGGCACTGGATTTTTAGGAGTCCACATTTTATTGTGACACTGGAAAAGTGTTTAAGATCAGCTAGCCATGTCTTTATCATCCGTTTAAGACTGGCCACGTGACGGGCTCTCCACCAATAGGAATGCGTAAACTGTCTTAGGTATTTATGAATATTTTTTTAAACACCAACAACTTGCAAGGCAAGACATGATATAGGCCTAGGCAGTACTGCCAGTAGTAGGCTGGGGCTACATAACATATTGATGTTGGGCCTGCAAATACGTACCCACTACCACGACCAAAATGTCGACAATTTCAGTTCCATGTCCGGCCCAGACCGCGACAACAAAGAAAATGTCTCCTATTGTGTCGCCTCATGTGGCATGTTCACCTCGCTCAGCTCAGCTGACGATGTTTTCTGTTCTTAACTTATTGTTCCCTTCCGCCGTCGTCGACCTTGCGCGCACGGTGTTTTGTCGACGTCCAATTTATAAACATTGCCAGCAATTTTAATCCGACCTTAAACCATTGGCTGGTAACTCTACCCGTACCCATGTATTGAGCGATTACGGGGCAACTTGTAGGGAACCAGTTAAAGAAGGTCACTGGCCGGGGGTGAGAGTTGTTGAGGGCGCTATACAGCTTTCACGGTGACCGACCGGCGGTGTACTTGCCTAGTACTAATTGATCGTTTTGCATTCTTAGTAACGAGTCAAGATTCTCTACCGTCAAACAAGATAAGGTCCTCAAAGTCTTTGCTCATTAATTACAACAATGAGGACTTTTGGCAGCTTGAGATCTTTGGGACAAGATATGAAACAAGACATCCTGTGCACAGCTGCTGGCGGTACCTTGTCCCCTAGGCCCATTAACCTCGTTTACAAAGATCAAAGTTTGTGAATTAAGTTCTTGCAGCATTTGTTACCCGAAACTTCCTTTTTACAACCCCGCGATCAGTTTTTCAAAATACTGCCGAATTAATAATAATGGGCAGGTTATCATCCTAGTCAGGAATGAGACTATCCACGACAAAACAAGAAGGGGTTCTCATGTGCATAAACAATAAAACATAGCGCCCTCTATTAATTGGAATAAAATTACTCGGCACGTTGCAAACCGCGCCCTCTCGGTCGCATAACGTTGGCTTTTATGTAATCACGGATCCGTGATTTAATGTTTGAAAAAGGTAAGACACAATGACGTCACGCTTTGTTTACATGTGCGCTTTTCTAATGGAGCCAGGAGCTCCCATAGGAAAGCGCGCGTGTAAACAAAACGTGACGTCAAATGTCTTAAGTCTGTTGCATATATAGAACTGTAGGGCAACATATTACTTCGGCACAAACTTTGACGTAAGTGTGCGTTCAACCTGTGAAAACAACACCATTGAATCGTGTGTGTTGTTTGCACGAGCAGTTCTCCAAAACTCTGCAAGTATGCAACCTATACCAGCGGCAAAGCAATTTGCGTTTCCCGAACATGCACATTTTAGACGGGCACTGCACTAGTATTCTGCAATAAAGCATGCAGATTTTCTTTAGCAAAAACAGATTCCCATCAAAAAAGGTGTGTCATGAGTATGCAGTTGTAGTCAGTGTTGTAGGTCTCGAGACCGGTCTCGGTCTCGGTCTTGGTCTCGAGACCACTTTTTGCTGGTCTCGGTCTCGGTCTCAGTCGCGGAAGCTGTGGTCTAGGTCTTGGTCTCGGCCTCGGTCCCCTTTGGTCTCTTGGCTGGTCTCGAGTCGAGACCAGCCAAAATGTCGACATTTGAGTCGCGCACATAAAGCAAAGTAAGTACCAATTTATGAAATAAGGGCCAACCATTTTCGGGGATTGTATAGTTTATTAGCCCACCCCTGTGGGCGTTAACTTAAGTATTTTTATTTTTTTTAATAAATGAGGTGCTCCAAATTAGTGACATTTTCGACCCCAATCTTCTCTTTAATTTGGGATAGTATTCTGGAGAAAGAGTACATTTTTTTACCTTATTTCCAGCAATGAATTCACACACTCTTACCAGATACCATTCACTGTTGCCATGAGAGTGTATGATAAGACTCCATTTTCTGGCTGCTCATTTAAAGTACCCCATTATTCCCCAAAAAGCAAAATCCTAGTCAGAAAAAATAAAAACCCATATCTGGCTACCATCTCTCAACTTTTGGGTCTCCATGTACAAGTCTATATAGTCCATGACGGAAATTCAAAAAAAAAAAATCAATGATTTCTTGCTCCAATTTGTTTGAAAACAGGGTAACAAGGAGGCCCATTGTAAACTTAAAGTTGCATTTAAATATCCGTTTGTAGTCATAGCTGACTGGTGGCTGTGGAGTTTAGGGTCCGAGTTCCTATAACAGATGAAACACCCACCTTTGACTTTTTTACTTTTGTCAAGTTTCAACATTGCAAAAGATTAGTAAAAACTGTCGTACTCCTTTATCAGATTTACACTTTATAGTAGTTTAATATATGTGGGGATTTGATAATGATGACTAGTTGCCCCTTTAATGATAGCGCAGCGTGCTCCTTTAATAGGGAGTTGCCGCCGCAAAGTGCTCTGCACGGTCTAATCAAAGATGTCCGTGCGCCGTTGGAAAATAGACCCACACTTTACTTCAAATAACTACGAGATCTTTTGTATTAATTGATTTTGTAATGATTCTATTATGTGGGGTAGTTAAGGAAATCCCAATTTATCTAGTTTCAAGGGGATATATTTCATACTAGGCTCTCTTTCATTAAGCTATGTTTATGTAAACAAAGCGCAGTGATACATAAGTTTGCCATCGTTCGGTCTCTTTCAGCGTCGCTTTGACAAAAGTCAGAAGGACATCTCTGGTGAGGGTCTCTTTTTATTCTCTTTTAGTCTTTAGAAATACTTTTTCAGATCTGTTGATATAATACGTGTGTCCGCAATAATTGTGTGAATCATGGGGAGATATTTTGGTGGACACATAGTTCCCAAAAAGGGCCAAAATCCAATGTTTGCTGACGCTATGCTCGGGCCAAAGAAACACAATGGCGACTTGTGTACTACATGTACTAATGTTTCCGTGTAGCTCGCACGTACGCTGTACGCAGTGTACAGCCGCGCAGTATGCGTGGCTTGGGACAGCTTTGCAAGTCGTAGTGCTGTATCAGGGGGTTTATAATTAAAACATAGTGTATGATATTCATATGGTGTCACATCAGAATCCCTGCCTTCTTATTTAATTGCTCACAAGTAGGATCTTCACATTTAATAGTTTTGACCATATTTTTCAGTCTATTGCTTGGACTATTCTGTAACAAAGTGGGGGCCTCGACTGAAAAAGTGTAACGTAGGCTATCCATATTATTTCACAGTTTGAGGCAAGCGAGGCGAGAGCCAGCCCTGGCCGGCTGTTTACATTGACTAGCACGAGTGTTGGGTGAGTGCACCTAGTCTGCACGCCTTTATAATTGTCCATTATTATTAGGGAATTAAATTCAAAGGTTATGTTGATTGTTTCTTTATACCGAAGTCTGTATAATTTAGTTAAACTTTTAATATGATTGTGTAATTGTTCACAGGGGTAATAAATTAGACGCAAAATAAAAACATCTGAACCACCGTCCTGGTCTGTGTGTGTGAGTGACGTTCCTTCGAATTATCTGCTCTCCCTTACCATCTCTGGGAACAACTTCCCCTCCCGTTGATCTTCAAACTTTCAACAACCTATTTCCAAAGCAATACTACATATACAATAATTTTCAATTAAAAAAAAAAGTGGCAACAATATATGGAGTTCATCAAATAATAGGTTTTGCCCTTCTTTAAATTAGGTTGTTTCCATTTTTTAAAATTGATTGTGACAATGACAAATTCTGTTGCCATGTTGTGATTTAAGGTGTGAAGCAAACATTAAGAGCACTCGCATGACACAAGCAGGTGCAAATGATTCCTTCCTACATCTAGAGTTATAGACATTAAACCGTAAAAGGGCCGGGCGGAATCCACCGGCCCCCAGGCCTCCCCTTCGACTTTTTCCGCGATAACCTTTAAACAAAAAAAATTCGCGACCCGAGCTGTCATGATTTTTAGCCGCAAGCCTTGCGCATCTTTTGACACCAAAAATATAAAAATCGGACCAGGGGTTGTCGCGCAGCAAAAAAAATTTCCGGCGCTACGCGCCGTGAAAAATGAATTTTTCCATATACGTCATGTACACAGACCAGAATTACCATTCGTACATATGAATAATTAATTAGCCATAATTCCAAAACCCTCTGACCTATAGTCATGATATTTCTTGGGTATGTTTATGAAGAGTTGCTCTATGCACTCGATCACTCGATGGCCAAGATCTTACGAGGGGCGGAATCCCCCGGCTGAGAGATGGTCAAAATAACCCGGTCCTTTTAGGGATAAAGGGATGTGTGAATGTGGTTTAAATTGCAGCAAAGTGGATGAAAGGAGATAAACATGCCAGCAATCTCTCTGTTGGCCAACTTACCTATTGTTCTTTGCCACTTATGTTAATCTATTGTTTATATTGATGCAATCAACTCAATGTGTGTCATTGTTTTTATTTGAAGAAATAAAAATAGTGAAGAAGATTAAAAGATTAAAACCAATTCAGTAACATTTGCTTGTGTGCAATCACCCACGGACAAAACATAGCTGAGAATGAAATCAGTTCCTTGTGCAGAAGAAAGTGGACCAAGTGGAAATTGACATGACATGCTTCAGTAAATTTGACAAAACTTTTGATCAGAACACCCAAATAACACGGCAAAAAATATATGATAGGGAAAAAGTGTGCTTTCTAAACTTATAAAAAAAATGACACCCATCAAATATAAAGAAAACGAAACCCATCAAAACTTGCATTGCAGTGTTTTGTGTTTCGGAACGTTGTTATTAGAAATTTGATCCCAACTGAATGGAAAAGAATATGCTTTATTAACTTAAATCATATTTTATATTCATGAAGTTGATGCATGTGTTACTTTTGATCACAACAGAAATACACAGGGTATTATAATGGAGGTGTCATGTGTTCTGGAACTTCAGATCAAAAATCCATACCTGATTTCAATGCCCTTTTATTTTTTCTATAACCCGTGTATAAAAGTTTGAGGTTGGCCCACTGATAATACTCCGAGTGCATTTCTTTTTAAGTAATTCACCGCTGAAAATGAAGATACAGCACACAATTGTATGTGTGTTTGTCAATTGTATTATTCCTCAATCATCCAACGTAAAGTACATGTATTTCGGTTGGCATAAAATCTCCACTCATACTTTTGCAAGGAAATATGTTTTCTAAGTTTTGAAGTTTTAAATGGAATATACAACTAAAGGGTCCTGTAAAATTATGGCACCTGGTGTGAAGACATTTTTAATAAAAGTGGTGTTTTTGTATAAATTTAAAAACCTAACTATTTTTCAACTACTGCTCCGAATTTACCTGTTTTTCAGTCCAAATTTTGTTTGCTATCGGTTACATGTTCATGAACAGGTGCAGGCTAGCTAGACTGGTTCCCTTACCTTACAATTTTCTGGCATCTATAAATGTGTCCATTTCATTTTTAGCGGAGTCAGGGAACCAGACTACTTGAACATTTGTGTTTTTCTTGGTTTTTCCAGCATTTTCGAACACAAAACCTCAAACATGTCAGTGTAAACAATATTATTTTGATTTATTATACTAACCCCTCAAATAGTTCATTTTTGAAAATTACAGCAAAAGCCAATGATGTACATTCCCTTTAAGTACAAACCGTGAGAACATATTGACATGCTTTTTTTTTGTAAATTTTATTGAAAATTGCACATTTTAAAATATTTAAAATTTTCAATGATTTCCAGACAACTGAGGGCACTGTTGCTGCGATTGAGGAAAGCACTGGTCAGTTTAGGGGTGTTGTGCTCAAATTGTGCCAGAATTCTGACAAACTTTTTTGGTTTTTGGTTGTTGTTTTTTTTATTTCAAACCATCTTTAATGAGGGCAACCCATCCAGCAGAAGCTGATCATTTGGGGCCCTCACATTACATAAAAATGCATCAAGACAAAGATATAAACAAAGACAAGACCTGGACACAATTTAAGTAATGGCATTTGGCCAGAGACCCACATGTTTCCTTTTCATCATGTGGTGCTTTGCCAGTCTCTGATCTGGCAACACTGTTGGCCATATCTCAAATGCACAATGTGAGGGGTGCCCAGTGGTTCCCTACTTTTTCTCCTGCCTTGCAGTGATGGGTGACATTCCAAAACTAAATTGAGCCTTTTCTCAAAAGGAGGCAGTAAAACATGTGATGAAGAATAACCAGGAGATACAACACACTCCTGCGGCTTGCAACTTAATATCGACTTATTTTCCAAGTCATCACAAACGGGTGCAAACACAACACTGGGCTCTAAAACTGGCCTTTCATCAACAACCTCATGGTGATCAAGGACTTCCACAATACCATCAACAGGTTTTATCACCAACTGGGACACCATTATCAGAAGACAAACTTTCCAGGTTTTTGACCTGTTTTGAGTCTTCAACAAACTTGAGTAAAATAGCAGCATTCTCATTGAGTGCTGTCTCTATTGACTTAGCTACACTTAGCTTAGAAATGGAATCAACAGATTCACAAGGCTGTTCATTAAGTGAGTGGACCTCATCATGACCATCCTCAAAAAAATATGAAAACACATTGACAATAGTTTGTGCTAAAAACTGATGTGACTTAACACTGGCAAATGTATACATTGAGGTTTCTGCCTGGAATGACACAAAAGTGCATTTTGCATCAAAAGACATTTTTTAATTACAATGCTCGGACACTTTTAATATTTTACAAGATACAGTGTCAAAAGAAATGGATTTGCTTGAATGTGTAACGTCAGTTGAACAGCAGTCCTATACGGTTACACTGGGTTTGCTACCCCCTTGCAAGTTACAGTAAATTGTAGGTAACAATGACGTCGTGCATGAACAGTGGTGTAAATACAGAACCCATAACACCATGTGAAATTGTGACTTCTACAAAACTTATACAGCAGTTTCCTTAATGCCCCATTGCAAGCAAAATTGATGCGACCCTGGTTCCCCAAAGAAGTTTGACCCTTAATACACCACTGTATATGCAGAGTGGAGGATTTGGTGAGGTATGTCCAAGGGAGCTAGGGCCCAAAATAAAAGTCTCTGCTTTTATGGTATGCGCATGCGTCGCCGTAGCCATGCGCGTTGGCAAAATTAAAAGGTATTTTTTCAATGAAAGATGATGTCTCAAAACCGCCAAACTCACTGGTTTGACTGGAATTCTGCTGCTGCACAATTTTAACGTGTTTATAGATGGGGTTACAATCGAGTATAAGCTTTATGTGGCCTCTCTGGGCTCCCATACATTTTGCACTAAATTTAGTCGGGCACCATTTGCAGTCATCAGCCGACATTTGAAGGGAAAAAAAGTGAACAAAAAAAAAAAAGCCACGTCGCCGCACCAATTTTGGGGCAAGCACCATACCAGAAACCGAAGACTTTATTTTTTGGCCTAGAGTAAAGACATGTAAGAAAATGAACACAAAGACAGTTGTTTTTAATAATAATAATAAACCAGACTTAAGGGCATCAAAGCGACTTACAAACCTCATTAAAACAAATACCAATACTTCAAATACCTTTTACAAAAATTACAGAGTAGCCAATAAAACAACAGCCATGGGTGTGAGTGACCAATGATAAAAAAAAAGAAGCCAGAAACAGCTGAAAAAAGGCGTAAAAACAGCTGAACGTTGGAAATCTCCGATACTTTTGTTCACAGCAAGTGAGGGAAAAAATCTGAAATTCAAAACAAACAAAAACTGAAATCAGCTTTTCAGGTAAGATTTCACACCCCTGAACAGCATATGTTCAAAGTCATACAAACCCACAGACAGGATATACATGTACAGTAATAAGAAAAGTAAACAATGCGTTCAAAAACTATTATATATTTAAATTTCATAAAACTTTTTAACCCCTTAAGGACGGGGTGTAATGAGATGAGGGCATGCCTCCATACATGGAGCAAGCACAGCCTTTGTGTGGTAGTATAGTGGGACTGCACAAAAGCAGCAGCTGTAGAACTACCCACTAGCTGTGTGCCGCGGCATACCACAGCTGGCAACTGCATTGCAGTGAGGATTAGCAGCTGCGGCCATAACCGCTCCCCGTCTTTGAGGGGTTAATATTGTAATGATCGGATAAAACGGATTAAATAAAAAGCACACTTGAGATGTTTCAGCTAGCTAAGAATAGTGTATTGAGTCTAAACAAGATGGCTGCCTACATGGACTACAAACTCACATGGTTATGTGCTCTAGACAATAGAGGGCGCTATGCATAATTATAAGTGGCACGGTTAAATCATAAATGCACACATTCATTACATCTCCCCTTTTTTTTAAGCCAAACACTTATCCACTTGATAAAGGAGATGAACTAAAGCTGGTACAGAGTACAACTTTAAAACAAGTTCTTAATACTCGACATTTTAACTAAACTTCCAACTGTCCACTTTTTGTTTGTTTTAGAACAGGTTTTTTTTTTTAACTGTTAACTGTTATGTGCTCCAGACAATAGAGGGCGCTATGCATAATCATAAGTGGCACGGTTAAATCATGAATGCACACATTCATTACAAATATAGACAATGCGCAGACAATTTTCTAGCCATAAACCCAAGCTGAAATAATTATTGAAACCGATCGAGGCATCCCTGCAATTTTTTCTTCAAATAATGCATGGTTCATGGAGACGTGTCTACGGATGTTCACATGACTTGGTTGTGGCAAAAACTTTACCGCTAGTCTCACAAACAAATGGTTTCTCACCAGTGTGAACCTTCTTGTGTGTGTGTAGACTACTCTGCTGACTGAAAGCTTTACCGCAGGTCACACAAACGAATGGTTTCTCACCAGTGTGAACCCTCTTGTGTGTGTGTAGGCTACCCTGCTGACTGAAAGCTTTACCGCAGGTCACACAAACGAATGGTTTCTCACCAGTGTGAACCTTCCTGTGTGTCTGTAGACCAGCATGCTGAGTAAAAGCTTTACCACAGGTCCCACAAACGAATGGTTTCTCACCAGTGTGAACCCTCTCATGTGCTTGTAGATTATTTTTGCAAGTAAAAGCTTTACCGCAGGTCACACAAACGAATGGTTTCTCACCAGTGTGAACCTTCCTGTGTGTCTGTAGACTAGCATGCTGAGTAAAAGCTTTACCACAGGTCCCACAAACGAATGGTTTCTCACCAGTGTGAACCCTCTCATGTGCTTGTAGATTATTTTTCCAAGTAAAAGCTTTACCGCAGGTCACACAAACGAATGGTTTCTCACCAGTGTGAACCTTCTTGTGTGTGTGTAGGCTACCCTGCTGACTGGAAGCTTTACCGCAGGTCACACAAACGAATGGTTTCTCAACAGTGTGAACCCTCTCATGTGTTTGTAGATCACTCTTCCAAGTAAAAGCTTTACCGCAGGCCACACAAACGAATGGTTTCTCACCAGTGTGAACCTTCTTGTGTGTCTGTAGACTAGCATTCTGAGTAAAAGCTTTACCGCAGGTCCCACAAACGAATGGTTTCTCACCAGTGTGAACCCTCTCATGTGCTTTTAGATTAGTTTTCCAAGTAAAAGCTTTACCGCAGGTCACACAAACGAATGGTTTCTCACCAGTGTGAACCTTCGTGTGTGTCTGTAGACTAGCATGCTGAGTAAAAGCTTTACCGCAGGTCACACAAACGAATGGTTTCTCACCAGTGTGAACCCTCTCATGTGCTTGTAGATTATTTTTCCAAGTAAAAGCTTTACCGCAGGTCACACAAACGAATCGTTTTTCACCAGTGTGAACCTTCTCATGTGTCTGTAGACTAGCACGCTGAGTAAAAGCTTTACCGCAGATTCCACAAACGAATGGTTTCTCACCAGTGTGAACCCAATCATGCGTTTGTAGATCATTCTTCCCAGTAAAAGCTTTACCGCAGGTCACACAAACGAATGGTTTCTCACCAGTGTGAACCTTCCTGTGTGTCAGTAGACTAGTATGCTGAGTAAAAGCTTTACCGCAGGTCACACAAACGAATGGTTTCTCACCAGTGTGAACCCTCTCATGTGCTTGAAGATCATTTTTCCCAGTAAAAGCTTTACCGCAGGTCACACAAACGAATGGTGTTTCACAAGTGTGAACCGTCTCATGTGCTTGTAGATTATTTTTCTGAGCAAAAGCTTTACCGCAGGTCACACAAACGAATGGTTTCTCACCAGTGTGAACCCCCTCATGTTGTTGAAGATCATTTTTCCCAGTAAAAGCTTTACCACAGATTGCACAAACAAAGGGTTTCTCATTAGTGTGTATCCGTTCGTGTTGGTGTACTTCACGTAGCCGGGTAAAGGCTTTGCCACAGATCCTGCAAACGAATGGTTTCTCATCCATGTGTACCTTGTGATGTGATCGCAGAGCACTTTGCCAAGTAAAGGCTTTACCGAAGGTCACACAAACGAAAGGTTTCTCACCAGTGTGACCCCTCTCGAGTTGGCGAAGACCACTTTGCAGCATAAATTCTTTACCACAGGTTGCACAAACAAAGGGTTTCACATTGGTGTGTATCTTTTCATGTCGATGTACTTCACTTCGCCGGGCAAATAAAACGCTTTACCACAGGTCTTACAAACGAATGGTTTCTCACCAGTGTCAGTCGTTTCATGTACTCGTAGATTATATTGCCAAGTAAAGGCTTTACCACAGGTTACACAAACGAATGGTTTCTCTGGCATCATTGGCATCATTTCATGTGCATGTAGTTTACCTCTCCGGGGGAAAGCCTTTACCACAGAATACATAGCGAATGGTTTCTCACTACTGTGAATCATGTCATGTTTTTTACCACCACATTCTGTTAAAAAGGCTTTGCCAAGGTCACACAAACACATAGTTTCTCGCCCGTGTGTGTCCTTTCATGGGCAAGTAGAACATAACTACGGAAGCGTATTTAGGACATGGCAAACAAAAATTGACGCACTCTATTTCGCCCGGGCGGATTACTATTTCGCCCTGGCCGATTACTATTTCGCCCGGGCGGATTACTATTTCGCCCGGGCGGATTACATTTTGAGCTGTTTTCGAGCTTAAAACAGCTCAATTAACCCAATTTGGAATTAATATGAATTTGCTGGTATTTTAGGAACATTTTGGGGCGCTTAATATTTTTTTTTTACTTTTGTTGGGTAATTGGGCTGATAATCTCACTTTTTCAAGTTTGGGGATTATTTGGACAATACAATTTTATATTCCGCAACTTTTCTTCAAAACGGTTAATATCATAAACTTGAAACTTGGATTGAACATCCTGACAAAGAGTAGTACATATTACCGTGACGTCATCAGGTATTACAATAATAGGTTTTACGTGATTTTTGTTCATTTATAAATCATGAACTGTATAAACGGGGAAAAATCATATTAAAGTTGGTATATACGTGCTTTTCCCAAAGTTCGATTTTCTTTTCCGAACGAAATTTAAAGGAATGTAATGCCCTATAACAAATAAATGTGGTTGTTTGCTTTTTCAGGCTTTATACACCGTTTAAAAAAGTGTTTTTTAAATGGCGCGCTCCAGTTCAGAAATTGTGCACACTGTTCAGAACAAATTAGGAGCATCTCACTCTTAATTCAAAAGTTCAATTATTATTTTAATTGTTTAATTGTCGTGGGCCGATGTGATGTCGTGCGAAGTCTCATTGGGAAGCTCATAACAAATTTAATGCTAGACAATTATCAATTCAATTTGAAAAGCTATCGTACACGATGCCACACCCCGAAAGTACCCACTTTAATGCTAATATGTAATAACTTAAGTTACCCGTAATGTTTATAGGTGTTTTCGATCTGTAATGAAGATCCCGCCGAGATGTAATAAGTAAAACATTTGCTACTATTTAGGGACGAAATATGATTTTTTGTTGGTTTTTTAATGATCATTTTGGAGAGCTCAATATTGTTAGAGAGGTTTGTTGCGTGATCGGGCTGTTAATATCAATTTTGGAGGCTGATTTGCACAATCTTTTCCTCCGCAACCAAAATGGTTCATATTATGAACTTGAAAATTGGACTGAATCTCAATCCTGAGTCATGTTACCGTATATATATTACCGTGCCGTTATTGTGACGTCATCAGGTATTGCCGAATGATGTTCTTTATAAACGTGACTTTCGTTCATTTATAAGTTACGAATTTAATTTTAAAAAATCATAATGCCTTGTTATCTGAAAGGCTATAGACATTAATAAATATATCACATTCTCAAGGCAAAGTCGCTTGACCTCTCTTTTCTGAGTAGGCACCGGGACATCAATTTTAACGTCAAATATAGACACAATCCTTGAAATAGGTCGAAGATGAAACCTGGTATGACAATATACCCTTTTCAGAAGAAGCGGACAAATTGGGTGACGTCATCAGTGCAAGCGATTTAATGTTAGAGGGTGAAAAATACTCTGAACCCAGTTGCAATATACCGCGTACATTTGTTATTTTGGGTGATGACGTCATAATCTAGCAGCACCTCAATAAATTGTTTAAAATGTGTCTTTTATTAAAAAAAAAAAAAAAGTCATTTGATAAAATGCAAATTGTCAATATCGATTTTTTTTTAGACAACCACAGAATTCTAAGCGACCCGACCGGAAATCGCCCGACCGGAAATTATGATAAACATTTTTGAAAACGATGTCTTAAACTTGCATTTTTAAAATAATAAACCTCTGAATTTGCGCATTGGTGAGCTCAATGATACAGGAAGTTATGTGTAATTTCTACATTAGTCACTGCAATATTTGATTTTTTTTCTCGTTCTTTTCAACATACATTTTTTTCCCGAATATGTATAGACAAATCCGGCGGCAGCCATTTTCTGCGGTGGCTCGCGCGTGTCACGCTCAGGAAGAGGCTTCATGTGGTTTTTTTTACATAAAATTAATTATTCGCATTTGATCCGCAGAAATGAGTGCCTGATTGCAATGCTCGTGTATAGCAAAATCAAACGTAAAATTTCGAGTTCCCTTCAAAAGTCGATCAGATAAGAGAGCATTAAAGTTGGTACTTCTGGGTTGTGGCACCTTGTAAAATATTTTTATTTTCAAATTGAATTGATAATTGTCTAGCATTACATTAGTTATGAACTTTCCAATGAGACATCGCACGACATCAAAAATCGGCCCACGACAAGTAAACAATTAATTACATTGAACTTTGGAATTAAGAGTGGGACGCTCCTAATTCGTTCTGGACAGTGTGCACAATTTCTGAAATGGAGTGCGCCATTTAAAAACACTTTTAAAATTGGTATAAATACCTGAAAAAGCAAACAAGCACATTTATTGGTTAAAGGGCATTATATTCCTATACAATCTCGTTCGGAAAAGAAAACCGAACTTTGGAAAAAGCACGTATATACCAACTTTAACATGATTTTTTCCTTTTAGTACATGATTTATAAATGAACGAAAATCACGTAAAAATCTATAATTGTAATACCTGATGACGTCACAATGACGTCACGGTAATATGTACCACTCTTTGTCGGGATGCTCAGTCCAGGATTCAAGTTTATGAACCGTTATAAAGAAAAGTTGCAGAGAATAATACTATTGTCTAATCATCCCCCCAACTTAAAAAAAAGTGAAATTAACAGACCGATTACCCAACAAAAGTATTTTAAAATACTAAGCGGTCCAAAATGTTCCTAAAATACTAGCAGATTCATATAAATTCCAAAATTGGGTTAATTTGAGCTGTATTGAGCTCAAAAACTGCTCAATATGTAATCCGCCCGGGCGAAATAGTAATCCGCCCGGGCGAAAATAGTAATCCGCCCGGGCGAAATACTTATCCGCCCGGGCAAAATAGTAATCCGTCCGGGCGAAATAGTAATCCGCCCGGGCGAAATAGTAATTCGCCCGGGCGAATTAGTAATCCGCCCGGGCGAAATAGTAATCCGCCTGGGCGAAATAGTAATCCGCCCGGGCGATACAGAGGGCCGGAAATTCTTTTTTGTTCATGTCCTAAATACACTTCCGTACATAACACCACGCACTGCCGTTCTTTTCAATTGTTTACGTCATGTTTGAGCTAAAGCGCGCCAACAATGCATTGTAGGGCGATACCATTGTCCAGTATGGGTGAATAACACTGCATACCATGTTTTCGTATGTACACGGGCACGTTCATGTTACGTTGCAGTCGACTGAGCGACCATTGTATAATGTAGGCGGCACGTATGTTTCAGCCGCTCATTTAGTATTTGCGCATGCGCACTTAACCTATTAAATCCCATAATGAGCAAACATGGCTGCCCGCTGTCGCAGTTCGTCCCTCTGAAGTATCGGTCAGCATCTTTCTCGAGTTAGTTTGTTAAATTTTTCTTTCCACACCGATAAGAATTTTAGACCCTTAAAGTAACTTTTGCGAACATTTTTGTAAAAAAAGAAATCATTAGGATGACATTTTTTTTGTCTGTCCATGTAGTGTACCAGCTGGTACGGGGATCACAAACTTCGAAACGGGCTACAGTTTACGGGGTAAAATTTCAGATTTGCCGAGTTACTGCAAACTTGTCTTTTCACACAAATGATAGGGATGCAACGAACAGTGTGATTATTAAATATCATGTAAGTCGGAAACCGTTGGATCGGGAAAGCTGAGGTTTTATTTGGTGTCTGTTTACGTTGAATTTTATACACATGTACATGTACACATGTACATAGCCTGTGCACTATCATTATCAAACTTTCAAATTAAGTATCACAATGCTCACACAGCCACACCCATTATTATCAATTGCCAATACTCTTTTATTAACGTCCCATGCTTGATGTATGTGTACTACTATTGTTTTCTCCATGATACAGTACTAATACTAGTAGTAGTACATCGTGTATTTAATAAGAAAACTGAGTTATACAGGGCATGAATACCAGTAATAAGAATAAATTAAAAAAAAAATAAAATAAAATAATTTAGTTTTGGGCTGGGGAGTAAGAAGTGTACTGTAAAGTCACCCAATGTTCAACGTGTTCAAGAAAAAGAACGAAACTAAATGTAGGCCTATAAGTAAGTTTGTTAGGATTATTCCCTAAATTCGTGTCCAATAGTCTACAACTATTTATTTCCTCAACAACGAAAGAAACACACTAAACACAATAAGCTTTTCCTTCAGTATATCTGTTCTATTTACAAACAATTTACACTTATTTACAACTGTGGTAGGCCGGTATTTCTTCACTTGTTACATTAATTCACATTCTAGATCATATTATGTCCTTCGTGTTTCCTTTTAAATGAATAGCAATTAATCTTTAAACAAACTTCCACTCTGCAGTTACTTTAAATTATGTTACTCTATACAAGGGTCTTTAAATGGGAGGAGCAGGCGTTTTAAGGATATCAAGCCCACGGTACTGTCTTGAATCGTCTGATGCCGGTTGATCGTTGGATACACCGCATCCTGTTTACTATTTGAATGAGGTTGGAAATAAGGTAAGCCCTGGGGACGAGGTTGGTAAGGGACTTATTGAGTTAGAGTCAAACGTCCGATTCCTGAAGACTTGGTCATCTCCACATAACGTTTTGTCCTATCCCAGGAAATTGATTAATTTTCCATTTTGAGAGCTTGTACTGTATTCATTCGAAAAACAAAGAAAACTAATTGCGCGAAAATACAAAAATAATTAATTAATCATAAAAAAAAATCAATTACAACTAATCAGATCTGTTAAAATGTTTTGAAAGATAGAAAATATGCAGCCTGCTTCACCTTATGTGAAATATAATCAATGCAAATAAATAAAGACTTGGCCCGACGACGTGACACCGAACGCCTAACTTGACAGTTAAATTAAGTAGGACCTAACCCAGCAAGTTCCGTATAAACCTTTCTGCGCTTGGTTGGCAAACTGCATTTTTGCCAAACACGGCCTGCAAAACTATGGAAGGTCCAACAAAGCTACAAAATAATTCCTTAATATGCCTTTTTACTATGTGTTGATGGCGTTATGAGGACTTTTTTGGAAAAAAAATATGTTGCCAACCATGGCTTTAATTCATGCGCTTACGGCAGCCCATACAAAATGGCGCCAGTGTACGTTTACAAACAAAAGAAAGGCCTATATCACCGATAGCACTAGGATAAGTAATCATGATGTGTCCCTGTCTGATTAGAAGAATTAATAATGGTCCGTCACGGTGATAGCGGTTCGTTGTGATAACGCCCTCTCGCGCGCGGCGGCGGCGCAGGTTATCGCGAACATTGAATCCCATGAACTTGTTGATAAAATTAACCACAAAAGGATGTCAAAAATAGTTTTCTATTCATTTTAAGAGGAGTAGAAAGTTACACAAAATGTGTTCCTATAAGAAAACTTCATCGCATGTGCCCTAATAAGAACAATAATGTTATACTGCCAGTTACTCACGTTATACCTCGCGACATGTCACAAATTAGTATTTTATTTTCTAGATATTGTGAACCAACTAGGAGGGCGCTATTTAGTTTGGGTAAACTGTTGTATTTAGCGAAATTTACCCAAACTAAACTGCGCTTCTATGGTGTTCACCATATCCATAAAACATAGCAGGATGCTTTAGTATCAGAGTTTTTAAAGCAGCCTCAGCCTCAACTCCATGGGCGTGTGCGCGTTCCTTCACTAACCCCTGGCCGTGAGGAATATAGGCCATGGGCCAAAATCTGTATTAGGTCTAGAAGTTGAGATTCGTCTTAACTTTCCGATGCCAACTTGCAATAAGGTCAACTTTGCTAATTCGATAGTGCTGAATCTGAATCTGGTTGTTCACATTGGCCGAAATTGCACAATTAACCTTATGACGACATTTTTTTCCTAATTTTTGTAGCCCATTTTTGTCAAAAATAGTATGTTATGTCATAACTTCTATGTTTTAAGTTAAAATGCTTTCAAATTTGACAGGACAGATAAAAAGGAAGTCGACATGAAAAATATAAGACATTATTTAACGAGCGACACGGTGCTTAAAGTTTTTCGCAAAATTTCAAACATGAGCATGATGAGATTTCGACGTGGTGCTAAAAGGATTTATATTAAATGTACGTACCTATGTATGTCGTCCCTTTACAAAAATAAAACAATCACAAGTAAATCGCAAGTCATTCAGTTTCAAGTCAATAAGTGACACACTATTTTTTTCTCCATTTATTTACCATTTAATCTGGGCTTCCCGAATCCTGATCGAACATTTAAATGTGCCACTATTTGACACATTTTAAATTACACAAATCCAGGGGTTAAGATCGCGCACGGCATGATGGGAAACAAGATGTCGCAGCGAAACCGTACCCATGGGAACGAGGTTGGGCTTTTTAGCATTTCTTTTCCATCGTGTTAGCTGGAGAATTGTGCATCTATCTATAGAGGTAGTTTTAATAGTGGGATTTATGGATGTAACGAATTTGAAGAAAATAATGTCATTTCAAAGCCCATTGAATGACTTGTAATTTCCGCTAATTTCTGTTACTTTATGATAACATGTTGCACAGCGCCACCTTGAGGTGGGTTCGCGGAAGTTCCTGGAGAGGTTCGCTCGTACCCACCGCCCTGCAAACAGGGCACTGGGAAGGGCTGATTGGCTTCACAGAATCTTGTGAAGGAAGTGGCCTATGACCTATGTATAAAGCATAGCTGCAGCTGTTCAAGACCGCAGTTAGACAATGCGCGCAAATGCTATCCGAAAACTTCCCATAGAAGTGCATGCACACATTCCATACCGGATGTGATTTCTTTTTCATTGCGGACTGTGTGGACACAATGTCATTTTGAGCGTCGCATAAAGCAATCATAGACCCTTCGTAAATTCGAAACGGATCCTGAGCAAGTGACGGGAATCGTACATTTACAACACCGATACATTGTACAGATTTCCTACATTAAAACGCTTTTCAACGAAAACAAAAGCATTTATGAATTGGAATGAAAGAGTAATGAATCAGTCTTAACGGCCGTTTCAAACCTTGCTCAATGCTGGGTCGTGGTCGTAATGACTTGCAGGTCACAGGTCACGCAAAATCTATCCAATCAGAGCGTGAATTCATCAGCCCTTCCCAGCGTCCTGTTTGCAGGGCGGGGGAGGGGTGTACGAGCGAAATTGATAGGTTTTGGGCACTGGTCTCAATGGTGCCGGGGATAGAGGATAGATTTCAAGAAGGAATTCTTTGCGTGGTACAGCTTACTGGAAACCATTGTTCACGTGTAGTTTTAGTTTAATGTTTTTCTTCGTAATCAGAAACAAGGGTGTTTTTTTTAATAAATCGAATGAATCTAGATTACTAGGCCTATAAGACTTATGAGAACAAAAATCGCGCAGTGAATTACGTTTGACGCCTAACTCTTGGTATTGTACATGTCTATATTGGCCTGTACGCAGAAGTAGCATTTATCCTTTAAAGCCGGATAATGATTTCAAATCATGCAGGCGCGGATCCAGGGGTGGGCCGCGGGGGCACGTGCCCCCCGTCAAATTAAGTCCACAAAAAAAAATGAATAAAACAGGGGGAAAAGATGGGGGAGGTGAGAGAAATGGAGGGAAGGAGGAGGGCAACCTTCTAACAAAAATACCGGTGCCGATATTAAACATCAGCGGCCAGCAAACATTGTGTACTGGCCGTATGACACAGGGAACTCGAGAAGCTTCGAAATAAACCGCAATCCCGGCCACCGTACGTACTCCATACGTAACCCCGCATAGTATATCGGTTTATGAAATGCGATTCATTATGAGCGTACGTACCCTTACGACAACACGCACGTGTGACAGCCGATGTGCTGTGTTTAGCGCGATGAGCGCGACATACACATCGTACGCTGCTCTTTGTACCACACTATTGGTCAAGGGTACGGTTTTCGTACGATCACTTTGCCAGCATTTCTTCGGCGCTTTTAAGGAGTCCAAAACATGTCCGTTTCCGTAGAAAATTTCCATAGAAAATCTTATCTTATTGATAAAATCAAAATTTAAACTTGATACAAAACATTAGAAAGCATCCTTGCAAAAGTTTACAAACTAAGTCTATACAATTCCCTTTCAAAAATAAAATGCACGAAAACAATTATGCAGACGAAAATGGTTATCAAGTGAAAAACAGAAGAAACTTAAACGGCTTGTATTAAACCAATGAAAATAATCCTTATCTAACTTAAAACATTTTGCTAAAATAACTCAGGGAAAGAGGGGCCAGGAATCGCCTCAGATTGCACCACAGAGCATCTAATTATCAAAAAAAAAATCCCGGGGCCCTTAAGCGGGCCCGGACCCCACGCCGCAAGACATTTGCGCTCCGCATTAGTAGTCCTCGGGGCAGATCTCCCTAGCCCTACGCATCCTTAAAACAGTTTACAAACTTAGCCTATCTAATTCCTTTTCCAAAATAAAATGCAAGAAGCTGATTATGCAGTCGAAAATACTTGGTTATCAAGTGAAGAACAGAAGAAAGTTAACTAGGCTTGTATTAAGAAATACATGAGTACATTTTAAACTAATGAACAAAAAATATTTTAAAAACACATGGTGTTACCGCAAACCGAAGCGATAACGAATTTTTTTTTAATAATCTTCACAACATTTTGCTGAAATTGGACCAGGAATCGCCTCAGATTGCTCCACAGAGCATCTATAGAATCAAAAATTTCCCGGGGACCTTCAGTGGGCCCCGAAAGGGCCCCACGCCGTAAGACACTGCTCCGCGTTCGCATTAGTCCTTGGAGCAAATGCCCCAGCGCATCGCCCATTGCAACAGTTTTCTAAGTCAATACAATTCCTTTTTTTAATACAGTGCTTGAAATTATGCAGACGAAAATACATGGTTTGCAACTTTGAAGTACACAGAAGCTTAAAATTTGTAAAAACAAGAGTATATATTTTTTTTAAAATCCTTATAAGCTTAACAACTTTTGCTCAATTAATTCAGGGGGAAAGGGGCCAGGAATCGCCTCAGCATGCACCACAGAGCATCTATAATCCAAAATTTCCCGGGGCCCTTAAGCGGGCCCCGGACCCCACGCCGTAAGGGCTTCGCGCTCGCAATAGTCTTCAGAGCAAATGCTCTAAAGGTGTGCCCCCCGTCTAAAGAAATCCTGGATCCGCGCCTGTCATGGGAGCACAAAAGCGCATCGAAATATCCGGGTTTGGTCTTGGACGAATCTAGACCCAATTTTACCTCGAAGTTCACGGCATTTGAGAGTAATCCAAGCCTGCTATAGTCCCTGTGAATTACTTCAGTCGTCCGGAAAGTGAGGAGCCAAGGGTGCGGTGAGACCAAAATGGACCTCCTCGTTAGGTTGTTGACGACAACTCCCTAAGCCACGGGATTAAAGTAATTTGTCAGACTTGTTAGGGTCGATATGACTGGAGTGGGTTGATCGCTTTTATCCCTGTTGCAAGTGCAGCCTTCCACGAATCATGAAAAGTTCAAGGCGAATTAAAAGCGCGGCCACTGCCATGGCCTTGGTATGCGAGATGAATGGTTGGTACATTATGGTCAGCATTCCGGAGATATTTGACGTGATGACTTGCAACAATCGTTGATTTTGTTTAAGCTGATTGTTACATTTTGGCTGGAGTTCGTAATTCTTTGTTTGTGGTCTTGTTTGTTGGTGCTTTGTTTGCTTGTTTTCGTTGCTGCTCCCATCATGCACGATGGAACGATTGGTATGTGAGTGATTGTTTGTCCGTTGGTTGATAGGGGTGTTTGTTTGTTTGTTTGTTTGTTTATTTGTTTGTTGACGGTTGGTTTATTTGTGCGTTGGTTGGTTGTTTGATGTGTTTGGTTGTTGGTTGGTTGGTCGGATGTTTGGCTTTTACTGTATAGGGGTGATTGATGGTTTGTTTGTTGGTTTGTTGGTTGGTTGGTTCGTAGGTAAGTTGATCAGTTGATGACGTGTTGGTTAATTTGTGGGTAAAATTAGGCCTATATCCATAAATATGGCCCAGTAATAATACTGATTCACGAATGGCAGTTTTAACGGAGAAACACCGTCGTGAAGGAAATCGCATCTTCATTAAATGCGGAACTTTAAAATATACATTCGTCTTTAATGTCATTTTTTGGGGGGGGGGGGTGGGGAATGAGGTGAAGGACAATGAACTCCCCGAGATGTTTCCTGCCTAAATGTTGTTTTTAATGAGTTGGAATTGAATTTACTGCTGATTACCTTGGGAAGGACGAGGGCACGAAGAATGTTAGCTACTCACAGCTGTTCCGTACAATCTCTGGGGGTAAAGCGGGGGGAAATCAAACGGCACAAACCAGATCACGGTCAGGATCGAGGAGTGATGCTTCTATTCCGAGATTGTGAGATTCCACTTCGATTTCTGAATGCAAACTTTAGGTTTTTATGTAAAGGTTTTCGTGGATGGTCCCGCTTTTTTCACCACGGGTACATATTCAACCAAAAATTGTTTTATACCGTGATTTTAAAGTTCAGCCATTTCTTTGTGTCTGCGGTAGTATTTGCTATACCTTTTCAGATCGAACATCTCTTTTTTTTTAATAACATCCAAAAGGAAATGTGTTCCAAAAAGGAATTTGATGAGGACAATGTTATTGCAATGTTATCAGTCTGGTAGAGCATAGCAGTATTTGCGGCCAATGCTCACATGAAAAAAAAATCGTTTCCCAACTGTTCATCACTTGGTGAAACATGTTGGTTATAACAATCCTAAGTTGACCTTTTCGGAGGAACTAGATTCGCTTTCCATAGACGATTCGTTCAATCTTCATCAACGGTACTTCCACGGTTCCATTTGATTGTCATTTCACGGATACAGGGGGCAACAAGGGTTCCGCAAGTCAAACAGTGAATGACGAATACCCAAGAACCCATGGGGTATAAGATGAGGTCAACCTGGGGTCACGGGCTCCAGGCATTACCAGCGACCAAAAACCCAAGGTGCATGACCAGAATGTCATCTGCTTCGTTTCTTTTCTGTACAGCTGGGGCATAAGGACCGATTACAGAGTAGGCCCACCCGGCCGATGTAGACCTGGCTTCGGTTGAACCAACCAAAAAAAATTAACCATCAAATCGAATCAAGTTCAACATTTGACAAACATTTAGCTGATGAGTTGAGCAGACGTTTACGTCGCTTCGAGCGGGAAAAAAGAAGTCTGTGTGTTATTAAGAACGGCGGTATTAAACTGGATTTGGGTGACTCATACGCCCGACCTGGAACTGGAACTGTAACTCGAACATTTTTTTTTATTTTGAAAAATCAGGGAAGTATCTCTTCGTAAAATTCGATTTTGAACGAAATAAATGTCTTATGGCATGCAACTTATGTTGTCATTACCTGTTCTGCTGTTCACACGAAAGAAAAATGTCTTTAAGATATTTTAATGTTACCGCAGTTCACGCTGCAAAAATATTGAAAACAAAATCCTAAGCTTTACTTCAAGGTTCGGAATTAAGGATGTGCCAAATGACACATCTTTTTAATTTTGAAATTCACCAGAAGGTAGACTTTACCTTACACATGGAAGCCGGGCCAGATACCGCTTTGAAGAGTCACTAAAGTGGAGTTACATTGTAACCCGTCACTTACGAAAGTTTGTATCAAATCCCCAATCCAACGCCAAAGTTAGCTCAAGGCTTGTCATCAACAATTGAACCAGCCATAATGGTTTTGCACATTTTGTGGCATCAAAATTTGAGCTTAAATTTTACCACCTCGCTTCACTACCTCTGTATTTTTTTTAGCACTGTTGTTGCTGGCCATGTTGGTTGAACAAAATGAAGCATTACAATTGTGTGTGCCACATTACAACAGTGCACGAACTTGTGCACAACTATAAACTAGAACAGCACTCAGAGAGCGCAAACCTACAAGGCTAAACAATTCCCGCCATTATTGTAAGTTCACCCAAAAGAAATACTCGCATATATGGTGAAGAATACTTAAAATATATCCTGGATCCAGACCCACATCCCGATCACTGCCAAAATCTAATCTACCAATCGATTGTACCATGGACCACCCCTAAAAAAGTGTTCATGCAAATCCGTCCATAACTTTTTGAGTTATCTTGTTAACAGACAGACCAATTACCAACCAACACCGATGAAAACATAACCTCCTATGTCACTCATGTCAGAACCCTAAACTGATATTAAACCACAAATACGCATTGGGACATTTTATCATAACAGCCATCACTTTGCTATTTGTAACATCTGACGTTATCGTTCATGTATCGTCCATTCGTTGTCTATCACATCACCCAGATTTTATAACCTCTATTTAGACTTGATATTAAACATTGTTCAGGTGATAACGAGTTAATAGTCATGCGTTGGCAAATAGAAGTTGAAATCATGTCAAGAGCAGGGCACATCCTGCATAGGCCTACGACTTGACATAAGCCAAACACCCGGGAACTCAAAGCTATGATGTAAAATGTGATTCCAATAATCCTTGATTGAAAACATTTTCTTTGGGTCAAAAATCATTGCCAAAACATCATTGCGCAGAAAAGTAAAACTTGTCAGTATGCGCACGTCTCTTGAGAATGCACAACGGTTGTCGCATCCCACAGGCTGGAATCATAAAAGCTGCGAAACATTGATGTCTTACGAAATAAAGTTTGATCTTCCGATTCCCAAATCGGTGGGGGAAACTCAAAAGAATTGAGGCCAAGCCCTGGATTGATTAGACAAGCGATTAGATAGCTATAGAGAAGGTTCCGGAGGGCGTGTCGCTACCCTTTTGATGAAGGAGTTACCAAAGTTAGATTTGCCCGATAACTTGTGGACGTTCACGTGGTACTTTTATTTTTTGGTACAGCCCCTTCGGCTTTTGCTCGGACGTTGAGGCATGTCGGAACACAACCAGGGTATTTCGTCGAAGCCTTTGTGTCCGAACAAGCGAGTCGCATCCCCCTTGTAACTGATACAGAGCGGTAGAGTACGGCCCATCGCTCCAAGTTTACTTAGTGACCTTTTATGGCCCGTGTGGTCATCTGTGCTTCATTCACTCGCACAAAACTCTTTTCTCTGACCGGGACGCCAAGTTGTTAGAGGCCCGTGCGGCACGGCCTGTGATTCGACTCAAGTCACCGCTTCTCTCTCTCTCTTTTAGTGTGTTGCCGCGTGTGACTCGGCGAGTTCGATACCTAGCTGGCCTATTGATATTCTAATTGATCAGCGAGCATTAAGCCGATTGCCCGCTATAGAAACCCCCTCCGATCACCGATCCACCGACGGGAGAGATCAAGCGCGTCCATGCGTATAAAAACCAAAAGTCCAACCGGTATCACAACACACTGGGGAACTTGGTTTTTGTTGTGCCGCTTTATGGATTGGCTGCGGGCTTTGTGCCGTGGAGAGCTAGATTGGAGTCAGTAGGCGAAAAAAAGTTTGGGAGTATAGTCACAATTTTTTTCCAAGGGCGCGTTTGTATTACCAGAGACTGATACGGGGTGCAGCGGTATAGAGTGAGACGCCTATTTTGGGATCGCTTTTGGAGAACTTTTTGGCAGGAATATTTTCCTCGCACCATGGAGTTAAAAGTTTGGATGTCACTTTGTCTCATCTTTGGGAGTTTTGCGATGAGAATCGGCCACGTCTACGCCTCGGGAATGTGGTGGTAAGTCACCCTGTTTTTCTATCTGTCAATGCATTTCAACATTGTGGTTGTTTTTTTGCAACTTGGTATATATTTGGATTCAAGTACACGTTGATTGTTCGGCGTTTATGATCGCTTGAACGGGTATTTGGCAGCGGGGCGAGAGCGTCGTGCTGCCAGCGCCGGTCAGCCAAGGCTGCCCGCTGATGCTCTCTTGAACGGAGTCACCGATATCATGAGTCTTGTAAATAAGACATGGATTACCGCCAAAAATCGATGACTCTAATGCCTTGTTTGTATTGAGATCCCTCGCATGTATGAGGTCTATGGACACGCTTGATTTTTCCACTTTCCATGTGTTTACAAAACAGTTTGTAAACAACAGGTGTTCAACTCAATTATTCCCTTTTTTTCCGGATGATTTGCAAAAATCTGTTAATTGATGTTTTCCCTTGTTCATTAATTGAAAGAAATATAGTTAATAAGCATCGAAAGAATGGTTTAAACTAAGTTAAACTATTGGATTTATATTGTTTTATTGTCAAGCAAAAGTGCCAGGTAGGGGTGGCTTCGAACATGTTGTGAATATGACTTTGGTAAAAGAAAGAGTAAAGTTGTTACATGTCAACTCAGCGGTCGCCAAAACGGGAACTTTTGTTCCGTGGTATAATAAAACTGTGGATCATTAGGAAGTTATACTGTTCCATTATATTATAACAGTGTATACTTGTATAAAGTTGGACTCTCACATACAGAATTAACAATATGCCTATTAATTAATGCGTAAGCACACTGTATTGCATGCACTGCTCGTCATTATAAGGTGACAAACGTCTTTGCACTAACATGTAGCTCATGTACATGTAAGTTGCATGCAATAACAGCCCCTGTACGCAGAGAAATGTCTTCATTCGGAAATTACAGTTGAAGTCGGCGATTCATCTGAATAAAAAAAAATAGCGGTGAACGAACGAACGCAACATTAAGGTCGACAACATTTTGATTTCGCCAAGGGGAATGCGGTCGGAATCTGGGAACATATTTCAGTTCACGAGTCAACTGCTCTGGGGCTTCCGAATTTGGGAAAACGCTTTGCAAAATGAAGAAAAATCGTTATTACTGTTCGGGTCAGGAGATCTCATAGCTGCGAGGGCAATGTACCGGGAACGAAGAGTTGATTAGGTTGTAAGTGATGCTTTTGGGTCTCGGGGGAGACTCACATGATTGATCAAACGGAGGCAGTTACAAACAATCTTTTACTGCTCTACTTCCTAGTAACCTTATTAGAATTTTATGTGATGATGGGGGAAAAACAAACATCTCAAGCGAGGTGCCTCGGTACTTTCAAGGGATATTATAATAATAATCATGTAGTTTTGAATCAACTGTTGATTACAGCAGACCAGTGTAAGTTGTTCCCTGAATTGGTAATTTTCTACCAATTCGTTCCATATTTTGTTTAAAAAAGCAAAACTAAATGAGCTCAAACTTTTTAGAGGTCATTTCCATTGATGAACACCTTTAACCAATCATTACCTCCATGATGGTTTAACCGAACGGTGTTGATTGCTTCGATTTCAAGCATGTCGTGGAAAACAAACACGGCTACAAATTCGTCCGGACTTTGTCAGAATGGAGCGCTAAACGAATCCATATTGCTTATCCTGCGAGCCATATGCGTTCACATTGAATCGCTTGGACCTCGTGGCGTCTTTTTTTCTCCCTCCAAAAAAAAACTTGATTAATCACTACATTCAACGTGACCTGACGTTGGATCGCTAGAGTCTTCTATGGGACTAGGGGTGCGGTGCATTTAGTCTTGGCAGTTTTGCATTCACGAGGCGAGCTATCAAATAGGCAACCAGTCTGGCTATTACCTTGTAAATTGAATCCCTGAAGCTATCGGAAAATTGGATGTA
Organism: Patiria miniata; assembly: GCF_015706575.1. Classification (NCBI taxonomy): domain Eukaryota; kingdom Metazoa; phylum Echinodermata; class Asteroidea; order Valvatida; family Asterinidae; genus Patiria; species Patiria miniata. Next base: position 4,254,945 of record NW_024037072.1, on the reverse strand, counting down.
GAAAGCAAATTCCCAGTTTGAACTTGATAGGTTGTTTAAGTTATACCTTTTCCTCAAACTTCTCATCGTGTTTGTTAAGATCTGTGGGGGTTTAATACCAATGTTACGTATTTGAACGTGTATCAGAGATCGTCGAGAAAACTCTCAGTAAGGTATGGACGCTTAGGTGTCGTTTGTAATCAGTGCACTGGGCTTAAAATGACGAATTTGAGGAAAACATGACAGGTGCAATATTACCACGAGCAAATATACCTGCACCATGTAGTCCAAGTTATGCCACCTGCGCCTTGTTGTCACCATGCCCGTTAGAAACGTGAGGCAGTGTGTCATATGTCATGATATGAAGCAACGATATAGTCTTCTGAAAAAAATGTCGCAAGGAAGATAACGTTGATGTACCTCGCAAACATTGCGGTGATTAAATCGCGATAACTAATTGATAATGACTGAAATGTCAATAGAGAGATGGCCTTGATGTCGGTTTTATAATGTCAATCATTTTAACGCCATTCATTTCCCATGGCAAATTATGTAACCTTGTCTTGATATAACGAGATCATTCACATTCCAAAAAGGTCGTTTTTTGCCAGTAGGGATTACAAATTCAGAAATTGACATCTCCAATCACAAAAGCCGTGCTTTACTCTGTAATGTCCAAACTTCATTCACTGAATACGACACTTCTTAGATACGATTGATTTCAAGTTTGTTGTCGACAAAATGAGCCGGGATTCGAATAAGCTTGTGGTCTTAATGAGAAAAGAGTAAATCCCACTTAAGAAATTCTCTTCTGTAACAATCAGACGGTACCTATAATATGACAAAGGACTTGTAATAACATCGTCCTGTCTTCGTTTTGTTCGGCAAAATCATCAATAGCAGTGTCGTTTGCATGACACAGGCTTCGTCGTTTCTTCCTAACATGCAAATCTCTCTCCGACTCCTCTCGTTAATGGGGAGCTCTCGTCTTTCCCCATGGGAGATTTCTGGTCGTTGAAAACCCATCCCTCGTTTTATGGCGGCTTTTCTAGAAACCTTTTTGTGTTGCATCTCTGAATAAAGGTAATCTATAGGGATGATGTTCGAGTCGCCAAATTATCCAGCCAAGCTATTGAATGCGGTAGTATACGGTACAAAGTTAATGAGACTTGAATGAGTGTTGTCTGAGCGCAAATTGGTACCGGTGCGGACTTTCAAAGAGGCGGGGCAGTTAAAAGGCAAAGTAGGAGGGCCCGATCCGCTGCAATTACACTAATCCGAAGATTTATTGGCATCTAGTAGTTGGATGTTTTCAAGAGGGTATAGTTCGTCTTAAGTCCACTTTCTAACAAATTCTAAGTAGCATGAGCCATGTCTAATGATACATCGTTCTTACTGTTTTGGAAGTAAGGGGTTATGTTTACGTTCGATTTCTTAAAAAAAAAGATAACAAATACTGGGCTACGTGCATTATGGAACCAAAAAATAACATTGGTATATTGGGAAAATGAAAGAGTGAGAATTTAGTTTGTTTCAATTTAGAAATATCAACTCGCAAAAGCACTCGAAAACTTCACTATCGTGTTAAAAAAGTCTTTAAACTTGCTGTTCTATATTCTGTCTGCATGGGTATTTCCATTTGAACACATGTCAATAAATGAGCTAAATTCCTCACTTTCAATTACTGCTTTCCAGAATTTCCGGCCGACCGGTACGTAACCCCTTCAACAAATGGAGCCCGTTTTTGTTGTGATGCTTTGGGATATTTTTAACCCCCTTTTTACAGTGCCCCGTATATATCATCACCTGTCATTCTTTTCTCGTAAAAGTCATATTTTACGGTGTTTGATATTTCCTTTATGTAACGAAAGAATAAACAAGTGTCGCAAAGGGACTGCGATAAATGCTGACAGTAAGCCTAACACATCGTACCCTCCGGAACTCCGTGGAATCGTGGGTCGTCCACAAAGGAATAAACTTCTCTACGAATTCGTTTTTTTTTCTTTCGAGGTTCACTTACAACCAACTAACTGTTTGTCAAAACCACAAAGAGTTGACTGAACTATATTCACTGTCAGCCGTTATCCCAATCATCACCAATTTCATGGGATTCTCAGGCGGGAGCTTTAATCAAATTGCATATATTTTTTTCAGCGGACAGGGCTGTTGTTGTTGGTATGTTGTTCACACTTGTAGATCAGAGGTTGGCTGTCCATGCACAAATTAGCAACAGATGGCGGCAAACATTATGGAAGGAACAAAAGAAAAAGTGCATGAAATGTTTTCATGAAATATTTCGTACTCGGTTTCCCTGTCACTTTGTTGTTCACCTGATTTCACCTGACCATCACGTGGCCTTTTGTACAATAGTCTTTCTCGCCCATTAATTTGTTCTCATTTTTCCTTTCAATTCACTTTGGATATTAGGCCTACTTCAACACATGTCTACCTATAGAACACGAATCCTTCATATGACTCACGTGTTGAAAAATTGTGACAGAAACCATTTAAGGTTAGGCCTGACTCATTTCGAAGCAATTAATAATTCAGACATCGGTAGATTCGAATGTTAAATATTTCTAGAAAGCAAAGCCTAATTTCATTCCCGCTATGTTTGTGACTCGGTGTGCGACGATCGTACGAAGCATGTACCGTTGCAAATCTCAAGTTGATATGATGTAGCCTCTTTGATGTTATGTTATCTGAACATCATTCCCTTTTTCATGCATGTGCGTTTTTGTGCTGAACTATAGGATAGCTATAATAGTACGGTGACTGCTGTATGTTCCGACACCCCTATGTTCCAACAACCCGCACCGTGAGATTGGTTACTCCCAGATAGGGTTAGGGTTTGGGATAGGAATAATGTGCAGTCGGAACATAGGGGTGTCGGATATAGGGGTGTCGGAACATTGGTGTGTCGGAACATAGCACCAATAGTAGGGGATTTAATTTTCAGACGTAGTGCCTCATTGCAGTTGCTGTATGCACTGTATGCTTTTCTCGAAAAATTCCCAGTCCTGGGTCCCGAACCTGTGGGGTCATGGCCGATAGTTTTTACGTGACTGGTACAATGGGCTTTAAAAGTGATTTCGTTGACTTGCAAAAAAAAGGGGGGGCAGCCGTGCACGGAAACTTTGTATCTATAATCCATATTCACATTCTTGTCGCTACGGGGGACACAAAGGCACAAAGCTAGCCCACTAAGCATGAAGTACTGCGGCTGGTACTAACTATGGTGTCAATACGTACGGAGGATGCTGTATGGGATTGTACACAGGGAATACAAAAACATCGAAGCCATAAAAAGGACTCCTGGAAAGTCATGAACATATTTCAAATACCTTTTCTATAAAGACAACTATGAGTTATGGCGTCACTTGTTCATTTTTACTTTTCATATTCAGATTTCATTTTGTAACATGGGAGTTCTTTGTTGTGCCCAGGTCTGTTTGAAAGTCATGTATGCGTGGTGTATACACATGTTTCTCCCTAGCCTTGAACATGAAGGAACAAAGTTCTGAAAATAGTGGGAAAAGGTTGACCTCAGAAGTGAACGGAGCATGCGCAGGTTTCACACAACGATAAGCTATGCCTTGCTGTTGATGATTTAAATTCCATCGCAAAATCTCATTATTAAAACCCGCAGAATCACGAATCAGGCATTAGTCTGGTGCGAGAAGATGTCTGTCATGGCTGACTGTACTGTTGCAAATAACTTCACCAGATGTTATTTCTTGAATCTGTGGCCTAATGTCGGCTGTACTATTAAACCCTCAATTACTATATTGCGAAATGGATAGCGAAGGTTATACAGCAAGCCCACTGCTGTTTTTATAAAAACGCCCGTTACGACATCAAATAACCACCATGGCTTCCCGCTGCCGCAGCTGAGAGGGTTTTTTTGTTCGGAATGTGAGAAAACGGCTATCAAGCTCAACAAAAAGCTGTATAGATTTCAAAGCTCGCCGTATTATACCCACCGCGGGGTTCAATTTCTCGCGCATTCACGAGTGAGGGGGCTCGTAGAAAAGGCGACTTCAGTGTCACAGCACCGCACACCAAAAAAAAAAAACCTGTATTTATTTTCAAACCACGATTGTTATTACTGTCGTGCATAGAATTGTATTATTTTGGTGGAGAGAGAAAGTTTTGGCTCCGGCGGCAGTCTATTCAGAAGGTCTTTGAAACGTTGTTGAAAATCTGGAGATTATCCCTTTCGCCCTGTTTTCCCTCTGGAATCGGTGGTGTTTTTTTTTTATTCTTGGTTGGCTTTTTGGAAATAGGGGAGAACTTACACCACTAACCCCTGGGCCGAGGAAACTATAGGGGAAGCAGTCGATGTCTTGTATCAGTTCGGGAAATCTGCGTGCATTTCTCTCATTTTGGGGACGATAATAGTAAGATAGCCTAGTGAAATACAATTGAGGAAGCCGCGAAATGCAAATTGAATTGTAGATATGGGCATTGTTTTGGGTCCGGCAAGTTTGTTCCACTTTTCGTATTGGTGGAAGATGGATATTCTCAACTGCCAATGAGTTTGTCAAATTTGTCACATTATTTGTAATAGAGTCTGCAACATAATAATTTGGAGAATGCATGTCCGCGCTGCATAATTGGACATTGATTGATAGTGCATCTCACGCGCCCCAGGGTTGGGGAAAAGGTATGAATAAAAACCTCAATTGGAATTGGACAAGCCAAATTCGGGAGATCTTTTTAAAATACGTAAATAGTTTTACAGAAAAAGACTCTGTATATATATGAGGAACTGCTACACGTTTATTCAAGTAGGCGCCGACGAAACAAGCATAAGATTTCTTCTTTCGATTACATCGACTAAAGGGCCCATGCATGCAATGCAATAGTGTTAATACAATCCTACTTTGAAGATGTACATTAATTTTGTGCCCCATTTAAACCCTATTTTCCATTTTCGTTTTGCCGTTTCAGGGGTATTTTGGTGCCTTAGTTTAGTTTTTATGCTAATGCAAATATTCATGAGCAGAAGTATGATGTCATTTCAGGCAGAAACCTCAACGTTGCAGCTACTTCAGCACCACAAGTTGCCAGAATTTTGGATATTTTGCTGTCTGGTAATTTTTTTCTTTGGTGAATCGTGTGTCAGGACATGCACATGGCAGCGAGCCTATGAGCAAACTTTCCCACAAATGTTTTCAATGAGCAAATTGTTGAACAGAAGACCCCCTAAACCGAACAATGTCTTCCTTAAATGACATCACAGCAACAGCGCCCTCAGTTGTACAGAAAAGCATGGATATTTTTTAATGTTTAAAGAAGTGCACTTTTCAATCAAATCAACCAAAAAGGGATATCAAATAGTTTTCCTTCATTAGAGGAGTAGAAAGTTGCAGAAACTGGGTTCAAAAAAACACATCTCATGAACCCTTTAAAAAAAAATCTCATGAACCCTTTTCTTTGGTCAGCACTCTCAGATCTACAGAAGTTGTCTTACAATCCCAGAGGTATCTCGTGTGATATCAATCACATGTCAGTTCTGTTTACCACCGAGAGACAAATCATTCGAATCGATCACGTGTAGAAGATTTACGGAGACGTCTTAATTCACAACCGAAGTTACAAAAAGAACATCTTCCTTCTGATTCCGCATCATCGATGATTTCTTGGAATCCGATGAAAAGTGTTGACACTTAGTGGGCGGACCGGGGCGGGAATGCGAGGGAAGTTTCCCTATAATTGTCAGAACAGGAGTTAGCTCATTTATTATTCGATTTGACCGCAGTTCTAATTCACCTGTCAAACTTGTCTGATTTGATGACATCGGGAGATAGACATTCTGATAATAAACAACACCACAAATGAAATAAAACGGAAATCGATGCACAGTGTTATCAACCTTGCAACCATTTTTTTAAGTTGACTAGAAAGTTTGCGCTTTCAAACCCAACTTAAGCTAGATTAGTTCACCGGTGTTTTGCCAAATTTGTTTTCAGGAATGCAAAAGCTGTCTCGTGCTCTGCATGCATGTTGTTTTTGCTTCTGAGAAACGTGTGGTTGTTTGACTACATGTTTTATTGTGCGTGATTTACGTTCTTGGTTGAATTCAAATGAATAACGTTGGACTCAAGTTGATACTCATTGAAGGATCGTCACTGTATCTGTGTTGAACTGCTAATATCCTATCCATTAAAAAAAAAGAATAATTGCAAGAGAATTTTGGACATTGTGCTGTCGTAAAGTTTCTGTTCTTTGGTGATTCGTTGTTGTGTCAGTATACATGGGAGTGAGCAAATTAGCAAACTTTTCTCACAAAATGTTTTCAATGAGCAAATTGTTGGGTTCACAATTTGGACAGAAAAAAACCACAAGATTCGTGGGGCCTGTCAATATCACTTGCCCGACCAGTCCATATTTGCCTCCGGTTGACACTGTCAGAGATACTTTTGTTACAGTTGCAAATTCGGCATTTTTTATAGCTCTGTGCTTTAAACCACCCACGACTCATGATCCTCTTATATAAACCACACTCCATCAAAATCGACACAAAAAACCCAAAGCAAAATGTTTCCTTTTCTCAGCCGAATTACGCGGCAGGAGAAGAAAGGTGTTTCCGAGCCGAAGAGGGGATTAAAAGATATTTTCAAGGAAGACAAACAGGGACTGGAAAGCTCGTCCTCGAGTTGTGAAAGGATCATTTCTCATGGGACGTTTTAGTGTGATGGCGCGGCTTTGTTGGACTGTCTGTATTGGGGTTGATCCCAAGGGGGCGTGGTTAGTGAGGGAAGCATTGTCTGTCTGTCTGTTGAGATTCTACGGATGAATAATAACAACTGTCACTCTGCGGTTTGTCATTTACTGCTAAATGCAATAACCACAAACCAGGTAGAATCAATGAAGACGACTGGGTGACGCTGTTTTACAATACCTCGCTATTAAATATCTATTTCAAAGAAATGAAATGCATGTACTAACACAAGTTATTGACATCAAGGGTAACTCTTTCCCCTTAGATAGACGTAGATTTGTGAATTCACCAAAAGTACACGAGGAAGCAAGGGAGTGATAAATCCGATGTTAAATTGCCCGTTTCAGACGGTGATAAATTGTCGAAATTGTATTGAAAACAATACAAAAACACACACCGGACAAACTTTGCAAGGGTTTCGTTTCAGAATTAAGTTCTTTTCAGTCTATAACTTTATAAAGCTCAACGAGTGGCGCGAATCGAACACAAGGACCCGTTTTCGATAATAACAATAGGTCTGTCTAAGCTTATACCTATCGAGAAGGTTACCCTTTAACAACATCAAATGACTTTTAAAAATTAGAATAGGCAAAATAGATTTCAACATTGATACTCCTTCAGGCAAGGAAATGACATATTTTGAAGCTCTGGTGGTTGATGAATATGAGGGAAATATTGTTGACAAATTGTAAATTCTTTGCAAACCCATTGAACAATACTTCAACTATATTTGTTTTTGAGATGTCGAGACTAGGTTAGCTAAATTGATATACATGGGCCCATTTTACGGACAGAGTGGAAATGGGCAGTGAAAGTACATGTTGCGTTGTATCGTGGGACGGTTTTGCTCTCTATACGAATAGGGAATTTGTGTAGTGCAGGCTGTCCCACAATGCAGCGCAACATGTACCTACACTGCACATTTCCGGTGTTGCTACTATCCCAGGCATAAGGAAGGGTCCTTGTATATACATGTAGTATGCGATTTTACGAGAGAGTGTACATTGTATGTTATAATTTCCGTGCGCTTTTCAATGGTATACGTCGGCGCCAAACGGGCTATTCACGCGTATTTGTGACCAACAAAAAATGATTCTTTATAGTCTGGACGCCGTGTTGCGTTAGCGAAATCTCCATTAAAATGAAAAGATCCAAACGTCAAGTTGATTCCAACCACTAGAACATCATTCCGGCCCCGGGTTGACACAAAAAAAAGAACCGCGGATTTAATCCATAAACCAACAGATTCACCCGACGTCAAAAGACCGCCGATGCCACGGAGCTATACCGTCCTCGCCTCTCAATTACCCACCGACAAAAGTCGCCTTTTGACGGGGTCGCCGCAAGGCGCCGACCCAGACAAAACGCGGTCCAACATCAAGGTGCGCCGATTGTACGAGGCAACACTGAAATCAAACGACTGAAATTGATGTGTTTGTTTAATTTCTTGTGATGCGTGGTCAATAAGCAACTGCTTGGGTGATGAGTTCATTACTGAGGATTTTTTAAAATAAACTTCTGGTATCTGAAATGTAACCTTCATTAGTCAATCCTCTTAACAAGGACGACTTAAATGATTCCAATTTCCATGAGCGTCCCCATTCAAAAAATCTCTGCCACTGGTCTTCCTTTTTACAGCGCTAAGGCCCGCGTCAAACTGGAAATTCTGCAGTGTCTAATTCACATAATGGCCCACAAATATTACATTATTTGAATTACAGACACAGCAGAAAGTCGACGTTTGCTGCGGCCCTTTAGTGTAAGTGACAATCTATAATTGTCACTGTTTATGCCAAATAATATAGCTGTCCCAATTTCGTGTAGTTTTTTGTTGTCTTGAGAGTTAGCTTTAGTACGCTCAGCTTGATTGCTTGTAAGAATGACAACGCATTGCGTAACATTATTTTTGGTTAATTTCAGATCATTAGAGACACGTAGGACATTTGCAATTATCCGCAATGTACATGTACCTACAAATTTAACGAGAAAATCTTTGCTCAAAGTGAAGATAGGATTGGTACCAAATCCCCTCTCGTATCAGTCGGAAGAAAACAATCAATTTGAAGGTGGATTACCTACTACAAAATGTGCCCGCGGGCACAGTTTTAACACGTTATTTATAGCTACGGAATCTAGTTACGAGACCCCAAAAGTTGTGCATACCTTTTCTCGAAATGTGTATTAACCACTGAGCTGAAACTTCAACCAGCTATAGTTGTTACCTTCTTTAGATTTTGAACAAGATTGTGTCCCGTGTACTTTCAAAGGTTAAAGGCTGTCTGCTTGTGAAATAAAATTACAATGTCTTAAAGTTCTTTTCGTGGATATTAGTCTAATGATAAGATAATTGTTTGGTGTTTTTTTAAATTGGGTTGTAACGTTTCATTTACAGCGACAGTATGCCCTTAGAGCGAATCATTGCGGTCATTCAACCCGCTAGACTTTCCTTCAAGGCCGGAGTGACATTATGTCAAGCCAGCCATGTTCTTTTGGGACACGGGGAATGAAACAAACGGCACGAGAGACTCTCAAATGTAACATGCATAAATAATAGGCCGACTGATCTTTCCGGTATCGATTTAACGAGCAGATGTGGTACCCCGCGAAGAAACTAGCGGGGGAAGATTGTTGCTCTGCCGGGGACGTTTTTTGTTTTAAGCTCGGTACACTTCTGTCACGCTTCGGGGCCTTCCTCCATGGTGTGACTGAGACGTTTTGACAAACGAGTGAAACGATTTGGGAGCTTACTTTTGTTCTTGTGGTTGGAACGATGAATGATCTCTTGAATGCAGCGCATTCTTTATTTGAAACGACAAGATGACAACGTGTGAAAATGTGGTTATTTGGGGAAGAACAAAAAAGTACGTGTGTGTTTAAATGTGTGGAATAAAAGTTACACACCTATATGTTCCGATACACCTATGTTCCGGCACACCATGTTCCGACACCCCTATGTTCCGACTTCACATATATTCCTATCCCTAACCCTAACCGGGAGTAACACGATCTTATGTGCAGGTTGTCGGAACTAAGTAGGGGTGTCGGAACATAGAGCAGTCACCGTTAAACTGATTACAAAATGGTTTTTATAACGGATGGTTCGTTTGCTTACTTTTGTGGAGGACTTTGTGGAGGACTTTCAGTAAACGTATTTTTTTTTAAATAAGATTTTTTTTTAGATAAGAACCTTGATCAAATAAAAATTGCTTTTTCGTCAAGCCAACGTCAGCATTGTGTATTTTTGTGTAGGTTTATATTACCAATATGCACCTTGACTCCTCTGCTAGAATTTCAACCATTTATGCTCCACCGATCTCACGTTTTAATTGCATTTTCTCGATTGACGTCCGCTAGCCTTGGTGCCACTAAATCAGAGCCAACTTTTTTTATCAGAAGCATTCCACGCGATTACGAACAGCTATGCGTCTAATCCACTCAACCCTACACCAGTCCTACATTCCAGCCCCAGCTAATCTGGACTTGCCCAATGCCTGGCTCATCTTCAAGCAAACATCAAGCTGATATCCCCCTTGTAATCCGATAATCCCCCCACATGTCACTCATCGCCGTTGCCCAGGATTATCTACTCATAATGGGTGAGCTGTCCAATTGTATCGATTTTTAGAAAGACCCTTTGGATTTTTCAAATGCCAGAACGATGAAGCCTGCATGACATGTATGGCACAAACTCAAAATATTAAAACAGTTAGGATAGAGGAAAGCAAATAATATAACACAACTGGCAAAGGGCCCGGTACATATGGCGCGTCTAAACATCAGCCATGTACTCAATCTTGTGTAAGACATTAATGAATGTGTGTAACATCAAAACGCCATGCATTTGATCTCTAAACCTAAATCCAAGACTCCAATTTGAAGAACATGAACGTAAATCAAAGCTTCGTGTCTTGTCTAGAGGAACGGCTCCCTGAAATATTAAAACACTTAGCCTGGGGTCAAGACTAAACGCAATGTGCAGAACTCGTCTGCATAACTCCCGGCACGTAGGAAGCAGATTGGAAAAGCATTCGCGAGTTTGGAGGGAGAAGAAAAAAAAACTTTAACGTGTAACTGTCAGTCAGTGTCAGCCGCGTCATTAATCAAAAGTCGCAGTTGGCAAAATGGATTTTACACAAGTTGCAGAAAGTTCTGGTGATTACTTTGTGAAGTTTTTTTGGTCAAGGTCCTTTTACACTGACACAAACTATTCATTGTAGAAGTCCACCGTTCCTAAGGCATTTTTTTTGTCAAAGAAAAGAGCTACGTATTCTGACGCTACGTCTGAGCTTGTTAAAGTAATGTATGTCACGTTCGAGTACGGTAATTTAATTTGCCAGAAAATGAGGAGTATGTAGGGTCGAAATGATTCGTTCACCGGATCTGAGTCCTTGACGTCGCATTGAATGTAGGCTATTCGAGGCTAACATTGTTGAATTCTTGTTAGTCCAACAGTTACCCAATTCGTATCATTATCAAGGATGTCAAAACACTTGAAGTGGACGTTCCCATCACCAATTAAAAGCACTATTCTAATTCTTCGTATTAACTCAAGTCTTCATTTGGGTTCCTGTAATTTTCACACCGTCTCGCACCCGAAGTGGGCGGGCATGCCAGCACGTCTGCCTGTAGTAGGTGCTTCCGTGTTACGCACTTAGTGCAGGTGCCAAACAGCTACTGGTGTTACACATCGTGTCCTCAAAGCGCCCGCGGTGGACAGAATCCGTGTAATATCTGTGGCCTTGCTTCAAATACACGTAGTTCTTCCGTCTTAAACTGAAATCTTTTTTTGAAATGCTTTTTTTTAATAGAAGAATCGCCACGTCCAGCACCATGTCTCCCCTGGGACACTAAATATAGTCCCGAGTGAAAATATTGACGTTGTTCCCATTGCACACAAGAATACTTAACCCTATGCCCTCCGACTGTGTATTCTTTGCTAGACAAACTCGATGATGAGATGGTCCGTGGGGAATACGGATCAGACGGTCGATTAACCTTAACAGAGAGTGAATTCAACCAAGAAAGATAAGAACTGTACCAACAAAATGATCTTATATCCATTCTTGGGATCGCCTTTCCGTGTTCTTCGTCTCCTAAAGAAAAATGAAGATTGTGTGATCATGTTTCTCCCATAAGGTTGACATTACAGGGAATTTATTTCGAATTTATTTCGATTGATGGTCCTGCTGAAAACGTTGACGGCCCTGCTGAATATCCGTGGGAAATAATGCTCAACAAATAAAGAGGGGTTGTAGTTTTCCATGGTTAAATTTCAGTTCACCCGTGCTATTTATCAATAAGGCTCACGCACCGTATACGCATGTCGCACGAGCAAAATAAAAACAATGTAAGCAAAACTTGTAGTACCGGTGATGTGGAATTTAATGGTCCTCCCATTGATAAGAAACCGAACAAATTGCTAACTTAAAAACTCTGCGCTGTTACTTTTACGGTGTTGGAATATAATTGTTGACATGTATCTACTGGCAACGTGTCAACGCTCGCCATTTACCGAACGCTAATCACACATAGCTTCGCCGGGAAAAATCGAAGACATCTCTAATTTTGAGGGTTGTAGTTTTCGTAATCTCGCCCGGTACGAATAGGTAACCCATTGTCCCCCTTTTTGGTCGTTTATTCGATCCGTGAGGGTTATAATGATACCCCAGTCTCAAATATCCTTGAGGAGACAAAAGTGAGGGGGCGATGCTCGGGAGGACGGACGGTCGGGGTCGAGCTGTCAGATTGCCCCTTGTTCGCCTGTTTCTTTCCATCAGTCGATTCGATGTGATGGTAAGTCCCACAACCGAACCGTCTTAGCTTCAGTCAACCTGCCGGGACTTGCTCTCAAAGAAAACACTGTCGCCAGTAATTTTCTCCCTGACAGTAAAACTAGTCGTTTCTTTTTAGAACTCCTATTTGGAGTGGAATAACTGAAGAATGGGATCAAGTCCCGAGCCAGCCAGACTTTTTTAACGGAGTTAAATCGAGTATGAATCTCGATTCTTCTTAAATAGCCCCCGAAGGCAGTCGTTTGTTAGATTCTGTGATGTCACTCAAAATGGGATCAATTGAAACCAATGTGCGTTATAAGAAGATAAGTATACGGATATTGTCAGTGATAATTACGGTTTTAAAAGAGAGTTTGGTTAAGTTTGTATATGGTATCCATGGAATCGTTAAGTGTTTATTGTGACGTCATGGGACTTACACTGTCACTCCAAATGTTACCTTCAGTGACCTGTATAGTCGGAACTAGGCCTATACTGGTAGTCTGAACTTGTAGGTTCAAATTTTGTCATGAATCATTCATTGGTTGATCTCATTGCAATCGATACACCACAAAATAAAGTTGACAAGTGACCGAATTACTTCTGCTCAAATGTAACAGTTAATTCACGCCTGTATATGATAAACAATCTAGGACTGCATGTTTGAAACAACAAAATTGACAGTCGCTTACAAATTCCAATGACTAATCGGGTCATTGAATCTGGCAATTCTCTGCACTTATTTCTAACCTCGGACAAATAAGTACTTTCAGTTAACATTTCTTTGCACTTCAATTAATGACACACTTAAAGGAAACGTGTGTCCCAGCTCACTGTTAATGTGTCGCACCTGATTTGCTCTGAAATCAACAACCATCCAGTTTCGAGGATCATAAAAAGATGAAGGGAATAAAATGTAAGCCTTGCAGCTTGGCTTTATATAGAGTTCCGTCATGGCATAGGTATTTTAAACAGCCATATTATCCATTGCAATATACCGTACAGTTTATTATTTTTTTTCCGACGAAAAGGAAGCACAGTAGGACACTGTGCCTTTCTGTAAATAAGACATTGTCAAATGAATATAATTTCGGGCAAGTTATTTTTTTTCTTCAATTTTCAACACCTGGCTCTCAGAATTCGTCAAAATAAACTGCGGTTTAAAAAAAAAATCATCCGTGCATATCTCCCATGACCTTCGACATAATTGACACGAAAGAGACAAATTGTTTTGGTCAATGGGTTTGAAATTCAATGATTTGGAATGGATTGAAACGAATCAGTATGTGCTTAGCGGTGGCAAAGTGGGCCTTCGCAAAATACAGTCTTTTATATATTTCAAGTATCTTTTAACGGACTTTTGTCTCGTTTAAAAGCATGCCTTGGAGGCGTTGGTGCGTGAAGCAGACAATTGATAGGGGAAAATACAGGGAAATCTGTTGGAGTATTCTGACTTTGAAATATCGCTGGAATGCCTCCAGTTCCAGCGGACCAGCAACTTCAGAGTAGCTGAACCTTTTATTTGAATATTTCAACAGAAGCGTCGAAAAAAACCCTGGATTACGTGGGTAAATTTGAGAGGGTGGGGGTGGGTTTCGAATCAAGCTTTACACAAATTATATTTTGCTAAAAATCAGCTGTTTTGGGTAGATAAGTCTAAATAAAGCTTCAGTTTGGTGTCGAATGTCGATGTCCAGTGTTCATGTCTGTGTGAGCCCAGTCTGTGTCATTTGTGTAATTTGTAATTATTCTAAAAGAAACTTTTGGTAAACGCCAATAGTATAGAGTCAGAAATGCCTTGTATCAATATACTTTGCTTATAATGATTCCAAATTTCTCAAACTGCTTATATTCTTATGATTTATTTACTCGAAATTCCCTAATGGGTTAGTTTGATGTTGTAATTGACAAACATTTCCACTCTACTGTTGGGACCCACCATTAGGTTCATCGCTACAAACCCTCATTGGTTTCTAGATGGCCCTCACTCACAACATCCCAAATATCTTCAATTATTGTCCAAATGCTACTGTGAAGTTGAGTGGAATAAAACCAAACTTGAAACTTGAGTTAAGCATTAGCTATAAACCATTTGCGTGAATTTCTCCGGAATGAATTTAGGAAAAAGTAAATGAAGAGGAGCTAATTCTGGTTGACTGTTGCTGCACTGGTTAAATTTGTCAACCTTTCCTTGACTCGGATCGGCAAAGTACCTTTTCTATTTGTCTAAATCGTTAGCATGATGCGGCGCCCCCTTTTGAAAATACACGACACCCCGCTGTTGTAAGTATTATTGTTCTCCACCAGACGATGTCGTATTGTCCCGAAGGACATGCGCCATTTGATGCCCTTTTGCAGTTTGCCCATGATACGCCATGTTCTTGATCAGAACGAAGAAAGGGGCGACATGATCCTCTATTTAGAAATCCAGCCCCCGCGGTCTCAACGCAAGGACGGCGAAACAGTCGCTGTGTTGAAAAGTCGACAAATAAAAATACATGTAGCAAGGACAGGGAACAAACAAACATGTTTCTCGGGGCAAGGGGCAATTAAAAGATTTGGAGCTGAATACGCTCCGTGTCACACAAGTCTCGACAAATTAGCGGTGACTTCTGTTGCTAATTCTGTAAACAGTTTCATTTCATTATATGAAGGCAGTGCGTACTTGTGAAATGAGATTTGAAGAAAGGTTTGTTTTTGACACAGTATGCATTGAACGTCCTTGTTTTTGGTCCGGTGCCCTTTTGCCATGATGACGCCACTAATGTCTCCATTAGCGCCTTCGAAGGTTAAGGCCCAAGGGAGCAGTTTTGTAACAAAAAAAGGTCAAAGAAGTTGCGAAGATAAATGCATTTTTAATTGTCGACTAGTGAAAGTTCAATTCTTTCACCAAATTGGTGGAAGGTCGCTTTTAATTGTTCGGCATTTAGGACTCGCCTGCAGCTAGTGACATTTTTGATTACATTTGTGACGAATTTGCCGTCAAGGCAAAACTGTTATTCTTGGCAAAATACACCGACTGATCTTTTAATGGATTGTGCATGATGTGTTACCTTAACCTTCTCTGAACTTGCTCATTGGGAAAATCCATTTCAAAACGAAGATGAGAACAACATCAAAACAGCATTTCACTGCCTCCTCTCCTCTGTTGTGGCAGTATTATTTATCCGTTAGTTGTAACTGAGGTTGCTGTTTTATCGTTTTAGTAGTTTCATAATGTCAAATCCTTAGAAGTCAGAATTCGTTGTTTTAATCCTAAATTAAAAGGTAAATTCTTTTTGGAAGTTAAAGAATGTTCCTCGAGTTACCCTGCCAAAGGTCCATCCTGTGAACGACTTCTTGATTTCAAAAGTTTTAGCCTTCTGGACCGTCTTTCACAAGATTTGACTTCATTTCAGGTTATCGGCAAGATTTGCCAAGTTTACACCCACAAAACAGGGAAGTTGGACAACGTTACAATCATGTGGGGCTTTTTCATTCAATGACACTCAATTCAAACCCAGGAAAGCCAGGGCACTTTGATGAGGTCAACCCCCAACCCCCAATAATTCTCAATAATAAAGATACCATATCAATTGCTTGCATAGGTGGAATTTCCACAATCCCTTTTTTTTACCTAATAAAAGGAGTTCTGATTCACAGGAATTTTAGGCACCCTCGGTCTTTTCAGCGTAACGCGATTAGTACCGGGATTTTGCCCTCAAAGATGGCATAGATTGATAGCTTTCCCCCGGGCCACGTTTTGTGGTGGGAATTTCTCAGATTTTAATCAACTTTCTTTCAAGAGCTGGTGGTTACTGGGGTTCGATTTTTGGTGGTTTTATGGGGAAGGTTGTGCGGGCAATTTCGATTGTGTAAAACCCACAGAGGAGACTTTGGGCAACAGAGGGCGCTATTTACAAGTCTCTAACTAATATTTTGAGTGATTCAAGTCACTGGGCGAAACACAAAGCCTCTAACTTGAAACTCGATTCAAGACAAGAGGAGGTTCGGAAGTGTTGTACACAAGACACTTCATGCCATTTTTTTAAAATATATTTGTATTAAAGCTAATGGCTTGATCTACAAGCGTTGACTCTTAAACTACTTTCGGAATGGATTTTTTCCCTTTCTCCATTTTCCTTCTTTATTTTCCCCACATGAAAAGGAATTTTGCAATACCTAGCTGATGTAAATTTCGCAAAGGGCTCACGAAGAACGTTTTAATAGAAGCCCAGAATTTTTCAGCCTGAACACCTATGTTTTGTCTGTAATATACCGAGGCCTACCCATCGAGTTTGCGAACCTAAGATCAAGAAACCATGAAATGGCGGCGAACTTCAAAGCAATTGGGCATTGTGTTTCTATAGATATTATATTTGCGCGATAAAATACCAAAACTCCTTTCAAGAGAATAATTCGCCAAAGTACACTTGGCCCGAAGAATACTTATCAAGCATTCAGGCCACGTGCATTTTTGTCAACATCTATTATGGCTTGGGCTGGTGTGGGTTGAATTTTCAAAACCTTTCCTGCCGGGCGGTGTAGCCCAAACAATAACCCCTTTCAGGGTTTTCGTTATCCAGCTTCTTTCCCCTAGTATTAAGCAATACATTTGTGTTTTGCAGTGCATGGTGCATTCGTCGTAACGTTTCCTATACTCGGATAGGTTGTCTTGCACGGCAAGCGTCTTGATATGCGTACAGATTATGCAAAACAACACTGCGTCCGTACATGTACCTCCATATTGTGACCATTCATCCGGCGCCTTCTATCGTGTACTCGGTAACCCTATGTTCTATGAGTAAAACATCCCAGCCATTGACCAATCAACAGCTTTGGCCGAATTTCTGCTCTGAATGACGTCACAACTTCTGAAGGAGGCTTCAATTGGCTGGCGCGCGCGGTCGCCTAAAATTTTACGTGCACTGATTATATCAGACGTTAACTTTCTAGTGTGACTCCGCACATACATTCTCGTGAACGTCTGATCCTTATTTTATAGGGGCGTTTCTTAGAGGGTTTGTATCCGCAACACCTCAGTTTCGGCAATTCACACCAAAAATGTTTTACTTGTACTTTATCATTTTGCTTCAACAAATAAAGCCACTAAACCCCGAGCTGTACTGCTCAGAACGGGAAGGCAAAAAAAACCTCTATTGTTTGAAAATGACCAAGCCCACTAACTGTCACCCCCTCAACAAAACAATTGAGGACAATCCCGCCCCCTCCCCGAAAAACCAACGGTTATTCCATGCTCTTTCTGTAACAAAAAAATAACTAAACGTCCATCCTTCCATGTTTTTCAGGACGCTTGGCACCGCCTACACGTTTGCCGAGGACCAGATCTTCGACTACCCGTGCCGGAGAATCCCCGGCTTTCAGAACCGCCAGCTCCGCTACTGCGAGCAAAACGAGGAGTTTGTGCCGACGGTGGCAGAGGGCGCTAAACAGGGCATCGATGAGTGTCAGTTCCAGTTCCGCGGCAGGCGGTGGAATTGTACGACTATCGAAGGGGACGAGTCCGTCTTCGGCAAAATTTTGCAATTCGGTGAGAAAAACCTGAAATTTAGATTTTGACGTTATTTGTCATTGTAATGTCTTATTGTTTTTGTAGTTTTACTATCTATTACTTAATCATTATCTTTTACATCTTTCCATAGATCCAATGACGTTATAATAATATAAATCGATGATATAAATTAAATATTTGACAAGATGTGATTTTTGCTCTGAACTTTTCCCATGATCGCTTTAAAACAAGAAAAAACACATTGTCTTTTTTAATGTCGAGTTTAAAAAGAAATGGTCGATTGACTCAAAGAGGTTGCTCTATCCGGTCTATTAAAAAAAAAGAATCAAAAGATATAAAGCCAACTTTGTATTTTTTTTAATACAGCGTAACATTCTTATCATTAAAACATTCTACATAGTTTAATGTTTATACTAAGTATGTTTGATGATTGGTGTTTTGAAATATGTACAAACATATACCACATTATAATCCAAATGCAACATGTTTTGTCAAACCTATATCGTCATTTATGGGGACACTATCTTATAATTTGTAATGACCTCCCGTTTCCCTGATTGCTCTCTACACTATAATCACTAATGAACTGAATGCACACTTTAACTTTTCCTGTTTGGTTATTTTTTTTTCTTTCTGAGAGCAGGTTCGCGAGAGAAAGCGTTCGTCAACTCCATCTTTTCCGCTGGTGTGGCGCACTCTATCAGCCGTGCGTGTTCCCGCGGGGATTACATCGGATGTAGCTGTGATACCAGACACCAAGGGCCTGCTGACAACCCACACCACGTAAGTATAGAGAGCTTACATTATTTCAGGCTTTGATCGTTCAAAGGTGTAAACAAAAAATTGTAATTGTCCTCCAACTGATTATGAGAAATGCTCCAATGATGTCACTTCATGTCACTCAGAAGTGCTTTTCACTGACCGAGAGTATTGGGTACCATACTACAGTTAAGGCATGTGGCAACCTCGTTCCCCATGGGTACGATCTTGCTGCGCCATGTTGTTTCCCATCATGCCTTACGCGATAAGGAACGCGCACGCGCTCATGGAGTCGAGGCTGGGCATGTGGCTATTCTTAACCATTTGCACCAAAATGCAGCATCGAATACTTTCATATTGGGCCGATATGGTTCAAGTGAGGTTTTTATGTATTCAGTATACATAGATCGTGTGTATGTATACGTTTAGGACCAATATTTACTGATATACAGTCGAGTCTCGTTATAACAAACTCGTTCGGACCTAGCCAAAAGTTGTTTGTTATATCAGAATTTTGCATTAAGAGGAACATCAGTCCCATTCATTGTGCATATAAAAACAGTCGGGACCAAAGCTTTATGTTTGTTATAACCAGAATTTTGAATGAACAGAGTTTGTACTAACGAGAGTCGAGTGTACATGTGTTTCCAGTATAAACGGTCTGTTATATGGAGGGACATTTTTCTACCCAAACTATTTGCTTCTTCGGACATTCTTCGGAGCGCGCATCTCAGCTCACTGGCGTCTTGGAATTAAAGAAAAATGGATTCCAGAATTGTGGGGGAAAACAGACCAAATTTAAAAAGCCATATTCTTATTTTTTTTATCGACAAGACAGCTTTCCGAGGATTTTTGGGCATACCAAAGTTTTAGGGTTGCAATTCCTTGATGGTGTCCGCAACAAGACAAGAAATAAAGGAACACTGGGCATTTTGCCTGAAGTTACTTTGTATGATAAAATAATATATTTATAAAAGGTGCCGTAACTTTTAGTTTTCACTGTAAGAACTTGCAAGCAGTTAAACGGTTTTATTTATCCTGTCTCACAGATAATCCCAAACGCCACATGGCGATGGGGTGGCTGCAGCGAGGACGTCGAATTTGGCCTGGAGTTCAGCCGGAAATTCATCAGCCCCAAGGAGCATTGGACAAGGGCCCGTGTGATCATGGACAGACACAATGACGAGGCTGGACGAAAGGTGAGGAAATGGGACAGGAATTAAGACTACTGTCTCCGGAAACCTATATAATGTTTCTCACAAGGCATCATAAGGTGTAAACTTATCGTTAGATCGCAAATGTTTATGCCGCCTTGCAAAACACGAGTTCCACTGAGAAGTAGCCAAAATCACTCTTTTTTTGCGGCAATACGGCATTGGAACTAATTGTTGTCAGAATAAAATTAATAGCCTACCTTATAGGCGTACGTTATCGGTGAGCTTCTTTTGATCTCTTACAGGCAGTAGCAGATAGTCTGGAGCTCAAATGTAAATGCCACGGCATCTCTGGGAGCTGCGAGCTGAAGTCCTGTTGGTGGCAGATGGTACCATTCCGCAGGCTGGGTGCCAAACTCAAAGACAAGTACGACAGTGCGGCCGAGATGCGAGTCGTGCGCCAATCGGACCCACGCGGTCGCGTGGAGGTCCTCGAACCCAAATCGCTGTTGTACAAACCCCCGACCAAGGCGGATCTGATCTACTACGACCCGTCACCAGACTACTGCAGACTCGACCCGGAGTTGGGCTCCCTGGGCACGGTGGGACGGACCTGCAACCGGACATCGGACGCAATAGATGGATGCCAGCTCATGTGCTGCGGACGGGGGTACAACACCATCCGGAGACAGGTCGTGGAGAGATGTAACTGCCAGTTCGTCTGGTGTTGTAAGGTGGTTTGCGATGAGTGCGTCCGGAATTACGAGGTCCACACGTGTAAATAAAGGGACTATTGTTTTGTGCACACTTCTTTTCCTGTCAGGAAAAGGTGGTCAGTTATCAAGAGCACGGTTGGAACATGTTTGTTCTTAGCTCATCGAAAGAGTGTTTCCATGCAATCCAAAAAGTGCACTGAGTTGGGCTTCAACAGCTTGTACAGTTATGCATAACAATGACATCTGTTCAACGCACTCATTACATTCATGTTGTAAAATGCACCATTTCTATCTGAGCCAAAAAACTGAATAAGCATATTTGGGCGTACTGAATACATTGTAAATATAAGCTGGATTTGATGCTGATTAACTTTACCTCTAATCTGTTGAAGGTATAATTATAGTACAATGTACCGAATAATTCTCTTATTTCTCGTTGTCTTAACAAGAAAGAACACAAACAAACAGTTTGCATTCGTTTCGACATTTTACAGGTGCATTGGGGAGGGGGAGATTGTCATCTTGGTATTTTCCCTTTTCCAGTAAAAGAAAAAGACAAAAAATATTGGTTTGTATGATATAGGGATTTTGATGGCATTCAAGAACGAAGCCATTACATTGTAATGAAAATACGAGCCCATGTTATTTTCTCTTGAACTTGGCACTCGCCTAACATAAAAATCAATCGCGATTGAATTTGTAGATATTGTTCATGACTTTGTATATAATTATTATTAATTGTGATATAGGCTATTGAATCCAGCATTGCAGGACACATGTAAACTTTTAAGCCCTGGCATTTTGTTCGGAAGACATTTTGTCTGGCATCCAAAATCACAAAACACATTATTGCAGTAGAGGGTTCTTTAAACCCAGCACCAGTCCATAAACTTTCTTGCAAGCACACATAGCTGTTGCATGGGAAAGCTGGTAAGACTTTCGTCTCCTTCTATTAAATCTTGCTATGATAGTTATACACTTTGTGCAAAATTGGATGAATTGTGTAACTTTAACTTAAAACGCAAACACAGCTCAAATAATAATGTGTTTACTGTTCTTTTGTACGAAGGACTCGCTGCGATCTTGAAGATGTATTTTTAATTTATTGAACTGTTTTGAAATTTCAAAGTTATGATTAATGTTAACTTCTTGTTGGCTCATGAACTTCATGGCAAATATGAACTTGAATCCAACGAGTTTGAGATCTATAAAATCAAATTTCTGCTGTATCTGACCGTTTTTAGAACAAATTTTGAACTATTACTTTCGTTTGTAAATGAAGCACGTGTAATATGGCTTGGCATTATTTTCAATATACATTGTAGCTTTTTGAAGACATGAAAATCGTCTTTGTTTTAAGACAATGGATTTTAAGTAACATTTACTCTTTTTACAATATTACCACAACAAAGTAAAATGAAATTGATAAAACCCTATATTAGATACATTTGCGATTCAATACTTCATTTCAAACTACTGTTGTAAATAACGAGTTGTATAAATGACAACATTCTCCTAATCATGTTTTGAAATCTAAACTATTTTTTTTTTAAATCATTGATCGTTTTACTGAAATTTGCCGTTATGAATTTGCAAGTTCATGAACATGTACGCGATTTACCGTAAAAGCTACATTTCTTTTGGTTTTGTAGGTGAATTTTGTTATTATAGAAACTGACTTATATAGAGTTGCAGTATATTCCATTGTATTTATATAAACAAGGCCTTTTTTGCAACTATTAATGTCATGAAATAAACTTAATATTATTTCTGTATTCGCATTGGTCTGGTTAATATTTTTTTGTCCTTTTTTAATTTTCAGGGTCTGACAGAGGAAAGCATGTTGTAATTCTCGCCGATGTTTTCAGTCTAGAACTGGACCTGTTAGGCCTGCATTTTGTATTTAGTAATGATCCGCATTCCCGTGAACCGGCAACTTGCAGCAAGTTCAGGCACGACTTAACAAAAAAATTACCCTTGTAGTAAATGAACCATAAACAATGTCTACATTATAAAAAGTGGAAAGATTGGGAGAAAGATTACCAGCCCAATCTCTGAATCCTGCTAATACAGTTACAGTCAGCTCAGCTCATTCATAGCATAGTACTGTACACTTCATGTCAACTTCAAAATGAGGCACAGTCTTGGGCATTTCTCTCTGAACTACCTGAGTAGTGATATTAATCAGGGATTAAACTGCTTTAACCCTTAAAGGGCCGGGCGGAATCCCCCCCCCCCTCAATTTTTTCCGCGATACCCTTGCAAAAACATTTTTTCCCCGACCCGAGCTTTCCTGACTTTTTAGCCTCGAGTCTTGCGCATCTTTTGATACCAAACACATACAATTCCGACAATGGGTTGTCACGCAGCGATTTTTTTTTGGGGGGGGGGGGCGCTACGCGCTGTGAAAAATGAATTTCCCCAAACATTTATATGTAGTGTACACAAAGCAGAAGTACCATTGGTGCATATGAATAATTAATTAGCCATAATTCCGAAACCCTTTGACATAATAGTCACGAAATTTCTTGGGTTTGTTCATATTAAGTTGTTCTATGCAAGCACTGAGCCCCCCCCCCCCCCCCCCCCAGCTGTGAATGGTCAAAATAACCCGGCTCCTTTAGGGTTAAAATGTACATATTTGTATGATTTACAAAAAAAGAGAAATAATGATGAGTGGCTTTGCACAACGTTCACTGACTGGAGCAAATCTGTCTTTTAATACCTACCAGGAAAGTGGGGGCGCCCTACCCTGCGAGCAGCCAGCTCGTCCTGATTCACTCTTTTTTCAGAGGATCAGTGTCAGATCTTGAACCGAGATAATCGCTTTGTGCACGATCATAGAGAGCGTAGTTTGGCGTGCGTATATTATGTAGGCGGTGCAAACAAGCTAAACAAGTCCCGCCTTATTGGACTCCAACTGAAGTCCATTTAAAGTTAGAATATACCATCTTTGTTATTTGAGTATTTTTTTTTTTCGTTTGTCGCAACAAATGCTCAAACTCCAAAGAAGGGCCCGAGTCCATCGAAAGTCCAGTCACAAGTAAATCACAAGTTCAGTCACTTCCTTCACAAGATTATGTGAAGCTCATCAGAGTATCCCAGCACCCTGTTTGCAGGGCGGGGGGCACGAGCGAACCACGGACCCAAATAATTCGGATTGGGTGCGTTCATTTAGCTCACCCGGGTCGCCGACACGGGTAAAGGCAGACGGGTACCGCGGGCCACGGTGACGCCCTTAGCCGTGGCTGTATAGCCACTAACAAAACTCCCTTTTCGGATTGGGTCTTACTCTTAGTTTGACGGATTTACTACTTTTTAGTAGTAGTTTAAAACGGCCGTTTCAAACCTTGCAGAGTCATGACCTTGATGACGCGCAGGTCACCGGTCACGCAAAATCCAACCAATCAGAGCGTGAATTCATCAGAGTATCCCAGCGTCCTGTTTGCAGGGCGGGGGTACGAGCGAAGGTCCGTGGTGGAACTTCGTGACGCAAGGGGGCGGTATATAACCGCAGTGTCGGATTAGTTGGTTATGCACCGCGCGCACACACGGGTGAAGGACTTGATTTCATGTGTAGAAGTATACATTGTACATGTCCCCCCCCCCCCCCAATCATTTTCGACCCTGAAAAGCATAAATCCAAAAAGACCAGGATTCCTGATCAAATCCGACCGCGGTTTTGAGAGTGTATTTATCATGGAATGAACAGAAAACAAGATAAGGTTGCAAGTTAATTTTAGCCGTATTTGGCCAGCCACCATTGCAAAGACCAATGTAGTCAAGCTCCTAGACATTATGGAATTATACGTAGAGTTGATGTGTGGTTTTAATGGTCATGAACACAAATGACGTATTCAGTTTTGATTTTACTTTAAAAAAATTCCCCAAAAATTAGTTTATCACTGGTATTAGAATTCATATATTTTACCATGGATGATTTTTTTTTTAAAGTTTGGGTAATTTTGCAAATTTGATATTTGCATTGTAAAACGTCCCAAGCTCACTATAAATATTTGAACCTCTTGCAGACATGCAAATCCATTGCATGTACATTTTTTCCAAGCCAAAGCTTTACTTGTTTTTTGTTGACACGTTTTGACAAATGCTTAAGTAAGTATTTGTAAGTACTGTACTCATGATTATGTAGTCGATTTGGACAAAATACTCCGGCCAGTTTTCCAACATCCATAATTTTTCTAGTTATGGGTCATTATATTAATTTAGGGTCCAAAGCAAAAATTGTTACCGGCATTGTCCCTGCCACCTTGGTACTTTGTAATTTGCCATTCAAACACTATTTAGAATTACTTAAACTGAGGTAGGCCTATGCTATTCATATCACTCTTGAAAGACGACTGCATTAAAGGAGTGCATGAAAATTATTTTCAAAACATATAGATGCAACAAAAAAAGAAAGAAAATGTGGATCACAAATTTATTGAATGACCCATATTTAATGAAAGTTTGCCTTTCATACCAGTCTGTGTCCATCCAAATTACCTCTCTCATATCTTTTAGTGTCCGAATATCTTTATAAAATTCCTCATTTTGCCGTTCCGCCTGATGGACAAAATTCACTACCCTATTTCAAGTTCTCTGCGTTTGTTGATCGAGGAAATAAAATACAAAGTTCAATCCAAAAGTTCACGTTACAACATTACCCACCTTCGGCAAAACTCAGCTATTTTCCCTAGTATACATTTCTATACTACACAAAACACAACACCCAAAGCGGCAAGGCAGTTTGAAACGAGAGCTAATAAAATATCACGAAACAATTCCACAACATACAGATCACCTATTCACAACGCAAAATTAATTAGTTGTGACAGGGAAGGATCATTACTAGAGGCGACAACGCGTATCGTTTGCCGGATGATTATTACAGTTGGTGTATGATTTATATTTCTCCTTGCAGTGTTGCGTTTCCTAAAACCTTGGGGTGATAGCGATATCTGGTTATTGCTCTACTGGGAACATTTCGTCGGTTTGCCCCGGGGATCCGGGATAGTGGAGGGAGACGAGCACGGTGTAAAAGACCGTGTGAGGTGGAGGAAAAAGTTCGATCAATCACTTTAGCGTCTC
Organism: Patiria miniata; assembly: GCF_015706575.1. Lineage (NCBI taxonomy): Eukaryota > Metazoa > Echinodermata > Asteroidea > Valvatida > Asterinidae > Patiria > Patiria miniata. Next base: position 4,229,239 of record NW_024037072.1, on the reverse strand, counting down.
ATGTCTGTGCATTTGGCGTCCAGTTGTCACGTCTTGAACCAGGGTGTGGCAAGGAATATTTGAAACTGCATTAGGTGGTTTAGCTCGATGAACCGAAGTTCCCGAAAAGTATAGGCCACGTTTTCCACCGTACGACTGGATTAATTGATATACACCCACACACCTTGTAGATAGCGCCCTCTACCGCCGCGGTGGTTTGACGCACACACAATCCAAACGCACTCGTTCTGGACACAGAGCAGTTTCTCTGAAACTTTCAATTTGCTTGTGTAACTTGTTCGAATTTCGTAGACCGGGAAATACACACCTCCAAAAATGGCCACAAAGAAGTCCTTCCCGTTTTCCCAATCCTTAAGGACGCCCCCCCCCCCAAAAAAAAAAAACCAACCAAGGTAGACTGTGCCGCTGTCGTGGATTGCGGGCCTATTGCCTTATCTGCAACGCTCAGGTTCCGCCCCCAATTACCCGCCAAGCTCCACATATTTTACGGATGATTGAGTTTCGGCACTGCAGAAATCCTTAGCGTTGTGATAGATCTATACATGTACATGTAGGTAGCGAACACAAGAAAATCAATACGAGCTACACTGGGACCCCACCCATAGGAAATCCCGGCATGCGTCTTAGAAACGGTGTGACGTCATTCATTGACATTATAATGACTTGCAAAGCTGTGAAACAGTAACCATCGTAACTTTTTGTGGCCACCTATTTGCTGCATGTTGAACGCTGCCCATCTGAACTTGCTATACGGTCCTCTATAAGGATCACGCTGTGTGCATTGCGTGCTCTGGTTTACTTCGCTATATGAACAGGTATTTGCTAAAACCTGTTTGGTAAGGCGGCAAATTTGAATGTGTCACTTAATTGCTTTCACTTTTGCTATCAAAGAAGGCATTAAACAAAGACAGAATCCTCCCAACAACAGTAGAAACTTGTTCTTTTTCGGCATTTGGCTGTTAAGTTTTTTGTTATTCTTGGAGTCGGGAAAACATTTGCAAGAGTACGAATAGGAGTACGAGTACTTTGGGTATTATGCCATTGGGTATACGAGTACGGGTATTTTTTTTTTCTTGCGACTAGGACTGAGTACGTTGAGTACATTTTTCAGTTCTAAAAAAAAGTAGTACGAGTAAGAGTTCCACAGTGTAAGGCGATATAGTAAAACCTAATAATATAATCACGGCCTAAATCATAGCCCCATTGCATGAAACCAATATCTCACGATACAGGAATCGAACTTAACACCAGGGAATCGGGAGTGGGGGAGGCGTCTCCACGATTCAGCTTGATGGGTTATGCTTTTCTTTTGACCGATTTAGTTTGCTCTGTCTGTTAATTTTCTCAGATGATATTTTGAAGATAATTTACTTTTTACACTAGTATGAGTCACCATTTCCTTGTTACTTCGAACCCAGCAACAATTATTTCATCAACTTACGATCGGGCACCAATCTTGCCCCGAGTTCACCCTCAGTCTGGGCTCCAGTTCACGGATCAAGTTGAATCTCGTTTTTTTAATAAACACCGAACTCATCTTTATACCTGAAGTAATTAAAGCAACTTGTGCTGACCGCAATCAGAGAAACCAAATTACTTTCTTCAAATGAAATAAAAAGTAAGAATACAATGAATCTACAAATCAATGAGAATTTTTTTTCCTGCCCCGCAGACACGGGTCTGATGGTCGCCATATTGATTGTCCATCTCTCCGCATTTTTATCTCCTCTGTATATTCCGGGACCCCAACCCCTCAATTCAGCTGACCAGAATTCATTTTGATGGCTGATTTGGTATTCCACGGGACGCGAAGTTCCCGCCAGTTGGTCATATATTTGTGTATTTGTCGAGACATTAATCGATTTGGGGTTATTGGGTATCACGTGAACATATGCAATATAAACACCCTGGGGACATCAGGACTCAAGAGGACCGCTCGAGTTTCTCATATCATTGGCATATTGAAGTTTCATTCTGCGATGATTTACATTATCGAGAAAATGAACACACAAAGAAGAGAGAAGTTGTCTGTTTCATCATGGAGCGATGATCTTCTGTGTGGGTTAGCGGACTGGGATTTACTTGAACATTTGTACTTTCATGCAATTATTGATGACATCCGCTGAAAATGTAAATATAAATGCGAAGCATTCGTAGCAAAATTCACGAGTATTGAAAAGCGAAGTCGAAGCACAGAAACTCGTCACATCACTAGCCAGCCTGGAGTCCATGGCCTCGCCGTTATAGCATCAAATCCAAATTGAATGGAGCTGAAAGGAAGAAAAGAGTTACTTAGTGAAAAAAAATGGGCTAAGCAAAAATCTGATGAGAATATATGTTTTTTTGTCACGGTGGAATATAATATGTCGCTTGACATACTGGTTAAGTTGGGTCTTTAAAGGGAAGATACAACATTTGCAAACATCAAAAAACGAAATGATCAAATTATCACGAAATATCTTACTGGATTGTTAGGGAAGGACAGTCTCAAGCATCCTGTAAAGTTGTGGCTCCTGGTATGCTGGAATTTTCAAGAAAAACTGTATTTTTTTCAACGCTGGTCGGCCGACCAGTGCTCCTAATTTTTCATATTTAGTTCGTCTGCATTTTCTTTGCAATTGATTACACACCTGTGAAGACTACAAGCCTGCTAGACTGATTACCTTACAATTCCCCAAAGTCTATGAATTGCTCCGTTTCCTCTTAAGTGGGGTCAGGGAACCAGACTACAAGAATATGATTGGTTTTCTTGGTTTTTTTTTCAAGCATATTCGAACCCAAAACGTGAAACAAGTCAGTGTAACAATATTTGCAATAACATACTAATCCTCCAAATCCATTTATTTCTGAAAATTGCAGCAAAAGCAAATGTTGTACATTCCCTTTAATTGACCCTGTCTTGTCTCGTCAGGAATCCTCAGACCCCACCACCACCATGCCAATGACTCCTTTTACAACAAAGAAATACTTTCCCAATAACCTCTCCTAAGTAGGAGAAATTTACCTTGATTCACCCAACAACAAACCCTCAAAAACGTTCTAAGTATAATTTTATCTGATCCTCAAAAACAGACATTTTTATGTCTCTTTTTGAGGATCAGATATACTTGGAACGTTTTTGAGGGTTTGTTGTTGGGTGAATCGAGGTAAATTTCTCCTATTTAGGAGAGGTTATAGGGAAAGAGAAATTTGACGAAACCTTTCGGGATTCTATAGAAACGGGCCAGAAAACAAGCATACCAACACGATGCCACATACAAATCTGACTATTTTGGCTGTACTGAGAAAAGGAGAATTAAATTGCATCCCTAAATACCAAACAGTCATGATTATCCTCTCCAAATTGAGCCACTTAGTTTCAAAGTGTTGTGCATGAAGGTCATGATCACGCATATCTCTCTGGAGAATTTGAACAACTGAACAGGGAATGGCTATATGCAATAATTACATCATTCAGGCTCACTCACTCGATTCAGGTTTGCGAAGTGATCATTTTGTATACGTTAGCTTAGCCGAGTATCAAGGCTATAGAGCTGAACTATCTAGCGAGGAACGCCCTTCCCAAAATGAGTCCGCTGGGGATTGGTTTTGAGGACTCTAACGAAGTCAACTTGCACACTTCCTTCCCCTGTACTGAGAAGTAACGTTCGGAAAAATTACGCACCTACCCCACCCCCAAGAAAACAAGTGGTGACGAAGTGATTTTTGCTTTCATTCGAAATCCAGTCATCTTCAGTGATGGCACACCCATGACGAACTCATTCGACTTGTCATTGATAATGAATTCATGTTTTCGCCAATATTTCCCCTCCCGTGCAGTGGGATGTGGAACTAACCCAATGGCGGTGATGTCTGTGACCATGCGGTACAGAAGAAAAGTCTTACAATTCTAGCCTTGAATTACTGACAAAATAAAGGGACTAGCTTTCTTCGAGGGGGTTGTAAAATAAGAACTCCGCCCATGTTTAGGAAAAAGTACATGTTTGTTCCACATCTAACGAATGCTTCTGAAGAAAAAAAACCCAGATCAGTTTAGAAATTCACTGCCATTTTTTTTTATCACATCACCCATCGCCCATCCTTCAAATGGTTAGTTTCAATTTAAGTATTTTTCTTGTTACTTAAGACGCAGCATTTTTGAGTGGTAACAGCACATAACTATGTTTCTATATTAAGCATACAGCATGATTACATTATCTCTTCTTGCTTTGCGAAAAGTAAATCATTTTCCTGATAGTTTGTTTAAGAGAGCTTCGCCAACAGAGGGCGCTGTCACTTCACAAGCCGTGAAATAGATTTTGTTTACAAGGTCATTTTTGGGTAATCCAGGACTTTGATTTTCCGTTCGTGATTGGTTGTTCAAAAAGCTTAATTTCCGCCCTGATGACGAAATATGTCACCTATTGTTTGCTGCTGTAATGATGATAAATACGACCAAACACGGTGCGCGCTACGCGCTATGGGAATGTGGCTCGCACTATTAGGTGCACAGAGGGAGTAAGTTCATTGTGACCGGAACAGCCAGTCATTCATTCATAACGAGGCCAGAAATGTAGAAATGGCGACACTCAGACTGCGCTGTCTGCTTCTCATTTTAGCGCTGGAAATCACTGTTTACGGTAAGTCTTACGTTTTAGTCCCATGGCGTCTGTTTTAAGATATCATTGGGTACAGGTGTGCCAATTATGGTGGATTTTTATTGCTCTTTTCCGTGTGTTTTGTGCAGTTTGTACGAGAAGACGTTTTGTGTTGTTTTTGAGCGTGTGTTCACTGAACGCCATAACGTTTGTACACAATGCCAACTGCAGTGCAGAGTTGCTGGATCAGTGAGCGACTACACTGCAACTTTCTGTAACATTGTCTTTGTAATTGTATTGGAGCAACTATAGAATGCAGGGCCACGCCGAAGCAAGGTTTTTTTATTTTGCCTGGAGGCGTGGATGGAATAGGAGTAATAGATATGCGGTAATCCTTACTTTTAGGACACCTCTGTTTTGTACGAGTTCTGTTCAAAACTGACTTTTGCAGATGACTGTCCAGTACCAAAGTGACTTTTGCAAGCTAGAGCAGTCTTTTTACTTCAGATAAACTCATGTTAGTTGTAATTTTGAAAGCACTTTCAAAGAAAATGTGACTTTCCTACCTTTTTTTGCAGTTCGCCATCTTGCATTTTTAATATATTTTCTGTTTGTCATCGTCGTCTTTAACCCCTCATAAATCAAAGCCCAGCCCTCTTTCTACAAAATTAAACCTGCTGATATTCAAGAGGTGTCATTGCCAAATGTTCAAATGTGCCAAGAAATATCAGAATGTCACTTTTGAGGGTCATTTAGTCAGCTGTTTTGGTGAGTCTTTTAACCTTATATAGGAAAGGGGTCCTAAAGGTAAGGATTACCAGATATGCAAACCTGCAAAAAGTGCTAAGTACAGCCAAGGAATGCACTGCACTTGTCTTCTAAGCTTCTCATGAAGGATCGGAAGGGAGGGCGTGCTTGTAAATGTGTTGGGGGCACTGTCTGGAGTGGCGGAGGCGCGGAGTCTTGGAGTCGCGGAGACGCGGGGCACTGGAGTGGCCGCAGTGGCGGAGGCGTGGAGTCGCAGAGACTCGCGCCGATAGAGGGCGCAATTCTCGGCGGAATGTTTTTGAGAACGAAGCATCCATACCCATTTCAAATGGGCGCGCAAATTAGGAAGGGAGGAGGGCGACGGGGCACTGTCTGGAGTGGCGGAGGCGCGGAGTCTTGGAGTCGCAGAATCGCTTTAAATGGGCGCGCAAATTAGGAAGGGAGGAGGGCGATGGGGCACTGTCTGGAGTGGCAGAGGCGCGGAGTCTTGGAGTCGCAGAATCGCTTTAAATGGGCGCGCAAATTAGGAAGGGAGGAGGGGGACGGGGCACTGTCTGGAGTGGCGGAGGCGCGGAGTCTTGGAGTCGCAGAATCGCGGAGACGCGGGGCACTGGAGTGGCGGAGGCGCGGAGTCGCGGAGTCGCAGAGACTCGCGCCGATAGAGGGCGCAATTCTCGGCGGAATGTTTTTGAGAACGAAGCATCCATACCCATTTCAAATGGGCGCGCAAATTAGGAAGGGAGGAGGGCGACGGGGCACTGTCTGGGGTGGCGGAGGCGCGGAGTCTTGGAGTCGCAGAATCGCTTTAAATGGGCGCGCAAATTGGGAAGGGAGGAGGGCGACGGGGCACTCTCTGGAGTGGCGGAGGCGCGGAGTCTTGGAGTCGCAGAATCGCGGAGACGCGGGGCACTTGAGTGGCGGAGGCGCGGAGTCGCGGAGTCGCAGAGACTCGCACCGATAGAGGGCGCAATTCTCTGCGGCTCCACGACTCCACGATCGATTTTCGGAGGTAGGTCGACTGCGGCTCCACGCCTCCACGCAGCCGTACGGAGGCGCGGATGTAGAGTAAAGTGGCCCTGCATTCTATAGTTGTACCATTGTATTATCTGTCCACTCTGTTGGCCTTTGACAAATATAGTTGTAAGTTTGACTACTGGTTAATTCTTTTGGGGGGTCAGACAAGTCGACCGTTGAGACAACTCGACTCGGGACAAGTCGACCGTTGAGACAACTCGACCGTTGAGACAACTCGACCGTATGTGCGATAAATGGAAAGACAAGTCGACCGTTGAGATAAGTCGCCTCGCATGTTTTGGGCCTAGTTTCGGGAATAGTATCGGGGATTTTGACGACGGCTGATCGCCGTTTGGGAGTGATGACACATGAGTTTTTTGTTGTTGCATATATTAACAGAGCCGATATCGCAGCGTGATTGTCCGTGCACATCGTTCGTTTTTTTCAAGGCCATGTGCGCGCATCCCCGGTCAACGTGGCCGTACCGTGCACGGTGGCATCGTTTTTGCCGGGCCTGTGCGCCCATTTGCCGGTCAACTTATCCGTACCGTGCACGGTTACATTTCCATTAAGTCGAGCAGTCTCAACGGTCGAGTTGTCCCGAGTCGAGTTGTCTCAACGGTCGACCTGTCTCAACGGTCGAGTTGTCTCAACGGTCGACTTGTCCCGAGTCGAGTTGTCTCAACGGTCGACTTGTCTGACATTCATTCTTTTGTGATTCTCAATTGCCTGTAAATCGATTTGAATAAATGTTGTCAGTGTTGTTTGTCTTGTTATTTTCTGTTTTTTTGTTTGTTTTGCATGCCATTGCATTTTCCAACATGTCCAAAATGTCATTTAAAAGAGGTTTTTGCAGAGCGGGCTGCCCCGATAAAAAAACCTAAGAATAAGAATTAGGATGACCATGTTGTTTTGTCAAGTGGCGTCAGGATGCTACATTCTTTCCAATTTTTTTATCGGGGCAGTCCGCTCTGCAAAAACCTCTTTTAAATGACATTTTGGACATGTTGGAAAATGCATCACCTTTCATATGAACACTATATTGACATTTGCCCGAGAAAGATTTTTGGGGAAAAATTTTGCCGTGATATTGCAGTTTGACATGTACGTACATCAATGTGAATGAGGCCCTCTAGTGACAGCACAAAATTGTGTTGTCAATAGAGGGCCACTTTGAAATCAATGTAAACATGGCAAACTGCAACACCACTAGTCCGAGTATTGACTCTTCAAATTGCTTTTTTTAAGGCATTGGATATTTGACATTAAACCGGTCCCCGATTATTTTCATTGTTGAACCGGTAGTGCACTGAAGATGCGCAGTGAGTTTTTTGGGCACTTAGATGAATCTTCGTCTTTTTCTGTGCTTACATTGTTGTCTGACTTCAAGAGTCGGAATCAGACGTATTGCAGTTTTGGACTTTATTTCCCTTTAAAAAAAATCTCCAGAGCCACAAATAAGAAAAAGAAGATGAAATACACATGTAGTCTGCATTAAATGTAGGATTCTCTTACTTTGGGAGAATGAAAAAAAAATCAAAAATGAGTGGCGCGACTGCGTCTTAAACTAGAACCAACTTGTTAAAGGGAATGTACATCATTGGCTTTTGCTTTAATTATCAGAAAAGAACTATTTGAGGGGTTAGTATAATAGATCAAATATTGTTTAACTGACATGTTTGAAGTTATGTGTTCAAAAATGCTTGAAAAACCAAGAAAAACAAAACTGTTTAAGTAGTCTGGTTCCCTGACTCCACTAAAGATAAAATGGATCAATTTATAGATGTCGGAAAATTGTAACCTAAGGGAACCAGTCTAGCTAGCCTGCACCCGTTCATGAACATAAACCAATAGCAAACAAAATTTAGACTGAAAAAAAATTGTTAATTTGGAGCAGTAGTTGAAAAATAGTTAGGTTTTTCCAACGGTGGTCGGCCGACCACTGTTGTAGGCCTATAGATGCGCATGCGCAGAGAAATGCCAGCTCAAGAACGAAAAAATGCTGTACTGGTTGACGGTTCTTTAAACACATCATTTTATTTACATTTGGACCAGACTGGGACCTTGAGTGCAGAAAAACATGCAAAACGAATGCAGGCCAACTCTACTCACTCTTCAACCGACACAAAATTCCCCAAAAGTTTCATGAGGCAAAGACAAGGTCCTCAGCATTTCACCAGCCAAGTTAGAGGTCTCAATTCAATTTTTAAGAGACTTTTCTTCCTTATTTTGCACGAAAGAGTGAAGCCAAGTGATTTCAATTTGAAGCCTCCGACTAGAGGCTAAGACTAGACTGGTACATGTACGTGTCCAACACTATGAAAATAGTGACCTTTCTGGTGGCAGACCATGGAGAGATGTGTAGAAATACAGACTGGGTACCAGATGTTTCTTTTGACACAGTTGACTGATGCAAACCATGTTGGTCTGGTTGTTTCATGTGCCAGTCTATTCTCTTGTAATATTGCATGTTTTCAATACCTAAAGTTTTGGGACTCTCATACAGAGTATTGAGACTCCCAAATTTTCGGACATGATCTGGCAATAGTAGAGTCTGAGGTCCATCTAAATATGTATGCCTCACCTTTGAAAAAATGCATTGCCTACCAACACCATTATAGATTTCACCAAAAGGATTAAGATGATGGTTCTAGTGGATAACTTACCATACAGAAGGAAAGTAAAAAAACCCAAACAATCCCTTTGTTTTTCTGAGAGGTGCAGTTCAAGTAGATGTATTAAATCTTGATTTGAATGGCGAAGCAGTGACGTCATGTAGAACATGGCCAGTACTGAATCAATCCGTAAGAACAAGTATATGAACAGACCGGGGATGTATTTTTGAGATCTAGTGAGATCATTGTCACATATCGATCATATCGGCACTGGTCCCTGCCCCGGTCCCTTCATAACAATCGGTCAAACTTTATGCCGACGGGAACCAGTTTATGTCCACACTGGTTCCCGGTCTTCTCCACTGACATTTGAAATAAAGTTGTTTTTACAGATGTGAAACAGTCTGTACAAATGTATGTGATCATAATTCATTTATTCACGTGTGCTGCAACAATATTGGACTTCATCTCGAAAGAGGCTGTCCGCGGTCAGTTTTATGTACTTGTTCTTCAGGATCACATCAGCACAGGGCAAGCTCCGCATGACATTACTGCTTTCGCATTCAAACGAATTTGGATTTAATACATGTAGGCCCTATGTCTACAAACAAACAGGTGCTTTTTGGAAAAAATGGGAAATGTAGTTGAAATGATAGATACCTCTAAAGTTGACTTCAATGTTATCTTGAATGAAAGCACACTTTTTTAACAGGTCTGTACTGGCAAGTAGTAATAGTTTTTTTTTAAAAATGGGGGGGGGGGGGGGAAGATAGAAGCAAAAGCTTTGTATGTAGGTTTTAAACTGCATGTTATAAGTATATTGTGGATATTCCCTAGCTGTTAGTTGCAGTGATATTCAGACTTGCTATCACCTCCCTGAACGCTGGGTTTTTTTTTTTTTTTTTTTTTCATTGTAAATACTTTTATAAACAATAAACACATTTATATTCAAAATTTCTTGAAACAGTCATTGGTTTCATGTAATTTGTGTGTACTTTTTGTGATCATGATCATCTCACCAATTTGATAAATTGAGTCATGTGATGTCATTAATAAATGTACAAAAAATGTAGCTACATGTATTATATAAAATCCTTATATCCATTCATCTCATTAAGTCGATTGTTCCGTGATTGGTTTGACTTCAAATGGACATTTCTATACTAATGGCGTGTGTCTTTTTTTGTATCCGAGTGGTTCAAATGGAGATTTGTTCTTGATTGGTCTTTCACAAAGTGGACATACAGTTTGTAACATTTTAATGTTTTTATCGTAATTTTACAACTGTAACGGTACTTGGGTCTTATGACACCCAACAAGAGATATTTGAAGCTGCTGGAACTAAAACTGTTCTACATATGAACTCAAACACATGACATCCATGCAGTTGTTAGATTTTGTTGGATTCCAAACTTTACTGAATGGACATTTGCCCATCACAATTCATTATACTTCCTTTACTAGTGTTAAAAATATGTACAGGTTTACAAGTGTTAAAAGTATGGCACCGAGTTCAAATCTAATAATCTGTAAAAGAAAAGAATACAAGAAATAAAGGCAAATCAACATGAGTACAAACATTACTGGAAAGGTTTTTTGTGACCTAAAGATGCATAGCTTGCCACCAATGTTGACTCTGCTCAGGTTTCCTAAGTAATGACTAATGAATTTTTCCTGGAAAAAAAAGAAGCGAATCAGGTTAGCCAAGATTAAATTAAAGAGCTTGGTTGGGCATGCCAAGCCTTAAATGTACAGTCTCTGTCATCTTGATGTCTGAACCTATGAACCCTAACCTTCCTCAATCCTCCAAAGTCCTCCCGGCGATTTTGAAGGATTGAGGCTGAATGCAACATGCACATTTGGAGGATTGTGGATGATTAAGGGAACATGGACCTTAAGTATTTTTTTGGGTTGATTTTGGAGGATTGAGGCTGAATGGTGTTTGAAGAACAGGAGGATTTTGGAGGATTGAGGCTGAATGCAACATGCACATTTGGAGGATTGTGGATGATTAAACATGGATTCAGTATCGGTTGATTTTGGAGCATTGAGGCTGAATGGTGTTTAAAGAACAGGAGGATTTTGTAGGATTGAGGCTGAATGCATTTTTGAGAGGCAGGGCTGTTAGAACATTTTATAGGATTGAGGCAGTGGGTATCCTTCATTTAAACATAAACTTGCAATATTTTGGAGGATTGTGGATGGTTTCAGCAAAAAGGGTTAATATAAACTCCTTCATTTGTTGATTGTCTCACACCAGCTCGTACCTTTCTGCTCGGGATTTTCTGTCAAAATTCCTATCGTGTTCCAAGGTAGACACCGTACAAAGAGTTTTTCTCCGCCTGCAGTTCGACACTTTCAAACTTTTCTCTTGTCTTTGTTTTGGTCACAAAATACTCTAGTGAATTGCATGGATTTTGCTTTTTGTGTTTTTATAACCATGGGACATGTCAAAACAAATTCCTCAGATAAACATTGCCAATTTGTCATACTAGTAGTACATGCACATATGATGTAGATCTTTAAATGTTATAAAATAAAATAAAAAGTCACTTGTGCATGTACCAGTACATGCACCCTGTTAAACACTGTGTCTCATATTTTCCAGGTTATTTATCAATGGGTAAAAGTTTTTAACAGACCTTCTAAAAATTACCCCAAGAATGGATACAGTGTACACAACGAACAAATTTGTACTGCAATGTAAACTTATGATTTGGTGAAAGGTCACTATGGCCTGATGTTTGTAGTGCACTCGAAAGCGTCATTCAGTGGCTGACCGTAAAGGTTGCTGCCCTTTTTTGTCTGAATGTGAACATACGTGTACATTAACAACTTTGACCAGTAAAAGGCAGTGACTGGATAGATGGCACACAATGAGAAACGATGAGCAACAAAGACAGGAAACTGTCGTTCATTAACAAGTTGTCCTTACCCCGAAACTCTCTCTGCCGCAAACAGCTGTGATCCGGTCTCCTGTCTGTGCGAAGCCGTGCAAAGAACCGCGCGTACCCTGATCAGTTGTCTGTTCTACATTTTTGGCTGTTCGACCCCTTTTACTCAGGAAGTACTTGTGCCTTTGCGTAGGTCATTCCCTTTTCTGCTTTCTTTGGAGTAAATAGTTTAACGGGTGTTATTGATTTTGAATGAACGGGAAAAAATGAAAGATGAGTCTCTTTGGTTTTCAGTCATTTACAGTGTGAGTTTCTGAAGTTTCTCCTCAGCCAAGAAAAGAATTGAACTTTTTTGGATATTTAAGTCAGAACATTTTTTTTGGGGGGGGGGGGGCAGTAACTGTATTATATCGTCAGCAACACTACGAAGTAACACCCATCTACATACCAGTAAAAACTAGCATTCGGAGAAAATGGCATCTAAAGTTGAACGCCTTCTAAAATGACACTTTGTGTCAAAACTGCAAAGAATTTTCAGTTGGGTTTCTCGTTGTGGACACTTGATGAATTGAATTTATTAAATCTGCTGTTTTTCACCCGTTTGTGTATTAAATCATCAAGAAATAAGAGAAAAATGATGAGTGTTAGTTTGTGAAACCGAAAAAGCTGTGAAACTGTTAAGTTTCGTTTTCATGAAGTAACACTCTTCAATGTATACAATACGAGGAAAGTGCAACTTCGGGTCAGCGCGCGCGCTCATACAAGGAGAATGTTACTTCATGAAAATGTTTTTTGCTCACATTTGAGCAGAGTGCGCACCATGCATTGCAATGGTAAATGGAACTTGAGTGTTACTTCGTGAAAACGAAAATTATCACTTTTGCGCAAAAGTTGCCATGGATAATTAGCGTAATTATTAAAGTAAAGCTCTTGAAGCTTTGAAACCTCGTGCAATGGTAGGCCTTGATGAATAATGTTAAAAAATGTAAAAAAACCCCTGAAAATCGGAGAAAAAAAATTGCTTTAACACGTGGAGTGTTACTATGTGGTGTCGGTGACGATATGAAGAAAATAACTGATACAATAAAATTTGATGTTTGTCCCATGAAGACAAACTGGTAGTGGTACATGTGTATGTACACTTGTATAGTTTTCATGCTGTTGACAAGCAATACATGTGCAGTACATATGGAAATAGCCATTATACATGTACATGTTATACATGTACATGTATGTACACTGTTATGGCGTAGAAGGGGATAAGCAGAGTATTTTGAGGATTGAAAGGAAATTTGCTAGGGGAAGGGGGGGGGGGTAGTCTGAGTATCACCCGTTGTACAACGGAGCCCTCTCCGTAACCAACATCTGATATATGTGAGCAATGCAAATTATATTCGATCCCCCGCGCCAGCCAATCGGATTCGACTTTAGAAATTGTGACGTCGTTTTGATCAGAAGTGTGGACTGAGCTGTTGATCGGTCAATTTGGCTGACATTTTTTTGCCATACAACAACAGGCTACGAAAGTTGCCCACTGAATGGTCAGAATCTCTAGGTCAAGACAGTCCTGTTTATTTGTAAATAATTGTTGATTTATTTGTAACTACCCAAAAATCTGCTCGCGTACCCCCCGGTACATCATAAACCCTTTAGCAAGAGGATATTGTATAGATCTATAGACTAGGGAAGGGGGGGGGGGGGTTTAATTGCCAGGAAACGCAAGGATTTGCTGTGACTGGTCTAGACAAGGTTTGCAATCTGACAACCTATTGACCAATAGGAATCATGCCACTGCAGTGGTCAGCACACACAAGCTACATGAATGCCAAATAGCGCCCTCTGTTGACAGTTTTGTCTTAAGATTTTATTGAGACTGTACATACATACATGTACATGGGGCAGCTCTCTACAGTACGAATGTGTATGGATGGAGTTCACAATGCAGCTGGCTGGGGAAAAGCCTGTTACTGGGTAGTTCATTGACTTTCAGGTTGAAACGACAATTTGTTAGATTTCACATCAGCAATTTTATGCATGGTTGCTTTTTTTTCCCTCTGACGTCTGCCTCCACTAGGGCCCAAGAGTTTTGAGTAAGTACATCATGTTCCTAATAAATGGCTTTTTGATTGAGTATTTAGGGTCGATATCCTGCGAAGGGTATTTGTTGAGTTGTTGCTGTCGTTCATGTGATACATAGGTTTGCATGAATTGCAAGGCTGTATTTTTAGCTTTTGGAAAATTGCAATTTTGTGTAGTCTTTTTGTATATTGCATCTATTGGCAAGCGGGTTGTTTTATGTCAGATTGAGTTACGTAAATCATCACTTGTGTTTATCAAGTTCTTTACTAATGTAGGAAAGTTGCGTTTAACGATTTTATGTGTGTGTGTTTATAAATATGTAACTGACTACAGTACATACATGTACATGAACTTTCAGTCGTCCAAAATCCAAAATATTTATATAAAAAAAACTGATTCCTTTTTGATAAAAGTATTCCTAACAATGAGGCTATTTAAAGGCGTATGATATAGGATCATTTCCATTTATCCCAAAAAGTAACCTGCCTAATTATTACCAAAAGGCTCACTTGGATTAAAGATCGTACTGGTACTAAACACCATCTGAAATTATTCCATCTGGTTTGCTGTCATTTAGAAGAAATCAAGAATGTAGGTGATTTCTAACAGTCAGTCATTTGACTGATTTCTTTTTAATATTGAGTTATATTGACAAAATCATGTTTCCTGATCAAAGGGTTGGGAATAGTTTTTCACTGTGTACTCGAAAATGGTAATATCCACAGCTTTATGAAACTTCAACAGGTTACAGGTTTTGAACGTTCTTCTTTGGATTTTGAATGGTGTTATTAGAAACGAACAAAATGCATAAAAAGCAAATGATTCTACTCGTACAAATATATCCTTGCTTGCCTTTACATATATATTTAAACAATCTACGTGTAAATGATGTAGACCTTACTTGTCATGTAAGTGTTCATGCTCATCATATCAAGCTGGTCAGTTCATGTATTGGTAATTTTTTTGGCGATCGTGTATCTACGGGCCCGGGTCCTATAAGGGAACAAAATCCACTTTTAACTTATTTGACCACCCAAAACTAGTTGGTGACATTAAGAATATATACGATAGGTACATGTATGTCATAGATAAAGGGCAGGGTTTTGAATTTTTGAGGGAAATTTGGGGGTAAAATGGCGATGACTACGACTAAACGCAACACGAAAATAAAGATGGCGATCACACGCGATGTACATGTACCATGAGCACGTACATTGTTGGGTGTGTACAGCCCAGATTTATTTTGTCCTTGGGAATATATGGCCTGATAAACAGTGAACTTGCTTCATGTCGTGACGTGGCACAGTCATTTGCTGAATTTGGCGAAGCGCTTGACAACCTGGCGACAGTTAATTCCTGAGCTAGATCTGAGCCTCAACTTGAAAACTATTCCAGTCAGTATTAATTTCGCTATAGTTTGAAATGAGAAATCCTCCGATCCCACATGTACTTGTATAAGTACGCCAGTGTAGTCTTGAAATTTCTGCATTTACACCCCCCCCTTGAAAAAAAAACAATACAAAATACCATTAGCCAATTTGTTTGATGCAGATGTTGCATTTACTGGATGGGTGACCTAAGGAAAAATAATCCTGTTTTACGATTGCACAGAATTTCGCAAACTTTAATTTATTGTGTAAGTTTTTGCATAAAATATGTTACTGTGACACAGTTGAATAGAAAACAACCCATACTCACAATTAGAAACATCTGGTTATGAAAATGAATTATTGAACCAAATTGGTTTATAGCCCTAATATGCTATTCATTTAATCTCTACTAATGCATACATTAGCTTGTGCATGCGGTCAGTGAATAAATCAGACTAAATCAGCTGAATGCAAGTTGACTCTCCAGGTACTGTACGGTACCTATGCACATAATGCAGTACTTGGCCGGTCAGAAACCAGGAGGTCAACTATTATGTACACAATCTATGGCGTAGTGCATTGTCTATAGGACCTCATTCCCTTCAGGATGCACTTCGAAGGAGGCTACACTGTGCACACCGTTGTGTGTGTAAAACACATTGAATTGTAATTATCTTGTTATTGAAAAAATGGAAGGTGTGGCACAAATCACATGTAGGAGATGGGTAAACCAAGTACTACATATGAATGCTACCTAAAATACATACATGTACATGTACCAATATTTATGTAAATTTGTAAAGTCATTGCACTGTTCTGTAGAAAAAGTAACAAAACCGATGTTCATTTTACTAAACAAAATAGAAGATTAAAGTCGCTCTTCAAAAAAAAAGATATTTTTTTTTGTGCCGAATGAATTTCCAACAAAAAACTACTTTACATGTATTCCAATTTTGGGTGTCTGCAACCCTCTGAAAATGGGTTTTCATTTTGAACAAATGAACCCACCCTGCGAGCGCCGATTTATTGCCTGGCAGCTAATCATTCAAATTTTGTGAAGAAATAATTCAATAATTAAAGATCTGTGGATTTTTTCATTCGATGTCTCTTTCAAAAGTGAATTAATTTTATCTTACTAGGAGAATGGCAATTGAAAAAAACCAAATCTATTTTTTTTTTAGAGACGAAATTCAAAAATAGCACAGGGACTACATCTTTAACCCTAACCTTCTAAAATCCTCCTTGCAAATTGGAAGATTTTGCAGGATTGAGGCTATATGGCAAACGTGTGGCTGATTTTGGAGTATGCACTGTGTCAAGGTCTTGGGCCAGACCTTGTGTTGTATATGCTCAGCTATAAATTTAGGCCTAGATTATACTTGAAGTCCTCCGCACTGCTTTAGGATTGTCACTGGCTCTGCCTCAACATATTGACAGTGATTGCTGGAAGATTTTGCT
The DNA here is from genome assembly GCF_015706575.1 of Patiria miniata. NCBI lineage: Eukaryota > Metazoa > Echinodermata > Asteroidea > Valvatida > Asterinidae > Patiria > Patiria miniata. The sequence continues at coordinate 4,212,464 of NW_024037072.1, read as the reverse complement.
GGATTGAGGCAGTGGTCACCCCTCCAAGGACCACATTCAAGAAATAATAGAGGATTTTTACATGGAGGCAGTTGGAGGATCTTGCAGGATTGAGGTTGCATCCTAGCAAAAAAAGCCTAGGGAGTTAGGGTTAATGCTAAATTGAATCCACTGTTTTTATGCTTACAAGAGCAGCATGAATGGCCGTATTCATTAAATTTCCTAGGGATCATGCAACATTTCTGAAATCCTTCATCTCCTGATTACAATGCCACTGACTCAGACTGTCCCGGAATTAGCAATGACCAAACGAAAACTTTGTGATTCTACGGATATACCCAGTTCCACCCAGTTTTCATCACGTCAGATTAAATTGACACTTGAAATGTCAGCTCCTTTGTGACCTCTTTCCCCCCACCCCACCCCTTTTTTTCCTGTTAATGGAACACATCAGAAGCACATTCATCCTTCCGATGTCAAATTGTGATGGAGAAGAAAAGTTAACTCCCTGCTTCCTGCCTAACGTTTGTAAATTTGGGCTTGTTCATGAAGAAAATTTAAACCATGTCCAGTTTGAAGAAAGAATGATAATTATGGGTGCAGACCAGTAAATAGGCCCAGAATTGCCTACGTGGGCCAAATCACAATTTGTATGCCCTCAAATTATTTGCTATTACAGCATTTTGTGGACCATGCACTTGAAGGTTTGTAAAAAATATGGGTGGAAGCCGTGCACAGGAGTGCGAGCTCGTATTTCTCTGAAATGCCGATGAAATTGGTCCCTAAAATTGCTCTATTTTGCAATGAAGGGCAGGCATCATTTTCAAAATGGCGATAGGCCACAGGACTACTTATAGGGGTGATCATCTTTGGATGGAATTTTCTCCCAAAAGTCATCTGATTACCAAAAATTGAACAGAAAATGAAAGATGATCAAATAAGCTTTAATTTGAAAGGTGTCTCGGACACCTTGGAGAGTTGTAAGTATCTTAAGTAATTTTTTGGAAATACGCGTAATTATCACTGAGGTCTATTGGAGTCGATTTACAGGTCTGCAACCCTAGTATTCTCGGCCGACTTACATCTGATACTTTTCTTCTCTTCTCTTCATAATAATTATAAAATATGCTAGATATTACTTATTAGTGTTGAAAATGGACAAATCTTTTTTTGCATAGCATTCACTTCCTTTAGTGCTAGCACGAGCAATGAAATGGTTCCTGGGGAGGCTAGTTTTAGGCTTTAAGAAAAATTGAAAGTACTCAATTTTTTTGTGTGTACCTAAAGCTGCCATTTCTGTGCAGTGACCCAATGGTTTTTTGGTGCTTCAACCAAACTAATCTTCCAATCCTAATCACTTAGTTCAATGTCATTCTTTGAAGCAGTCCACCTCGTTTCCTCTCATCAATGCTCTTTGTCGGTGCCGCACTTTGACAAAGCCCCATACTCTCTCTCCACAGGGAATGCCTGCCGTGATTACCACAGCCATATAATTCAATAACTGTTATGACACATCATTGTGCGGGCTCATTAGCTGCTATAACCCGGACCCCAAGTGGGTCGTAATAAGCTTGTTTTGGTGAACAAAGATGACTAGACGTTAATTAGAGAAGGGGGATAGATAACACGCCCCTGGGACACCTGTGATATGATTAGGGTCTTGGCCCCCCCCCCCCCCCCCCCCATCCCCAGGGTGAGGTCAATGGGTGAGTTGCATCCAAGGGCATCCGGTGAAATCATCAGAGCCTCAGACATCAAATATTACCGCCTTCCATTTTTACACAAGAAATTTTTTGTTTGTTAGATGATTGTAAACCAACTTTCATCCTATGTAAGTTTGTAATCAATGGGTTTAAACCCTCCTACATGTAGTTGTATGCAAACCTACATTCTGTGCCAAGTTGTCCTTTCGTTCAAAATCAATCAAGTGACTGTTTTCAACGGTTAAGAGCTCCCAGCCTACATAAAGTGTCTGGATTGACTGGCTTTGACTGTTTTAACTTTGTACAGCTGTGCTTTGACTGTAGCTGAATGCCTACCACGTGCAAGCTTTTGTCTGTTGACTGAATTTGACTAGTCAAGGTGCTTGCTTGAAATATGATCTGACTGTTGGCCTGTGTAAAAGGCATGGAAGGGGAAAATGATTGATCTTTTGACTGTCTTTGACTGTTCAGATATAGCCCTAAAACCATGTTATCCTTTCATCAAATACTAATGACGTTAAACAGTGTCTTGTGTTTTTTTCTTACAATTTCGCTTGGGCTGAATTCCCCAACTTGGTTCATGAATAACTTCAGACGCTGTTGCTAAATTTTGCTTTAAGGAGCAGGTGATGTTCCTTCTGTGGAAAAATGTATGCACTGCGATGTTCCTCTGCGTTTCCATCAGGAATTCACCTGCCCGTACCAATTTTTTTTTCTTTTTTCTGAGGGTGCATAGTTAATATAAATTTACAAGTGCATAATGTTTGGCACCCAGCTCCGTATTTATTTAACTTTGGAAAACAGTAATAATGCAGTTCTGTTTTGAATAGAGCACGAGTAGGTGCGATTCTTGCGGGTTTCACGTTCGTATTGATTATCTGTCAGAGTTTAGATCGCAATTCAGGCCAGTCTGTGCTGGAAAGCACGCCTTTACCGGCGCATCGATTCAGGGCCACAAATCTGGCAGGAAATTTTCATTAGTAACTCAACCTTCTTTTATTGGGCGTGGGGAGTAAAAACTGGTTAGCATCGATATGTGCGAATTGGTTCGAGTTGGGTAGGGTAGGGTTTGTGTTTGGTAGCCGTCGTCGTGTTTGCCCGCGCCGCAAACGTGATAGCTTCAGGAAAACCCCGCGCAACCCATCGTGAACTAGTTCAGGGGGGAGAGGGTTGGCTTGATAATCGTCGGCGGTGAAATTTAAGCGTCGGGAGATACGACAGACAGAAGGAAGTGCATTTAGGTTAATGGTGACAAAATGTTGTGGCAGTGGGGGATGTGGATATTGGTCAAGTATGTAAATTATGCCCGCTGGATTGACGGAGCAGGCTTTAAGATCATGCCGTCAGCTGTATAATACATTTATTGATGTTTTACCTTTCTGCCAAAACGCAACACCTGATTTTGCTTTGTTTTCGATAGATTCAGGAATGTGGAATGGAGTTGAGCCACTGTTACTTTTCATGGGCTTTGATGGTTCAGTTTGGTTGTCAGATGCAAAGAATGTGTCATTGGTTTTCTGCACAGTGGGACTTTCAGAGCAGTTTGAGGAGCTTTTAGAAAACATGACTTGCTAGTGTAGATAAACTCAAACCCCTTGAGCACTTTTACTAGAAAGTATCCTGAATCCGTCAAAATCCACGTCAAAATTTTGTCATGCAAGAGTCCATTAAAATCTACCAGTGTAAATCATATCCAACTGTTGAGATCCTGGATCCATCAAAGTCCCCCAACTGCTCAATATGGATGTATCCTGAATCCATCAAAATCCCGCAGTACTGAATCCATTAAATCCCTCAACTTTTTCAATATGGAGGTATCCTGAATCTGCCAAAATTCTCCAAAACAGGGATGTGGATTTTGATGGATTCAGATACCGGTACGTTAGGGTTAAAATTACAGTTTTGCTTATCAATAAAATTGATCTGCCGAACAAACTTTCAAACCCCCCCCCCCCCACCTACTTTTCATCTCTCTGTTCCTACTCCCTCCAGCACAAATCCGAAGTGATTATTGAAATAATCCATCAATCATTAATTAGTGTCTGTTATCCCTAGCCTTAACCCCTCCCACCCTCCCTCAACCATGAATCACCAAATTCCTAGTCTCCCCTCACCAGGTCACCCCACCCTCTTTTTATCACCTATTATCTCCTCTCTACCCCCTTCAGAGTCCTTTGTTTACCCCCATTAACCCATCTCCCTCATCCCCTTTGTCCCACAAATTAGACCATTTCCTTCTCCAAGGGTGACTGTGAGCCTATCTAGGCCATGCAGATCAAACACCCAGCCCATTCTCTTCGGCTGTCATCGCAAGTGGATCTTTTAGCAGCCAATTGTCAGATGTGTATAAACATTGCCCAGCAGATGGGGTGTATTGTCAGGAGTTAGCGCCATCACACTTGCTACCGAAAAAATAGGAAAGTACTAAACGTGACTCTATTGTTCCAGCCCCTGCCTTAATCCATCTGGCCTTGCGAGTGTTGACAAGCGTGCCGGGATGCAATATTTTCTTAGATTTTAGCGCCAAGCACAGAAAGTGACCCCTATTGATTCCTGTGTTGAGAAGAATGAAGCAGTTGGCTTCCATCTCTTGCATTGTTTCACTAATTGGCCCTTGTGTGTAGAGTGTGCATAAGAAAAATTGATACTCTGTGAGTTGATCAATAAGTGGGCATTCTTAATGATTTGTGATGTGAAATCTGCACGGTGACTTGGCACAGTATGACATTTTTGTTACTTCCTGTAGTAGTGGACCATTGATGATTCTTGAATGTTGGAGTGCATTCAAGATAAAGTGTGCATGAAAAAATGGTAAAATTGTAAGTTTTGAGGCAGAGGTTACCTGTAGCTACAATGCTACACTGTATGCAATCCCTAAAATTGTTTACATCTCATTGTATTTCTAAATTGCCTCCAAAAAGTGCTATAAGTACACGTACATGTACATGTATGCCCAAACTAATTTTATTTAATCCTTATTGTTCCAAAAGCTCAAATTATACAAATATGTTTCTTCAACGTAACTTCATTGTGCTAATTACAAGTACTAGGGTTACTTGGTTCAGGAAAGGAAGCTTACACAATATTCAAATTACATTTTAAGGACAGTAGCTTTTTATAATTTGCAAACTGTCTTTAATTGTTAAAGACAAACTTGTCCAGATAGAGGATCTCAAAATTATGAGAATGTAGAGCTACATCTTTTGTCTGAAATTCGTATGCAAGTGTCTTACCTCTGAAGATAATTTTTGGGGGAGAAAAAAGAAGCTTGGTGAGTACATGCAAATATTGGCACACTCGTGTGTATATCTGGCTGTTCACTTTCATTTGTCCTTCAAAAAGGGGAAGTGATTAAACTTGAATTCAGATTCCTGGCGTTCCACGTCGTAAAAAAGCAAACCACCTGTCCAAATAATGTCATTATCAATTAATTGAGCTTCGAATCAGAGGCTTGCGAAAGAACCACATGAGCACAGACAGGCACAAACCCCCATCTCCCGATAGACAGGACTGGCTGATACAGTCTCCCTTGCCCTGCATGTCTTAGCAGGCAGGTTTTTTTTCTAGGCAGGGCCTCTTTTTGTAAGCAGAGGGAGAAAGAAAATCCGGTAGCTTGTGCAAACTTTCTTTCCAAGGGTGGACAGCGTGTAATGCTAACAGTGTTTGGCATCCTGTTTGCCTAAGCCGCACCGGGAGAAAAAGTGGAGCTTTTGTCAAGAGGCACGTCAATCCAAGCATCTGAGTTTGCTTAGGAGAAACCCAAACGTGGACCGGGGTTCAAAGAGAGGAAATAAAAAAAAAAAAAAAATGGAAAAGCAAACTTCAGCTTGGAAAATGAGGGGAGAGCTACTGAGCTACTCGGAGTCTGCTTTATTAGATGGGAGATGAGGAGATTGCAGGAGGATTTCAGGCCGGTGTTGAGCGATTTGGTCCAATCTTGGAGGATGTTAATGCCTCTGGATGATGTTTCCTGGATTAAGTTTCCAGTGAGTGATGAGGACCCTGATGACTAACCCTAGCGCCAGCTCGCCTCCCGTCTTGCTCATACCAATGACTCCGTCGGCCGCACATGCATAATGCCCCCGCCCCCCAAAACTTGAGTGTCCCTCTTACCGGAGTAGTCAGGAAAAGGTTCAGGGAAACGTGTACTCGATAGTGTACACACGACTGCTGAGATGTACATCTTCGGTTGTCTTGGTCTAAATATCTGAAATCTCGTCACGTCAATATTTGTCTTTCATCTGATGCTTCCGTATTTCCATTCGGAAAGTTAATCATTAAATTTCCGCTGATGCTAAAATGACACCCCCTCAAAGTCTCCAATGTACATGTACATGTTTGCTTCTGTGTGTAGTCGAGCTTAGAGACTTGACTGTCGGTTCCGTTATAAGATTTGGTACTTGAACGAGAAGGTGCAAGTTATTTAAAGTCTAAAACTTTAAATTATGTGTTATACTACCCCAGTCACCCTTCACGGTATTTTGTAGTCATCAGTATTGGCTTAATTTTCACTATTAAAACAATATTTTCAAATGAACAACAAGTGGCTGCAAACTCATTATTACCAACTATTAATTATGTTTTTTTTTTATCATTTAATTGCCTGCAACTGATCAATTAAATGTTGTGCTGCCCTTTTAGGAAACCTTGTGTTTGAAATATGTAAAAGGTTTTTGGAGAATAAAACGCAAAAATTAAAATCAGGTACAAGTAAATGTTGTACCAACCATACATGTGATGTAGGTGCCCCAGACCTAAACTGATTCATTCGGAGCCTTTCTCTCAAATTTTTTCAACTGTTTCTTACTTACGAGCGATTCACTTTATTCCCGATTGTAAGTTTGAAATAATAGGAGTGCATGTATTTCAAGTACAATAAAATTAAATACAGTATGTATGCAAATATATGTTGACCAAGATTAGCCTTTCAAGTGCACATGTACATCCTCCAGGAAATATCTTGGAGGAAAAAAGTCCAACCGGCCTGACCTCAAAATTGAGAAACAATAGCTTAAGTGCCGGTGCAAGGAAACTTGATACTGAAATCATATTGGACCTCTCTGCCGAAGAAACTCTTGAGTGACTGCACGGGCCGGGGCCAAACCTCTAAGTGCCCGCCCGCATGTGTACACGGCGCAGGCTGTGCTAGTAATATGGTAAATGTATGCCGTACTCATAAAACTGGATGGTTTGCCGAATGAATCACGGGCCGATTTCTCTACTTTTTCCTCTGTGGAAGCCACTCAGAGCTAATGGAGAGGGGGGAGATTACCAACGCGGGCAGGTGGTTGCGACCGAAGCACATGTGCATGTATGATTACCAGCGGCATTTGGGTGTAGATGACAGGAATGCTGATTTGTCTTTTGCTTTTTTTTTTTTTGGTTGGTTACTTTGTCCGGCTTTAATACTCACTCGCTGACTGAGAGGGGAAAATCACGAAAATGGAGAATCACTGTCACGTTTTGTGTGATTAGAGAAAGCATGTGACTTGGACAATATGGTCGGGATGACGGACACGAAAAGACAGCAGAATCTCCGTTGAGCCTCGCGGAGGACAAAGCCCATATGTGGAGGGTGTGCTCGGGCGATGAGGGATTGGTCTTAGATGACACGGACAACTCATGCGTCCGACAGGATGTGGATTGCATTGTTCTGCTGTCTCATTGTTGTTTTATCCGATGACGGGGCGTGCAGTTTTATCGTAAATTTGTGCAGCTGTCGTCTAACCAATCCAGGAAACATACGAGTCCTTTGATTTTTGTGTACAGAAGCGAATTGCTTTCTCACTCACAGATATCACGCTTGAGATGGAAAGCTTTTAAACTAGCTAACTCATGCGCGTACATGTACCGTACCCTCCTAATACAAATGCTGAGTCAGCCGTTTTGAGAAAGATATGCGAAACTTTGAAATAAAAAAGAAGAAGTACGTTTGTAAATGAAACCTTGTCTTGTCTATCAAAATCAATTGACTACAAAGGCCTACTTTGAGAATCACTGTCTCCACACCCACGGCCATTCACTCCAATACCGTGCGCCGCCAGTTTTACCTGGGAGCACTTCCCCTATCATGTGTTCGGCATGGTTCCCTCATTATGTATGGCCACACTGCTCCCGCTTTTCCGCATGTAAATGTATCTCGGCGAAATGGGTACTTGACCGTTTTTGTGTAGCGACACGGGTGCAATCACGGCAAGGTGCAATTTTAAAAAATTTTAGTCGGCGCAGCCAGCCACCGCCCGCTTGGTCCACCGGTCTGCCCGGTTCCCGTCGCTACAGTTGTCTGGATTATCTTTCAGGTAACTGTATCAGATGGCCGGTACCCGGTTAAACGTTAGACGGCTTTCTTCCTGTGCTGCTGGGTTTCAATTGATTCACAGCTTAAGGACTTTTCTGGGTATGGTTGCAGATTTCGCCCCTTTTTGTCGAGTTTTTCGTCTCGCAGGGCTATTTTCGTTCATCTGCGTGCCATTGTTTTCTTTTCATTTGGAACGGCAAGTACTATTCGATATAGGGTATGTTTTTCTTCCCTGTGGATATTCATGAAAATTCAGCAAATTAACAGGAATTCTTCATTTCTGAAATATTCTTCAGTAATACATTCAAAAGTACTGACCGCCAAAATAAATAAATGCCTGGCTTATGATGCATGTACGTTTTATAAGTTAAACTTATGTGTATGATTCAATAAATTTATTCATTACTGTTCATTTTATCGGCTGTGGAGATTAGATAAATTTGCATAAAATATTTTAGTTCATTTGACACTTTCAAAACGTCTGTCTGTGTGAGATGTTCATTATTATTCATTCGAAAAGGAAAAAAAAATCACAAGCAGAAAGAAAAAGACAAAAAAACCTGCTTGGAATAATATTCCCATCCCAGCGCTGACAATATTTGAAAGTGTACTCCGTAACTTTAGCCATAAAAGCACAATGGCCGGGGGCAATCATCATTTAGTAATAAACGTCGTCTTAGACGGAAATGCAACAGAATCTGGCCTCCACGCCCGGGGCCAAATCTGTTTGCGACACAGAAGAGTAGCTCGGCTGCAATATCTGAAATCACAGTAGGACTTGGGCCAGGCCGGGCTGGGCCGGGGCCCAGCGATGGCTGGTTGGATTATGAAACAAAATCTCTGTCTGGGTTGGAAAGTTTTTTTGTGTCCCCTGATAAATGAGCACTAAGAGGGTGGGTTTCGCACAAGTGGGACATGGAGGAAATTTTTTCTTTTTCGCTCCTCATCTTCGCGGCAGATACACACACACACACAATACAAACACTTCAGATCGCAATGCAGGGCATGTACATGTGACAATTTTCTCCGGAGAATCAAAACTTTTCATCTCTTCATGTCTATGTGGAATAACTGCCAAATTTGTTTTTCAAGATATTTTTTTATTGAAAAAGGTTATAGACCTCTCTGCACAAACACTATATGCTTGAATCATGTTTGCTTGTAAATTTTAAAGATAAATGTTCGGCAAATGATAACCAGAAAAACTGAAGACTCAAAATAATGTTCAGTATATCAACTACAACTACTGGGGTACTTTATGGGCATTTGTGTCTGCATTTACATTTAAAGTGTCCATGAAATGAATTTTTTCTTTAGGAATACATTTTGTGCAACTTTCTACTCCTCTATAATGTATGAAAACTATTTGACATCCTTTTTGGTTAATTTCATTCAAAAGTGCACTTCTTTAAACATTTTAAATAGTCCATGCTTTTCCGGACAACTGAGGGCGCTGTTGCTGTGATGTCATTTCAGGAAGACACTGTTCTCTTCAAGGGTTTTCTGTTCAAATTGTGAACCTAAAATTAGCTCATTGAAAACATTTGTGAGAAAACTTAGCTCATTGGCCGACTGTCATGTACCGAAACAACGAATCACCAAAGAAAAGAAAATTTACGACAGCAAAATATTCGAAATACTAGCAAACTTTGGTGCTGAAATACCTGTAACATTGATGTTTCTGCCTGAAATAACGTCACACTTTTGCTCATGAATATTGAAATTTGCATTTAGCATAAAAACCAAAAAGTCACCAAAATGCCCTAAAAAATGGCAAAATGAAAATTGAAAATATGGTTAAATGGGACAGAAAGGTGTATTTTCAAGGATTGCATTACAAATATTACACAACATTGGCACTTTAAAATTTCTTTTGTGACAAATTTACACTTAGAAATAGAGAATAAGAAAAGAAAAACAAGACTTAAGAAAATACATAATTAGTGCTCAGAACAATGCGTGTAAATTTACTGAGTCTACATGTATTCAGATCATTAACATATATTTTAATTACATCTTATCCCTGTCATTGTTAGCTGCCCATGAATGTAAGAAAAAATTGGATATAAAGTTTTTGGTCACTGCTTTCTGAACGTTAATCAACCCTGATTCTACCTCAAAACCCAAGATTTTGCAAGCAGCTCCTCCTTTTTTGCTCTTTCGCATTGCTTCTTTGTTGCAAAGAGGGTATCCGTGCACTTTGCCTCGCCCCAGACTAGCTCAATTAGACACTTCTTTTCTGTCATCATCGGGCCGGGCCAATATTCTATTCCCACTTGTGGCTTTCCTCTAGAGGCAAATCATGAGTAATACCCAGCCACACCAAACACCTCGGCCCTCCGATATTAGATCGAAAAATCCCCGCTCTGATATTAATTGGGCTCGGGTTTCACAAGGGAACAAAGGCTTTTTTCATGAATGAAGTATGGAAATAATATATGAGATTGGTGTCACGCTCGAGATCCAAAATGCCTGGGCTTTTTATGCATACTTGATAGTTTCCTTTAATGAAATTATTACCCTCACAGCTATTTGATTGTCTCTTGTGATTTTGGGAATCTTGGAATTAAAGCCTCGGGTTTTCCTTCCTCATTTATGTTTAATTCCATCAGGTTTAATAAGTTGGTACCGGTATCTGTTGATTATCTCATTATCTTATCCAATCATCTGATTACTAAGATTATTTTGGCCAAACACAAAATAGTTATCTGCTCCTCTGTGTTACAGACATATACAAATATATTTATGTCTGTATATTTTGTTGTTTTACTGCCGTTTGATGTTTCAAAAATAATATTGGCAGAATTGGGAATGTGTGCAGTTTGCAGATTCATTTCACCGATGGAATGATCGATGTGAAGTAGTCAAACAGTCAAAAGTGGAACTTGCCCTACATTTTGATTACTTTTGTCCCACTTTCACCCCGGCGAAATGACATCGCCTGAGCATGTGCTGCAACTGCGCAGATGCCAATACATTCGGGTATTTGGTGAGAAAATAAGCGTTTAAGTTCAGTGATAACAAAGAGAGCTAGTGCTGGGTAATTCCCATGGCGGCCTTGTGCCCTGATTCGCTACAAAACAGTGCCCGAAAAAGAGTGTCGGAGGAAAATGTCAGCTAGGACAATATCTGGTGACCGGTGACCTAAATATGTCAGCTGAAAACACCTCTTCCCCACACTGGGGTCGACCCAGAAGCAACAAGGGGGTAGGGATAGAACAGCTGAAAAGAAGGTTAACTGCAATCTCTCCCTGTTACCATGGAAATGTTGGACCAACTGGGAAAAAGGAAAAGGGGGAAGGGAAAAAAAAAAGACGAAAATGAGGTTAACTGCCACCTGAATCGGCAAACCTTAGGCGAAACAATTAAGGCGTACCTGTACGTGCTGTGCCGTTTTGTTAGTAATTGCCTCTTGTTAGCGCCAATAGCACTCACAGTGCACACTCGATGGCGACCCGATATTGACAAGTATTGATCAAAATTGATCAGGGCAGAAAATTTCACCACATTTTTCTTCTTTTTCTTCCTGTTCACCTACCTGGGTCTGGATTTTAAAACAACCCGAAGCCAGATGGGCACGGTTCCCATGGCAACCGCGTCTGCCCATCCCTCCTTGTTAACCTCCTGATCTATTTTGTTTCTGAGAAAACCGATAATGGCCTCGTTTTCCTCCCGACGGAATACCGAAGGGACCGAGCGCTGATTTGATTTGGGTTGGCTACGGGTTCCTGACCAGTCACCTAACGATGCAGTTACGATGCGTAATGAGACATCCTCCCCAGGGTGTCTTTGGCATTCCCGTCTTTCTCGTGAAGAGAGAAACTGTTGATTAGGATTCTCATTGGCCGGAGACAAAGCTCAATTGACACAAATTGATCAATACAGTTCAAGGGGTTATCAGACCTTTTCCAACTTGAACCTGGGCATGAGATAACTTTTTGAGGTGCCGTACTGTAGTTAGAGAACCACATGTGTATTTATTTGCTTAATTTTAAACCACTGTTCACTGTCCCCTATTGTACCCCTCCATCCTCTTCTAACCCCTTTCCTCTCCCTCTCCCTCTGCCCCCATTCACCCAATCAACCCCCTCCCCCTTCCCCAAGACAGGCTAAGATCATGGAGCTCCATGCTAAGATAAAGTTTCAAAATAGCCAGTGCTTGCTCCATAATAGTTATGCTTAAAATTATGTTCCCTGTGCTGTTTTTAGAGTTTTATCCCAAAAAAATAGATTCCTTTCTAAATTGCTATTTTTCTAGCAATACAAAAGGTATTCACTTTTCAGTGAAATATCGACCGAAAAAAATTGGTCCGTGTTTAGTTATTGAATTACAATTTCGATTTATTGGCTGCAAGACAATAATTCAGGCATGCAACTTTTCCTCGGATCAGCTGATTTCCTCTTTTTTTAATTCTCATTTCTGCCATTCAAAATTGAAAATCACTGTACAAAGTCTTCTGACTTTAGGAATTTCCTCTTTTTTTGGTGAATTTACAGTTGCATGCCTGATAATTCTGTTCTCGCAGGGTAGGCTGGTTCCCACCCCACAATCAGTGTCACAATCACTAATGTGCGGACCAGGAGCCAGTCTGCTTGCAAAGCCGAAGATCACAGGTGAATGCAACTTGAAGGAAGTTGGATCTGTTGTAGAGTAAGGGGAATGGAACTTTTTAAAAGAAAGGGAAAAAAGTATTCAAAATTACCAATATCATTTTTGAGTGCCATCATGGTTTCGTGTTGGCGTTCAGTTTCAAGTCCAGATAAGCTCAGCGCTTATTCCCACAAATGGAAATGATTTTTATGTAAAAGGGAAGGAAGAATGTGTATTTTGTACTCACTGCCAGGCACAGGTAAACCTGCTGAGGCTTCCTGTCCCTTTCCTTATGAACAGTTAAGTTTCAAGTACATACATGTACCAGTACTGGTTCATGTCCAAGGTTTAGGTACAAATACCCACTGGGCTTTGAGGTCACAGGATACAAATGCCAGACTGATGTTTTCGTGTAGAAAAATTCAGCGCTCTTGAAAATTTACCTCACTAGACTAATGTTACACAAAAAAATCAATGTGGATTACTCAGGTATCCGATCAGAATATTCTGCTGGGATTTGAAGATATATTTTTTAGTAGATGTGTTTGTATAGGCCAATATTATGCAGTCAGGAAGATTTTTTCCCCCTATAGACAGGATTTTTTAGGCTTTCGTACCGGTAGGTTTTCCCCAGACAGTTTACATGATGTTTTTCTCAAACTTAACAGAATTTAACATGTACGACAAATTTTTTGCAATTTTCTTTTTTGAGTTATACAAAAATGTACATACTTAACTCTGAAGAATAGTACCTTTAGGCTTGTATTGAAGTTCTAGGGCAGTGGCACTTTGAGGAATCCTCGGTTTCAATTACAAGAGAAATACAATTTAATGAAAAACATTACTTAAATGTCCTATTATTAATTAGTATTAAAGCGCGCTGGGTGACTGTTTCTGTCTTGCGATTGCAAACTGACCCATATCACGACTGACCCCATCATGCATATTGAGCAGTTGACCCCGTAGCCACCACGAGACAGAGGAAATCTGCCAGAAGTGACTCAGGATGCTTGCAAGTTTGAAGTAGCGTGCCCTGACCAAACGCTGACAAGTTTCTTATTGTATACAATGTATCCATAATAATACTACTGTGGTGCTTACATGTATATAGCGCTTTATACCAAAGGCAAAGGTCTCAAAGCGCTTCACAACTATTACTCCTGTTCATCAGGCCATGTGACCAGTTTTTGCAGCAGCTCGAGATCAGGCGTTTTCATTCTGGTATCGTCCGTCACAGGTACCCATTTATACTCCTGGGTGGAGAGAGGCAATTGTAGTAAAGTGTCTTGCCCAAGAACACTTAAGCAAAATGTTCCAAAGGTCTCAAAGTGCTTCACAATTATTACCCCTGTTCATCAGGCCATGAGCCCAGTTTTTGCAGCAGCTCGAGATAGGCATTGCCATTCTGGTCTCGTCCGTCACAGGTACCCATTTATACTCCTGGGTGGAGAGGGGCAATTGTAGTAAAGTGTCTTGCCCAAGAACACTTAAGCACCATGTTCCCCGTCAGGTTTTGAACCCGCGTACCACGGCACGTGAGTCGAACACCGTAACCATTGGAACATAGCGCTCCGCATCTGCTAATCACCTCACAGACAAGGGAAACAGAAGCTGTTGGCTTAAGCCTGTGATATGTGGTCTTTCAAAATGCACTGTTGATTTGATGTCGTTAATATCTGCTGGACGCGTGGAGACTTTAAAATGAGCTAATTTTGTCTGATGCCAATAGTGTCTTGAAAGTGAAGGTGGCGAGTGAAGTAGGTGTGGCTACTACACATGCATTATAACCTTTTAATCCTCACGAAGTGCTTTTCTAGACTTTCTTGTTTTTGTTTTATTAACTCAGTCCTGTGAGTTAATTCAAGTTTCATTTCAAGTCCCCATTGCTTAATTAAGTTAGCAGGGAACAAGAGTGTACACATTTTCAAATTATTGTGGAAGCACAGTTACTGTACATACATGTATATGGGTAATTCTACATTGTATTTAATTATGCTCCAAAAGTGTGACTTTTTTTCATATCCATGTTACCTTGGTACTTTGTAATTTGCTATTCAGGTATCATTAAGAATGACGTCAAACACGATTTTATTATCTTGGGTGGGTAGTTTGCTATTCAAAAACACCCTTGGAGGATGACTGCATTGAGGAAGTCAAGAGTGCATTAGAATTATTAAGTCGTAGATGTCAGTTGTCACAGGGACAGGAAAAAAAGTGGACCCCAAATTTATAGAATGACCCATGGAGGTTTCAGATTTCATAAAACTACAGAAAAAAAAATGACTTGCACTACCCGGTATATTGCAAATTCTGAAGATTTTTTGATGCAAACAAATCGTTTGAAATTCCCTAGCCCAAAGCAGGTCAACATTCATGTGTCTGCCACTTTGTTGATGGAATCAGCAGAGGGCGACATTAATGTACAGCAAACACAAGACGAACCTGTGTATTTTTCATCCATTTTGTGGCTTAAAAAATGCTTCATGTCAAGCATTAGCAGTCGTGGGAACTTGGGGTACCGCGCCACACTTGGGAAATCACGCCTTGTTAATATTACGTGCACCAGTATTTTCTTTTGCAACATGCTACCCTAAACTTTCCATTGTCCAACTGCCATTGCCGTGAAATTCGTTTTCCTCACCCCAGTGGTTCTCTCCACCACGCCTCAAAGATCAAAACCCAAAATACAACCTTTTCAGACTTTCCATTTTTTTCTAGATCCCTTTTTTGTGTGTGTGGTTTCGCTTCTCTAGACTTCCCCATTAGTCGGGTCGTTAGATTCACTGCAAACTGCCTCAGGGGAATAATCCCCTCGGAAGTGCAGAAACATTTCAGGATTTGGCGGTTCCCATTTTACTTCTTCTTTTTTTTGGCCACTTTTCTCTATTTTTGTTGGGTTGATAACCTGAAATTATATGCGCGGACCCCTTGGGGAAGATCAGGAATGCTGCATAGGAAAACAAAATATCTGACCGAATTTTTGGCCTTTCATTTGTTGTTTACAGTTGAGTTGTCAATCATAACGAGTCGATCAAATCATAACCAGTTTAAAATTGTTCTAGCTGTTGAGAGTTTGATATTGGTCTAGTCTTACTTGTTAAGGATTTGAAATGGACATGTATATTTTTTTATTTGTGTAAATTGTCACAAACGTGAGAGTTACATTTGTGTTTGAAGCTTCCGGGCTGCAGAATAACTGGAAAGTTGTACATGTACGTGTATGACAAAACACGTACCCAATTTTTTTTATAAACCAAAAGGTTTTGGCATTTTTAAATTCAGGACTGTTCTCAAGAAGCTGCGAAATCCACCATCATCTCTCCAAAAATTTGAGGCAGGTGTCTTCGACAGGTGTTGAGGCACATTTAAGAGATTGAAGTGATTAAAAAATTGCACTGTTTGGCATTGGAAATACATGTACCGGTACAACATGTACATGTATGTAATCATATTTCATTCAATGAGCATCGTATTGAAATCTTGAATTCAGTTTCTTTCTTTTTTTTTAAGCAAAGTGCAGCTTACCCTCAAAACGATTTAACGACAACAAAAAATATCCCCCCTAATTTTTCCTTTTGTTAAAACGCACAATATATGCTTCCTCAAGTTCTGTCGGCAATCCGTTTTGCCAGTCCAGACTGAAGGGAAAAACTTAAGAAGATTTACTGCTTTTTTCGCGGGCCAATTGATAATCCCACAAAAGGCTGCTTTTTTTTTTCTTACAAAAAAAAAAAATCATTCACAACTGGTTTTCTTTCACTTTTAACAACATACTTTGAAGAAAAAAAATTGGACAATGCTTAGCTGAAGTTGGCCAGATCTGAATGGACTTTTGTTTCCAAGAGCCTTGGGGGAGGAACTGTTAAGTTTGCCGTGGTTTAATTGATTATGCTCCTGAGGTCACGCTAGGGCCAAGTACCTTGCATCCTAACTAGCTTGCTGAATGCTTCATTCGTTGATGTACATGTACTAAGTGCCGCTTAGAACATCTGTTTTCTACATTTGCACATTTGCAAGAGGGGGAGAGAAATAAAGGTACACATGTTACGGATCTGCCGGTTCTTTTTTTACCAGCAGTTTTCAAGAAATTTAAGGCTTGGTTCTTGATTGAAAAATCCTTTGAGGTTGAAATATTTTTTAAAACTTTAAAATCAGTGTTTGAGCCTGATTTCTGAGTTATTTTGTGTTGGTGGGGGAGCTGCAAACATCTACATAAAATAATAATGATTAGAAGCAGTGTGATAATTTGAAAAGATTGCATGTACCGGTACAGATTTTCATTTTTTTAAATCATTTTCAAAATAGGTAGAATCTTTTCGTGTACTATTTGACTGGATGGAACCTGAAGAAATATTTTTAAAAAACATGTAACGTTTTGAATTTGTATTCGAATAATAATGTAAAAATTTTTGTTTAATGGACTTAAATACCTGTAGATCTCCTATCTCATAGAAATCCTTAAATGTAGGCATACCGGTATGTCTGCATTAAAAAATACAGTTAAATTGTCAAAAACTCCTCCATGGCCCCATCAAACATTAGTGTACATTTTTGACCACTGTATGATGTTCTACGTGTACCTGGCTACGGTACTCAAGATGCTGTTTCCTCACCCCCCCCCCCCAATCATGAAAACTCTGAAAGACACCTTGCACAATTTACCTGTGGCGTTTTTTGGCCAGTTTCTATGACAACAGGTCAGACTCTTGAGACGTTTCTCCCACTCCTGAATATGAGTTACCGAAGGACTTCTCACAGTAGAGAATATCTGTCACTTTTTAACATAATTATTACATGCAGAGGATGCTGCAGATTTTTTTTTTTTCCCCGTAACAAGAACAATATTCTATAAACCGGGACACCCGTACCTGTATGTTGTGTTCAAAACTTTAAGTTGTTTATTTCAAATCAGTTTTTAAACCACAATTAGAAATAGGCTAATCAGGTTCTTCTTGTTAATGTATATGTAAATGTATCTGATGTTTAGAAGATTTGTTGTGATTGTCTCAAGCTTTTTTTATTCTAATTTGAATTCGAAAGACACTGAACATTGTAAAATGTTATCCTCAGTTTACCGTAGTTAAACATGTTAATTGCAAGCTACACCCTGAAAATAGCTTAATAGTTAGCCTTAGCCATTTGTGAATGAGACATCGCAGGAAAAATAATCGGTCCATGAATAATTACTTTTCTATTTACAATTATTTGCACCCAAGAATAATTCAGTTCTCACAGGGTAGACTGGTTTCTGCCTCCTATCAGAATTGATAATGTAGAGACTGGAAACTAGTCTACTCACAGGATGGATGTGCGCGCGCAAAAGCAACCCAAAAGCCCTTTTTCAGCGGGTTGCAGACACCCAAAATTGAAAAGAAACATAGTTTTTTTCCCATTAACCCTAACCCCCTAGGCCCTTTTGCTAGGAACCATCCTCAATCCTTCAAAATCTTCCAATTGCCATCATGTGAAAATTGGATTCAGCCTCAATCCTCCAAAGTCATCCGTTATTTCTTGAATTTTTGCAGTGGCGGATGACCATTGCTTCAATCCTTTAAAATCCTCCGACATTCACTGTTAATGGGTTGAGGCAGTGCCGATGACATTCAGAAGCAGTGCGGATGATATCGAGCATAATGCTGGGCTCAATTATGCATGGCTGAACATTAACCCTAACCATCCCAAATCCTCCAAAATCCTTTTTGCAAATTGGAGGAATTTGCAGGATTGAGGTTACATGGCAAAAGTGCGTTGCTGATTTCGGAGTACGCTCTGTGTCAAGGTCTTGGGCCGGACCTTGTGTTGTTTATGCTCAGCCGTGCATAAATTTTAGTCCTTGATTATACTTGAAATCCTCCGCATTGCTCCAGGATGTCACTGCCTCTGCCTCAGCTTATATTGACAGTCATAGCCAGAGGATTTTGCAGGATTCAGGCAGTGGTCACCCCTCCATGGACCATATTCAAGAAATACCGGAGGAATTTGCAGGATTGAGGCTATATGCTATTTTTCCATGAGACCAATTGGAGGAGGATTTGCAGGATTGAGGCTACATCCTAGCAAAAAGGCCAAGGGAGTTAGGGTTAACAATGCATCCTCCAAAATGAACCGACACTCTTTGCCATTCAGTCTCAATCCCCAAAAGCCTCGAAAAACCGCCTGGAGGATTTTGGAGGATTGAGGAAGGTTAGGGTTAACAACAAGTTGAGGTTCGTTAGGAGAAAAGAAATCCAAATTGTTTAAGAGCACAGACATGACAAGTGTATCTCTTTTATAATCTGTCAACCTTGACCAGACAGGTTGATTGTCTCTTCGTTGTCACCGATGATTTATGTTCCTAACCCTAACCCCATGAATTTTTTGTAGCCCAAATGTAGAAAAGTTGCTGGTATCATTAAACATCTAGTTCAATCCAACAAAATATTCAACAGTATTTATTTATTTGCTGCTGTATAAACCAGTTTCTGGAGTAAGTGTATTGACCGGGAATTATAACCCTAAGATACTGTTTGTCTTTCTCGCTGGGCCCCACCAGTGCGGTTTTCGCAGCATGGTTCTTGTAATTGGCTCCCCGCTCTGAAGATACACATGTAAAATTTGATGGAGTATGTTAGTTCCTGGCCATGTAAACATCTACAACATGAGCAAACATTTGATTAGAATAAGTATCTGGAGTCCGTTCTGCGTTCTAATTTGCTCTTCCTTTTTCAGGGGGGGGGAGGCGTGTAGATTTATTCTGACTGTTGAGCCATGAAATGTTCATGAACCACACATGTGCCTGTGCACAGAGTTTCTAATGAAACCTCTCATGAATAAATAATATTCAAAAAGAGAATAGTGGCAACACCTTGGAAGTGAAATCTAGAAGTTTACCGGGCTTTTATGTTTGGCAAACTGCCAATTAAAAGTTCCTTTTGGGGGCTTTTTAAAAATTCACACCTGGATGGTTGCCTGGGGGATGTTTACTTACCAGGGTGCCCACCGAGCTCCCACGCAGTACCACACTGATCGCAGACTGTCAATCATAGATGTTGTTAATAATATATACAGGCCAAGGATAGGGTCTATTGACCTCTTAGTAAAGTACCGCCAGAAAAAAAAAGCAGCAGTTTCACTTCGATTTGCATTTTTTTTTAAAGGACCAAATTTTATGATCTCTGAACAAGAAATGCATATGTACATGTAGGCCTGTATTATAATCTCCGTTTAGGTATTTTCATTGTCTGGACTTTTGCCATCGATTGCATGAACAATTTTGATGATATCTGATTCCGAATTTGATTTCACACGGAAATGCTTTACGCTTTCAAAATAGTAGCACAGGGCATTAATTAAAGCGAATCAATATTTTGTATGGCTTTTTCAATAGGATCACTGGAGTTGGGATGGATGATTTTTACGGAATCTATCAAAAATCCATCGCCAGCTCATAAAAATCTTGTCTAAAATTTACTGGTATGTGTAAATGTCATTCAATTTTTGTTTGTGCTGTGTTTTTTGTGTCAGCTAAAATGAATACAATACCCAAACCATCTTAACTCTCCTCTTTAAAAAAAAAAATCCCTCAAACCGCAATATTTCTGCTCTGAACTAGAATCCCGTCGATCCAGATGAGTCCATTAAGCATTATCCGTTCTAATTAGCGACAACCTTTAACTTCCTGGATGGATGCTGCTGAGTGACAAATGTACACTTTCATAAACGATGTATCGTTGTTAAACAACACAGCTCAACCAGTATTTACCGTAAGTTCAGGTCGCGTTTTAGTGAAACGACACGGTGCCTGCTTTAACCCTCCCACTATCTCATCAGCCAGACCCCGATTCCCTCCCCTCTTGTCCCCCTCTCCCCCCTCCAAGTGGCTTTAGCTATAATTGGAAGTGACGGCCGTTTGAAGGAACAGAGTAAGTCTGTGATTCATCTTGGGCCGAGCTGAGCCCCATTTTGCTCAGATCTGGTTGCTTAAATATACATGCACGGCAAAGCCCTACCGTACACGAAGAGTGTCTGGCGAATTACCTCGACACTCTCCTGTGACGGACGGGTACTCCTCGTTGTGTGTCGCCCAATCCGATGGATTTTTAAATTCTCCCAAATGCATGAATGTAGCGGGCAACATTTGTGATTCATTACATGCAACAAGTCTGGAGTTGTGAATCGGCACACAAAGTGGACTAATGTCTGCGGCTTCCTAAAGCGAGTGAGAAACTTCATTGATTTTGACAAATTCAACGAGACCCGACCACTGACAGTTAGTAATGAATCTTGATTTGTCAATCTGGGTAGAAAGACTGTACATGGACTGCATGTACCGGTACATGTACACGCATACATGTACATGTACATGTACATGCATACATGTGTGTATCTGGTGGACTTTGTTGCACTCAGTAGGATTTGAAATTCATTGGCTGTTGAATAGTGAAGGGTGGGTGATTAGAGCTAATTAATAATAGTTTGAAAGTTGCAGTTTATACTGTACCTAACTTTTCTGCCAAAGCTGTTTTACACTACAATCTAGTACACTACACACTGCATAGTGTATAGTATATTGTGTATAATACCGGTAGAGACAATCTAAAGAGGTTAACCATGTTAAGAATGCACATCATTATTTGCATCTTAAATTTGCTTTGACACATGTATTTTAATACTAGCAAATTAGTGACCATTATGGACCGTACAGTGTGGCCCATGCACTTTGTAGCCACATCCATATTAAACATGTTTTATTGCCAAATGTACATGTACATTGTACATGTACATGTCTAGATAGTCCATGCATACATGTATGTGTAACTTGTAATACAGTGTAAGCATCTACAGTTACATGTGTGTACCAGTTGCATTTATGCCCTCGGTGAGTCTTGTCGAGTGCTAGATAAAAGTGTAAAATGGCCCACACATGTCTAACAAGTTGGATATTAAAACATGGGCATCATCATCAAAGGGCTTTCTGAAGTGAATAAGTGCCCCGCACACCCTTTTGCTTTTACCCGCACAAACTTGTAACGTCAGACTCACAGGAAATTGTTTGGCATGATTTTTATTTTGCCACTTGCCCCCCAGGCCAGCGAGCGTATCTCTGCCCCTCGCGTAGTACCCTCTCGCTGATTGTATGCAGTGTACGTTTTAGGGCGTTAATGGAGAGAGAGAAAAAAATGTACTCAAGTAAGGCCAGCGGGTCATAGTGTTAAGAGCAGCCGCACTGGGTCTTCGGATTGAAGCTTTTTGATTTCAAGATTTTTTTTCCCTTTTTCTGGCTTGCAATTTGGGGAGAAGTCGGGATAGACAGGGGGTGTGTGTGTATACGTGTGTGTGGTGTGAGTGACAGCAACTTGGCAAGACAGGTGGCTGCCTTCTGAGAAGGGGCAAAGTCGGTGAAGATTTTTTTTCCCCTTTCTGCTGAGGCGAATTATAACTGCATATCCTGGTTAATACTACAATGTAGTTGCGCGATATTGCTGGTGGATGTCTGTGCTTGCCGCATTGTTGAGGTGAGTAGGCCTATAGTTTAGTTAATAAGTTAGCTGAAGTTGAAAAATGGTGCTTTTAGTCTTGTTACTGAAAGTGTTTCTTCATGCTGTTTGTGTTCATCCTCATGTACATTGTATTAAGCCAAATACCGGTACATGTACAGGACGTACCGGTACTACGTACAGTACTAGTACATGTACATGCAGGCATATAATATTGTACCGGTGCTTCTACGGGTACATCTACTTGTCCCTATATTGTTCAAGCATTTTTAGCTCAAATCTGTTTCCGACAGAGGTTGTTGATTTCAATTTAACCCTAACTCCCTAGGCATTTTTGCTAGGATGCAACCTCAATCCTGCAAAATCCTCCAACTGCCCCCATGTAGAAATTGCATACAGCCTCAATCCTGCAAAATCCTCCGTTATTTCTTGATTGTGGTCCTTGGAGGGGTGACCACTGCGTCAATCCTGCAAAATCCTCCAGCAATCGCTGCCAATATGTTGAGACAGAGCCAGTGACATTCTGGAGCAGTGCGGAGGATTTGAAGGATAATCTAGGCCTAAATTTATGCACGGCTGAGCACAACACAAGGCCTTGACACAGTGCATCCTCCAAAACCAGCCACGCATTTTTGCCTCATATATATATACATGTAGCCTCAATCCTGCAAATTCCTCCATTTTGCAACTTGGGAGGAGTTAAAAAGGTTTAAAGATGACTGAGCCCACATTTTCACACCGAAAAGTCGGTGAATGTTGGAAATTACATTGAACAATATCAAGTTTCAAGCGTTGGTTTGAATTACCGTACATGTATTGCAAAAGTCTCAATTTTTTTTGCAGTCTCATTTTTAACAGATTTATAATACAAAGATCTATCTGTAAAGTGTAGCGGCCTTTAGCTGAAGTCAAGGTATTTTTTTTTCTTTGCACAGAAATAATGTTTTCAACTGTAAAATTGAAATTGTTCAAATTGTGGGAAGTTCAAATTTTCACTCCATGATAACAGATTACATGTAAGTAGTTTTTTATTCACCTAATTGCCCAGTCGAGAACATGAAGTGATAAAAAAAATGTACATGTAATGTACTAAATGTATTTTCCCCCTTCCCACACTTGACAAAACACTTTTTTTTTCTTCTCACCTCTACTACACAAATAATTTCCACCAGTGCCACACTACCACCACCTCCAATCTGCCCTAGGCCCCACTGGGCACCTTCCACAACAACTTTTGTTGAGCACTTTACCAGCACCCTCAACATTTTCATAAGACCAGCGCCCAAAGAAAACATATTTTGCCTCGGCCGTCAGTCTCACACAAATGCTGCACCTCCAAGTAGGGCTTTGCAAAGCAAAGCTCAAAGTGGACTTTCTCCCCTCCCTTTTTTTTAATATTTTTGGAAGGCAAGAGACCTACAGGTGGATAGACAATACCCTCTCTGGCCCCCTTGAGGGCCCAACGAAACCCTTCCGTGTTTCAAGACTGAAGGTGCTGAATAAACAGCAAAGGGGTGTGTGTGCGTGGCCCTCCGATTTCCTCAAAGCTCTGTCGTTCTTTTTTTTCCCCCTTTTTTTCTTCTCATGTGCACAGCGTTTGAATGGAAAACAAAAAAAGCGATTATGAGAACAATATAATTGGCTCAGAAATGGAAGTGGCTATTGATCAAGGGTTTCTTGTGTTGGGAGGATTATCGGAAACCGTGCCGGTTATGTGAAGGATATGGTTGGCAACTTTGGAACATGTAGGTTAATCGTCGAGTTATTTGATACTTTGCCCATTTCTTGTTTTCGTATTAACCCACTTAGATCAATTTCCAGTTTTGAGTGCAAGCTCAAGAAAAAGTTAAAGTCCAGTGCATGAAAGAACATTTTCTTTGTATTTTGGGTGGGAAAGAAAAAAAAAATATCTGAATTGAAAGTTCAGTGAAACCATTCATACAAAAAGCTGAAGCAAAACTGTTCATTGTGCACATCTGTATGAGTCACGTGTTTATGTATACTGCTTTTCCATTGGATACAGCAGTTAAAAGTAAAAAAAAAAAAAAGATGATAAACCATAATACATGTAACTTTCAGAGCACAATCTATTCTGTTTCTCTGGCATTGTTGAATTCATATCTGGCTCAAATATAAGCTTAAATAACAATAAGCAACTGTAATAAGGGCTTGCACACGTCACTCTATGTAATCATCTTTTAAGGAAACAAATATAAAGGTCTATCAAGAATTAGACAACCACTCCACACCGGCATTCATTACAGAGTGATCAGTAAGAGAACTCCCCACTTGACCTATTTGAGAATCATCCCAGAGTGCATTCTGGCCCGACAAGTGATGATAATAATTAAAGGCAGATGCTGGCACTGATAATGTTTCCCCGCGCATTGGGAATATCTCTGCAGAAGAACCGGTAACCCAATACCTCCATCGGCACTCCACAATCAGCGGTCGGTATCCGTGCTTCAGTCGCGCTGGCCGGGCCTTTAGTTTTTTTCCGCGGTGCGGCCCCGGCGCGTGACAAATGGCAACGTTTCCTGCCCATTTCACATCAGTTTGCCGAAAGATAGAAATATTAACTGTAATAATAAGCCACAAGTGACGCGGCGAATCCCGCGGTCGTTATTAAATGCACTCCCTTTGCCGTTAATAGGACGAGACAGACAATTTTTTTTTATTGATCAGTCAAAGCAAGTCATTAATGTCTAGGGATGTTCAGTTCTAGTAAACCTGTGCCGATCAGTCACTGGCTGTGATATTTTTCGTTATATTCGCATTATCTGGGAATGATGATCCTAATTAAAGACACATGCATCAGACAGGTTGTGCCCAATCATACACATGCCCATCTTAACAGTGTCAGATCACTTTAAAGGTCCAGTGCGGGCCTGATGCTTTTAATCGATTGGATCTCTTTTTCTCTTGTGTCTTCCTAATCACTCCAGTGCCATGGACAGTCACACCTAGAGCACACAGATAGTGGCGTGATGTCCTCAAGATCGGTACATGTACATGTACATGTATACAGCTGTGCATGTACTGTGCTTGTTGGGTCTAGGGAATAGGTTACTTCATTCTAAAACGTTACCAATTTTGAACGATGATTATACTAGAACTTTAAATGCACGTCCATGTACATTTACATGTACATGTATAGTTATATTCTGTGTGAACAGCTGCAAACCAGTCACTTAAGCTTTGCATACATGTACATCACATTACCGTACATATTGGCTGGTAACCTTTTTTCCTAAAATAACAAATTGTTTTAGTGCTTCAAAAGTTTCTCTTTTTAGTAGATGTTTGTTCTAGTGAACTTCTGCGCTAGGAACGTATGTTCAACTTCTGACCACATGTTCACGTACATCTGTCCTTTGCAAATTTCTGTGAGCGAAGCAAATATCTGCGCCTAGCAGAATCTATGCGAAGCAAATAGTAGTGTTGTTGGACTCAAGTCCAGGGCTCGGACTCAAGTCCATCTCTAGTTGCAATGGACCGATCCAGTAAGCCCCGCCCACTGCGCACGTGGGTAAATTACCACGTGCTCCTCTCCAATGCCACGCTGCATTTTCCTGCCGCACGCATCATATGCGCGTGCACGCATGTCGGACTTCTGTGCACGCACGTCGGACATAAATCACGGCTGTGATTGGTCAGTACACCATGGGGCGGTGCTTACTGGATCGGTCCATTGGGGTGGCTCAGACTCGACTCAAGTCACATCAGCAGAAGACTCGGACTCAGACTCGACTGTCATGACTTGGACTTGAAGCTAATGACTCTTGACTCGCGAGTGACAATATTTTTTACCAAAAATATCTTTTAAAACCATAATTTCAAAATAATCAAGACTCGGACTCAAGTGACTCGACTCTAACACTGGCAAATAGCCCCATGTAGTTTGCCCTTGTAGGTGATAAGTTCAAGTGGTCAACTTCTACCTTTTCAACTTGGCAATTGTCTAGTCCAGACATCTCTCCCACACCCCCCCCCCCCCCTCCTCCCTCCCTCCCTCTTGACATGATCATGTACCTAGGGGGTAGTCCTGCGCTGCTCTGCATCCTTCCGTTGTAGACCTGGGTTTCCTTTATGTATCATTGCCGCCAGGTGGACACGGACGTGAATGCATACAGGTGTGCTTTATGTAGAGGTCTACTTTTCTCGGGCACGGTTTACCTTTAAAGGTAGATCATTTGCAGCTCTCCAAAAATTAACTAACCGAATTATAGTTAAAAATCTACTTGGTGTAGAGATAGTGAAAACTCACTGTGAAATTATTCCTTCTGGCATGCTGTCATTTTGAAGAAAGCAATCAAAGAAGGTCATTTCCAAAGATGAGTCAAGTAACACATTTTTTGAAAATTTCTGTTAGTAGTTGGTTTGTAATTGGACGAAGCCGTGAATGGGTGCGCGCAAGCGTTGACACGACGCACACGCGTGCGGTTGCTGTTATTCTGCGGTTCAGTGCGTGACATCGCGTAGCTGCAATTGGCTGAATGAAAATGTGTTCTGGATGCTGATTTCAGGCACAATTCAAAATATGACTCAGCAACTTTTGAATTGAAATCAAGATCTTAGAAAAATGTACATACTATGTACTTTGCAGAATATTGTACCGAGAAATATGTACCGAGAATGATACAATTATAAAACTTTTTTTTTTCCTGTAAATAACCACCCATGTATGTAGGCCTTGTAACATGTACGGTACATACAATGTATGTACATGTACTTTGTGTAAATCCCAGTTCCATGTTCATATCCGTAAGTGACCCAAAATCCACAGTGAA
Organism: Patiria miniata; assembly: GCF_015706575.1. Taxonomy (NCBI): domain Eukaryota; kingdom Metazoa; phylum Echinodermata; class Asteroidea; order Valvatida; family Asterinidae; genus Patiria; species Patiria miniata. The sequence goes on along the minus strand of NW_024037072.1, from coordinate 4,185,627 downwards.
AAAGTTGTTTTTTTCAAAAAATTCTGTAATATTCTGCCGCATTGCTTACTCAGAGGTGAGCAATCCCCATGTTTCAAAGAAGTAAAAAAAAAAAGCCCTTAAGTAACAAAATAACATTCCTGGGCCGTTTGTTAATTTGCAAAACACCTGGACTGGAGGGATATGCCATCTCAGGTCATTGGCTTTCGGAATTCTCAGGCTTCGGTGGATTTATCAGTCAGTTTGTGTGTGCGTGTTTTTTTTCCTTTTTTCCTTGTTCGTTTCTTGAGGCAATGGGGATGGCGGTTCGAGTATTTCGTGTAAATCCCAACCGAAGTGTTGGAAAAAGATTGTCTTGAGGGAGGGGAAGAGGGGGGGGGGGGAGAAACTGACAATTGGTGAAGTATGTGGCATGGGAAGGTTTATTCAAATTTAAGGTACATACATTTATGTACATGTACAGTAATCTTGATAAGTTCAAACCTCAGAGGAATACGGTAGGCTCAAATTTTGAGTTAAGCAGAGTTTTGAGTCATCCAATGGATTTTCTGTTCAGCAACAATTGACGGGAATAAGTTTTTACATTGAGTTAGAAGGGTTTTTGGGTTGACAGGTTTTGACTTGAAAAAAAATCACCTTTTTTTTCTGATGGACCTTTTCTCGATTGTGGATTGAATACAATGTATATGGTAAATTGTACGTACATGAACATGTACATCAATTTGGGAAGCAGATAATATTTGTTAGCACCGAATGTTCTTGGACTGTGATGTCTGTTTCAGTGGCATTCTTCATGCACAAGTACATGTACATGGGTACATATGCCTTTTACATAATGTGCAGTCACTGCTTTCACTAATTATGAGTCTTTGTTTCTGTAACTTACTTTGCTGTTAAAGGGAATATACATCATTTGCTTTTGCTGTAATTTTCAGAAATGGATGGAATTGGGGGGTTGGAAATATACATAGCAAATATAGTTACACTGACTTTTTTGAGGTTTTGGAGTCGAAAATGCTATAAAAACCAAGAAAAACAATCGTTTTCCTGTAGTCTGGTTCCCTGACTCCATATAAGAAGAAACAGAGCAGTTTATACATTGGGGAATTGTAAGGTCAGGGAACCAATCTAGCTGGCTTGTACCCGTTCATAGGTGTGTAATCGATTGCAAACAAGTGCGATGGTCAATTGGGGCCAGTATTTGAAAAAAGCCAGTTTTTTCCAACGCTTGTCGGCCGACCAGCGTTGGAAATTGATACAAAAATACCACTTTTCTTGGATGCTTTACATTGTCATTTTACAGGATGCTTTACATTGTCATTCACTAACAGTCCAGCAAGGTATTTCAAAATGATTTGGTAGTTTTATTTTTTGATGTTTGCAAATGTTGTATTTTCCCTTAAGCGCTGTGATACCTTATGTGTACATGTGTAATTGTAAGGGCAGTCTATAAATGCTTGTTATTACAGGTATACATTATGAACATGTAATTTCCTTTTACATGTACACTTACATGATGTTTCTTTTTACATGTATACATACATGTACATGTACATGTACATGAACACAATTTTACATGTCTCTAATTAGAAGAAGGTTTGTAAAACAAGTGTACATGTACGTGTACATCCACATTTAAATTAGATTCATACTTTATTTCACATTTGAGGTGCATATACCGGTAACTTTTCAACAGAATGATTGACACTTGTTATGTTTGGCTGGTTTTGCTTGTGGTCTAATATTCCTAGGAAAATGTAGAAGAGTTATTCCCTGTGGGTCTGCCGCTATTTTGTACATGTACCGTATTGGTGTACGTGTGTTGGGTTGTTAGTTTTTGCTAGAGATCTTCCATCAGGTCCCATGTATGGAGCAACTAAATATTCCCATGGGTTTATGGTCCACTTTGCCCCACCTTCAAACGTTTGAAGAGTCCTGCGCATTCAGCAGTGTTTCCCTCCAAAAACCCTCTTGAAACCACTCAGATCCGCTCAAGATGTCCCCCCTTTGCCCTCTTGGAGCCACAAGTAGCCCTCTCCATACCCTCTCCATCCCAACCCTGGTCCCTTTTGTCCACCACCTGCGCACTCGCTCCGGTGTTATTTAACTTTTTGAAGGTTTCGATCTCTCTTGGGCTTTGGGTTTTGGGATTATTAGAAACCCGATGAATGCACAGGGAGCAAATAGCCCAACGCCTCGGACAATGGGGCCAGACACCTTCGCATTCTGCTACGGGGATTGGTAAAATTGGACGGTGTATAGCCGATTGATTTCACTAAGACGATTACCCAGTGGACCCCATTCACAGGGCTCTATTGTTTACGGTCGGCCAGCGAGCATATTCATCCGTTCAATACATGGACGGACACTCGCGCTGCAGTCGGGTATTGGAAGAAACTGACTTCGGACACAATAGGAACAGAAGAGTAACGCCCCTATAGCTTAATGCGTCTCTTTCTTTTATTTTTTTTTTTTGGTTTGGCATGTCCCACTGCATGTCAATGCAGAGGTGTGAAGGGAAGAAAAGATCTGAGCTGATTGTGAGGGGTGAAAAACCTAGATTCGCAGGGGGCCTTTTGTTGGCCCTGACAGAACCATTCATTGGTTATCTCTTCAGGCTGGCCAGGTGGGGGACTAAAGAGTGCAGGCAACTCTCCACACCCCCCCCCCCCCCCTCACCTCAACTCCTTCAAATCTCCACAACTCTTGTATCGGCATGCCTGAGTGTGTACATTGGCTTCACCCAAGGATGCAAGAGGACTGAATGAACGCCTATTGTTAACCCTCCCACTAGCCTTCCTCTCTGGCTCTCTCTGGCTGTCTTTCAAGTGGGCGCTGAGCCGTGGCAGGTGTGCTGGGAGCCCACATGGGCTGTAATCCCAAGATCCGTGGTACAGCACTGGGCTTCAGTGTTTGTGTTGGCACACAGCGGACCGGACCCAATACCCAAGCCAGTCAGTTACAGCCTATTCAAGGAGGAAGTTGTGTGACTCTAGAAGCTCTTGTGTGGTTCTCTCTCATAAGTTAAAGCTTTACAGAACAATACAAAGAGAAACCTGGGCTTGTTTTCACACTGAAGGAAATTCAGTCAGTGGGGGAAAAACACTGCCTCGGGAGTTAGACTTTCTTCTCATCAGCCTTTTTTTGGTTTCGCTGCAAAAACATCAGCGTTGGCTGCAGTTTGTAGATTCCTGTGAACGGTCCGACATCAAAGATTCCTATTGTGCCTGCTGGATCGAAAAATGACTGTGCATTAGTTGATGAAATCAGTATGTCAAAAACCTGACACGGGACGCGCTAATGAGTGATGATGTGTGTGTTTCTGTGTTCGGAGGGCTGATGATACAACCTACCACACATTGCTAATCCTCTTTGAATGGACTGTGCAGTTTCTGCCCGAGAGTTTGTGACAACACGCAGTGTGGACATTGGCAACTGCATCAGCAACAGCCGCTGAATTCCTCCCTTCTCAAAACAGAGTTTCCCCTTGACTTTCTTCTGCAGAAATCGGGGAAAAAGGGTTTGCTGGAAGCGTTGTTCCAAGTCATCTGAAACGACCCAGAGAAGGCCATGTCTGGAGGATTGGAATCAACCCGACGTTTTTGTTTCTCTCATGTTCATCATTTCCTGAGGTTTCCATTTCGGCATTGACTATCGCCTTTCCATCAACTGCTCCAAAAAAGCCTGCCAGGAGTTGTGTGGATTTTCATACCTCGGTCAGATTAAAAAAGTCAAACTGCTGGGTGGTTTCATAACCTATCCCCGACTCGGATTATTTAACAAGTTCTGGAAGATTATCTTCAAGGATAGGCGGCGTATTTTTTTGTAAACTCGGGAGAAATCATGGCGCCGTTTAACCCGTTTGTTCATACTCTGAAAGCCAAAGGTAAGGCTGCGGCGAATACCGATGAATACTTATTTGTGTCCGAGTGAAAAGCGATTCGGTTAAGCAATGTAATCAAGACAGTGAAATGTTATCGTGGCTAGGCATATTGATTACAGGGAAGTTAATGAATACCAACACAGTGTGTAAATTTACCGGCTTGCTGGACCACGCTTTGAATAAGCTATCGGGTTATGTCACGGCTTGTCAGTTTTTTAAAGAATTTTTCGGCCTTGCGTGCAGAAAGTTATTGCTTGTCGTAGTTAATAAATGTACATGTACTTTTAAATCAAGTGAGCGTCACACACCATTGAATTTGAACAAATGTATTGTCGTACCACTTGATATAAATTTTGTACACATGTGCATGTATGTATGAAGGTGATCGTATTTGGAAAGCTACATGTACTGTTGTACATGTACAGTACTTGTAAATGTACAATATGCACGTACATGTGTCTACATGACATGTATGTATGTATGTAAGTGTGTACATATAAAAAAATGTGCATGTCCGTGTACGGTACATGTGACTTGCAAATTTGTGTTGCATTTATGTACAAGTTTCTCACTTGCACTTCCAACTTTAGTTTGTGTCATATACATACCGGTACGTGTGCATGTCCAAGCTCAGATATATTCCTTATTAGCAAATTGTCAATTTTGAAAGCAGTCAGCCGCATTTCTTTTTTATTTCTCAATTTTAAACATTGTAATTGTTTCTTCATAAGATTCAGCATATTCTCAAACTAGATATCCCATTGTGGTGTTGATCTCTTCTTTGTGGAAAAATCGCTGTGAAAAAAAAAAAATGGATTATGACACTGTTTTTCTTGAACCCCGCCAGCCATAAATAAAATGACTAATCCCATGTAACCCTCACATGAACATGGACTTGTAATTCCCCCGACATAAATTGGCCTAGAAAGGTGAAAGGATCCAACCTCTGAAAGATTGAAAACAAATGCTGGGTTCTTCGGGGACCTAGTCCGGGACTGTATGACTTCTGGCACCTGGTAGTGATGTAATTCCTGTGTTCATACCTGGATAACTTGGAACCGATCATGTTAGCACGTCCAATGAGTAGTGACTTCTCTTATTTGTTGCCAGCCAGACAAGTTTCCTGAAGTTTCAAAGTGTTTTGTCTCGAGCATTTGTGCGTGTACGTACTTGTTAACTGCACAACACTTCATGTTGGCTAACCTGCCCGGATTCTTGATACTTTAGGTTGCACATATGTGTGAACAGAGACTTGCTGCCAAGCGGACAAGCTTCTTGAAGTTTAAAAGAGTTTTGTCAAAAACATCTGTGCGTGTACACTTCTTAGCTGCAAAACACTTCTATTGGTAAATGTGCACAGTTCTTGGTACTAAACCTTGGTTTTTTTAAAACATTCATAGAAGCTCTTGTTCGTTAAGAACAGTTAACAGACAAACACTTTAAATGATGGAGGGTGGACTGACAGATGTACTTGACAGAAGCACCAGAATCCGCCAATGTAGGAAGAGTTGAAAGCATTTTGAAAGTTCACGCCACGGATCTGGAATATAAATCTGAGTTTTTGCCCTTTTTTTTATTTTAAAGGTTTTAATGAATTTTGTTTTGTTTTTAATTTATTATTCAGGTGATAGTACAGAGACCACGATGGCGGAGGAAAGTGCCAAACCGATCTTCAGCAACGAGACCACGTTTGAGTGCGAGTGCGACGACGTGGGCTGTAACAGTGAGAACTCGCGGTGCACTGACGCCATAAGCTGCTACGCTTCGCTCAGGATCGACGAGAACGGATTTGAGTATATGAGAAAGGTATGTTTAGGGCTTAGCCTAAGGGGATCACTGGGCCTTTTTTTTATTGCATTGCAAGGTCGCACGGACCACTTTCTAAGGTCTACTGCATTTTGTGAAAAAAAACTGAAATACAAAAAAGTTGCACTTCCATTCATTTCATATTGTTTGGAATGTTTGAACACTTTTCGGTTTATATCCACAGTTTTTAATAGTTTGTTCAAGGCCAGAAGATCCTTTCAAAAAGTTCCCAAACATCCTTGTTGACAAATGAAGAGTACCACATGTAAATCAACAAGAGTGTTGTTGAAAATGAAGTATCCACCCTGTCAGTTATAAAGACGTAAAAATAGTTGATATAACTTCGTTTTTCATTGGTGCCATTAGCTCAAAAGTGATCTAGAAAGGAGATGTTACCATTTTTTTAATATGCAAAATAAAGTGTGTTCTGTATTTTGACTGCAAAAAAATAATGTTTGTGTTTGGGAAAAGTTTCCTTTGACTAAACCAACCAGATGTTTGCAATTGTCGGGTGAGATTTCTCAGGTTTTTTTGCAGAAATTGGTTAGGAATCCCTTTTGAAATATGGAATTCTAGTTTTTCAGTATTTTTTTAAAAACTGATTGTTTATACCATAGACCCTGTGTCGCTCTGGGGTCGTGTTGTTCATCGGGTCGAGTTGACCAGGCCAAATTGACTCGAAACATTATAGATATCAACTGAATCCGAACCGATCTGAACTACCTAAAACCGACCCGACCCGACAAAAATTCAAGGAAAACCGACCCAAACCGACCCGAAAAACCTGAATATCTAGCTAGGGCAACTGTGTCCACTTTTTGTGCCTGAACTTACCCGCGTCGCTTGAAAATGGTCGTCTCTCAGTAAATTAATCATACCGTACGGTACCTGCAACATGGCCTACTGATGGGCCTACATGTTATAGACCGTGCGTGATAGGTCACAAACGAATTTGGTCTAACTGGGCACAGTGACTCTGCAATAAATATGGCACCATGTGAATTTCCGAACTGTGTCATTTTTTTGGGGGGGGGGGAGTTTATTTCAGTTTATTTCAGGTTTTTTATCAAAATGGCTTAACTGACATTACCCAACCCGAAAATCGCAAATGCAAAACCGAAACCAAAGTCGGTTTCAAGTCGAGTCGGTCTTCGGGTTCGGGTCGGGTTTGCCCAACACTACTCTGGGGCCTTTGTTGACCCTCCGCCAATATTTCATGGATTATTATTTTCTCCCAATCTCACGGGTGATTTCAACAGTTCTGTTTATATTTTTTTTTCCATGATAATCTACAGGGTTGCTTCAACACAATACAGCTCAGTCACATGTACTGTAAGAGTGACTTTGGTGAAGACGTGGTCATGGTTTGCTGTAAAGGAGACATGTGCAATCAGAACATTGTGCCGACCTTTCCTGCTGTCCCGCCCACTACGCCATTACGTGAGTAAAAAAAGAAAGAACTTGTCAAGTTAAATTTTCTTGCTTAAAGGGAATATACAACATTTGCAAACATCGAAAAATAAAACTACCAAGTTTTTACGAAATACCTTAATAGGATGTTGGTAAATGACAGTGTAAAGCATCCTGTAAAATTATGGCACCTGCTGTGAAGTCATTTTCAAGAAAATGGTATTTTTGTAAAAATTTCCAGCGGTGGTCGGCCGACCACCGTTGGAAAAACCTAACTATTTTTCAACTACTGCTCCAAATTTACCATTAATTCAGTCCAAATTTTGTTTGCTATTGGTTACATGTTCATGAACGGGTGCAGGCCAGATAGACTGATACCCTTACCTTACAATTTTCCGGCATGTGTAAATTGATCCATTTATATTTAGTGGGGTCAGGGAACCAGACTAATTGAACAGTTTGGTTTTTCTTGGTTTTTCCAGCATTTTCGAACACAAAACTTCAAACATGTCAGTGTAACAATATTTGATCTGTTATACTAACCCCTCAAAATAGTTCATTTCCGAAAATTACAGCAAAAGCCAATGATGTACATTCCCTTTAACCCTAACTGCCTAGGTCCCTTTGGCTGGGATCCATTTTCAATCCTGCAAAATCTTCCCACTGCCATCATGTAAAAATTGGATACAGTCTCAATTCCTCCAAAATCATCCGTTATTTCTTGCATTTGTTCAATATTGGTGGGGGGGGGGGGCCACTGCCTCAATCCTTCAAAATCCTCCAACAATCACTGCAGTACAATGAGGAATTGCCGATGATGTCCAGAAGCAGCCTACGTGTAGTGTAATCTAGGCATACAAATGTAATTTGTGCATGGCTAAGCATAAACAACACAAGGTACAGCTTAAGACCATGACACAATGCATGCTTCAAAATTAACTGGCACTAAAATGGCAAACAGCCTCAATCTTCCAAAACAAACAGCCTCAATCCTCCAAAATCCTTCAAAAACTGCCTGGTTGATTTTGGAGGATTGAGGAGGGTTAGGGTTCACATCCCCTGTAGTTTTGTTATGTAAGTGAAGCCCAAAGGTTTGATTATGTCCTTGTTTCATCTCAACCCCCACCCCACCCAAAAATTAGAAAAAAATAAAAATCAACCCACAAAATAAACAAAACAAAAACCCCTCAAAATCTACCCTTCTGCTTCAGTTTCCTGCCCCAATAGTTTCAACTCAAAATGAAGTCCACTTGTTTTTATAAGAAATACAGACTGCAGATTTAGCAGTTCCACATTCCCAGATTCATCAGGAACAACTTGTCATATCTCAGTTGTCATATCTGAGCATGACACAAACCTTGCACCCGGAATTACCGAAATCAAGAACATGTGCCTTAATCAATTGGAATGGCCTGGAAAAGTAAGGAAAATATTGTGAACACAGTATTCCCAAAAGGAACATCACGGAAGGAACAGGAATGTTTCAAATTGTGATCAGCTCTCTCTCTACTGAGGAAATGAATAATTTGGTCTCAGTCTGACATTTTACAGGAACTTGGAACCCCCTTTTTTTTGTCCTTCCCACACCCACTCTCACCTCCTTCCCTCCCACTTAAAGTTAAACAATTGTCTTCTACATTTACGATGCCTACTGCATTGATTCATATCCTCATGGAGTTATTTCTGTTTTTATTTTATGTTATTTTTTCCTTGAAAACGAAACAAGGAATACAGAGACACGGTATCAAACATGGAAACCTGAGAAAAAAAACAAGAAGAAGAGGATGATGAATAAAACTGTTCAGTTTTAGAGTTGGGAGGGAAACAACTGAAGAATATTCCAGGGGGAAGCCAAGGAACTAGCTTGGAAATGATAACCCAATCTACCTGCTCACCTTGGGTCGAGGGGGGCTGGGGGGGGGGGGGTAGAAGGGAGTGGAACCAGGGTCACAGAGGTGCAAGGCATGGGAGAGTACCAATGCTCCAACCTGACTCCCAATCTGGATGAATCTCGTCATGCATACTAAAATTTATTGTCAATATTTCAGGACTTCAATAATCGAAAGCCCTTTTGCTTCATGCCCTTTCCAGCAGAACCAAGGGAATCTCTTCCCTACAACGTCGCCTACCTCGCCATGGCTGTAGTGGGTCCCTTCCTGGCTCTAGTCATTGGTATATCCTTCGCCGTCTTCATGTACCGTTGGATGCACAAGAAGCGGCTACGAGAGCTCAACTCTAATGATGAGGGATACGCCCACCACGCCCCTCATGATCTCAGGGCCGTACCTGCCGGGGACAGTACACTAAAGGTTTGTTTGAATAAATGCATATTCATAAGATATTCATATTCATGAGGGATACGCCCACCATGCCCCTCATGAACTCAGGGTAATACCTGCCGGGGACAGTACGTTCAAGGTTTGTTTGAAACAAGTATATTCATAATATGCATATTCATAATATCATATTGATGAGGGTACCGCCCACCATGACCCTCATGTACTGTACACAGGGCAATACCTGCTGGGGAAAGCGCACTCAAGATTTGTTTGAATATATGCATATTCATAAGCTATTCATGAGGGATACACCCCTCATGATCCCAAGGCTGTTCCTGCTGGGGAAAGTACACTCAAGGTTGGTTTAAATATGCATATTCATAACATAATATTCATTCTCATGAGAGATACGCCCATCATGCTCCTCATGACCATTGAAGGTTTGTTTGAATGTATGCAAGGATACCCCCACCATACCCTGCAATTGCATGGGTTCAGTGACGTACCTGCCGGGAATGGTACACTCAAGTTTTATTTAAATATATACATATTCATCAGATATTCGTATTCATGAGGGATACACCCACCATGCCCCTCACAATCTCAGGGCAGTGCCTGCTGGGGACAGTACACTCAGATTTGTTTGAATGTATGTTCATAAAATATTCCCGAGGGATACGCCTCCAATGCCCCTCGTGATCTCAAGATGGTACCTGTGCACTCTAAAAGTTGGTTTGAATATAACCAGTATGCATATCATGATGATTAACCCTGTCCGGTGGTTTTGCAGTCCTTTTGTGGATTCCTGTCTGGATTTTACATGTACATGTACATGTATGTGTACATGTACATGGGGTTTGAAGAACCAATGTCATTGAATTACAAAGTGCCTAATATACTGCATAGGGTTAGGAAAAATTATTAAAACATTGCAGTGAATAACTTTAAAGGTGAAGTAGATCGTTTGGAACTTGACCCGATATTGTTTTCGTTTGAAGCAACAGAAGTGCGCAGAATCTAAAGACGGGTGCTTACATGTAACAACTAACCTGACAAAACTAACCTGATGAAGCGTTAGTTCTGTGAATGCTGTATATTTCAAGAAAACACAATATTCTGGATCTCGATTTCAATTCAAAAGTTGCTTAGTCATGACTCAATCCCCAAATCAGCATTGGGGACATGATTCTCATTCAGCTGTTTGTTGCTACATGATGTCACACACTGAACCGACGATTCTTACGAATAATATCAAATTTCCAAAAATGTGTCACTTGATGCATCTTTTGGGAATGACCTTCTGTGATTATTTTCTTCAAAATAACAGCATGCCAGAAGGAATAATTTCACAGGGAGTTTAGTGCCATTACTATCTTAATAAACCAAGTATGCTTTTCAACGATAATTTGATTGGATACTTTTTGGATAGATGCAAATGGTCCACTCTACCTTTAAACTTCTTAGATGCATCGTAAGACTCTATTGTATTTATTAGCATATTTGGCCACAAAGCTGTTTTGTCAAGCTGACCTTTGAGCAATAGTCAGCAGCTTTAGACATCTGTGGATTTGGTGATGCATCAGGGCGTGCGTCACGACCTACAGCTGTGAAAAATTTAAAACGGGGTCTGAAGAAAAACAGTTGATTCATTGTTCGCTGTCCTGATTGTAGTATGCAGTTTTTGATATACCGGTTCATGTAAAATATTTATACTTCACTTCTTTTTTTAAATACATGTATGCAGTTCTCTTCAAGTTACAACAAAAGAAAATGCACATTCTTTTTGTGTTGTAGTTATTTACAATTGCCTTCTCTTTGTAATAAGCCAACACGAAAAGCTGAACGGATGACACTGTTTTACTCGCTAAATGTTCCATGACATACATTCTAAGAAGCTGGCTATGCTCTGAATGTATCAATCCTGCACACTTGGCTTTCAATTTCCCCCACAGCTTGGCTTGAGACATGAAATTTCTCTCATACAAAACATCCTTGTATAATAAGCTTGATGTCAAAAACAGATTGCCTATAGTATTACAAATGGTAAACGCTACAGTAAACAAGATTAGGCCAGATGTCCCATATGTAAGCTCTTGTAGCCTAGTTTCCCCACCCCATTACCTCCCCAACGGTCTGGTCACTAACCCAAGGTGCTGTGTGTTACCACACCTGTCTTAAACCCGTCACCGTACTACTGGAATCAAGTCTCATCCAACCTCCTCCTTTTTTTTTCACCGTGTAACTATGCGTACGTCAGTCAGACCTTGTCTTGGCTATGATCAGGAGTTTTAATAAGGCGTAGAGGTAGAGGAAGGCACATCCGTATTCAATGTTCCGCCAGCCTGCCAAGCGACATGCATCTACGGGAGCCGGTTTCTGTTTAGTCATGGCGGCTATCCTTTATTGTTTGTAGGGGGCGACGATTGACGAGGCATACATACTGTGATCTTGAAAGGGGGCGGAGCCTGATCAGGGTCATTCCATTAATTTGGGTGCAATTTCTTTGATGTCCCTGTTAGGCCCCCCCAAAAAATATTCGGTCTCTGGTCAGACCAAAGTTCCGGAATGGACGCGGCCACACGGCTTTTTTTTTTTTTTTTTTCTTCAAGCTTGGATTGTACAGACAAGGTGGGGTACTATTTTGATTTTTTTGTGTCCTCATGTACATGTACATTGGTGTCCTCCATAATTTGCCTTGGTGCTTTCGATCATTTGCCTTGGTGCAATTTCCCATTCCTTGGTGCTCTTTGGTAAAAAAAAATTGAGGAGGTGCGGAAATAGAGGGCTCTGTTGGAGCTACCGCGGAACATTTTGGAAAAAAAAAGATCGACGCGCATGATTAAAATCGACGCGCGCGCTGACCAGAGACCGACTTTTTTTTTTTTTTGGCCTTACAACTGATATAAGATTTTGTGAATTCAGGACACATTCTTTAATGGCTTCTATCTCCAAGAGTGATAATGTAAAGAATGATACCCAGCCAAACAAATTTGAAAAATGATTTGAAGTCAATTTTAATGATATTTGCATGGCAATTTACACCCACAAAAATCATACTTTGGGACCCCAAAGTTATGGAGTAACTCCTCACTCATCCCTTGCTTTTGCTGTAATTTTCAGAAATCGATGGATTTGGGGGTCAGTATTTTTATAGCAAATATTAGTTACACCGACCTGCTTAGAGTTTGTCTTCATTGACGCTGGCCAAAAAAAAAACAAGAAAAATGCTGTTCTTGTAGTCTGGTTCCCTGACCCTGCTTCAGATGAAGCAGAACAACTTATAGACATAGGGGAATTGTCAGGTCAGGGAACAAGACAAGCTGGCTTGAACCCGTTCACGGTTGTGTAACCGATTGCAAACACAATGTGGACTAAAGTAAATGTGGTAAATTGGTGGCAGTATTTGAAAAAAGTCAGTCCTTGGAAGTTGATACAAAAATTCCACTTGTCTTGAAAATGACAGCACACCAGGTGCCATGAATTTACAGGATGCTTGAGACTAATATGCACTCACAGTCAAGTAAGGTATTTCATAATAATTTGGTAGTTTTGTTATTTGATGTTTTACCTTTAAATTCATACATGTTCAAAATATCCAGCTTCAATTTTTTCCCTGCTGATGATTAGAGTCATCAGTTTTCTTGTTAGTACATTTTAGTTTCAATTTCGTCAGGTTTTATGAAATTTCCGTCAACTTTTGTTCCCTTTATGGATGTGATTTCTATAATTATCTTTTTACAAATTTCTTTGCAAAGTCCTTGTTTTAGTTTAAAGGTACATGTACCTTCATGAAATTTGAACTCCAATTTCCCAACCATCATGAAATTTAAACTCCAATTTCCGCTGGTGTTCAAAGGTATTTATACATGTAAATCCAAAGCGTGGTCAGTCCTTTTACTAATAAAGGTCAAAAGCACATTCTGCATCTGGCACAGAAATAGTTTCAACAAATCCCTCATTTCCCATCTGAAAGGTTTGTCAACACTGTTCATGCTTCTAGCATAGTGATTTTTGGCGCCATCCCTGTATTCTCAGCAGTATGGGTCGAGTGGCTTAGAGAGACATGTACTTTATACAAGAATAATTTGTTTCTCATGCAGGATCTTTTTGATCACTCCAACACATCTGGTAGCGGTTCCGGACTCCCTTATCTTGTCCAGAGGACCGTGGCTAGACAGATCACACTGGTGGAGCAAGTAGGTGAGTAGTCCGGTGACCGGCCAGTAGTCTGGTGAACAGATGGTTTCTTGATTGAGTTACTCTCTCAAATCTGGACTGCATCTTGAAACTGGCTTTGGGGTTTCCTGCTCAATTTTTTTGGGGATGATTTTAGTTATGATATCGAGAAGACTTTCAGAATTACGTTTTTGGTTGAGAATCAAGCATGCAGGGACACAGATAGACATGTTTTTTTTCCTTTCCTTTCAGTGTTTGTGGACATGTTTGCTAATCTCATGTGGCCCACCCTGTGGAATAGGTTCTAGAGCTCCAGTCAATCAAGGCTAGCCTTTGCATTGTTTTCACAGATGTTGGACCTTCTTAAATAATAATTCTGTAAAATTGTCTGCGAAATTGTCTAACTGCTCTTTATGGAGAAATGGGTGTGAATAATTTCTTTTCATCTTCAAGTGTTTAATTTCTGTCCATGTTTTTACAGAATGCAAAACAAAAAATCTGACATTTAATCAAAGGAAAGATTTTAAGGTACATGTGTACTACCGGTAAGTTGACACCAAATCAGATAAGATTCACGTCTTGTGACTGATGCTAAATCAGATGAGAGATGGTCAACAATTTGGTAAAATGCTGAGGGTTGGATGTATTGTTGAAAAGACCTGATATTGATTCAAGTTTCTTTGCTCACTGAGACTTATATATTTTGTAAATATGAGTACTCATATTTGTTCAAAGTTCATCCCTTTTTTTTTTTGTCTCAGGCAAGGGGCGATTTGGTGAAGTATGGCGTGGCAACTGGCAAGGCGAAAACGTGGCCGTGAAAATCTTCAATTCCATCGACGAGAAGTCGTGGTTTCGCGAGACGGAGATCTACAACACCGTCATGCTGCGACACGATAACATCCTGGGTTTCATCGCATCCGACATGACCTCGAGAAACTCCTGCACGCAACTGTGGTTGATCACGCACTACCACGAGTTTGGCTCGCTCTACGACTACCTCAACCGGAACGTTTTAGACCCCAAGACCACGATTCGGTTGGCGCTTTCGGCCGCCTCGGGACTAGTGCACCTCCACACGGAGATCTTCTGCAACAACAGCAAGATGGCCATCGCGCACCGCGACATCAAGAGCAAGAACATTTTGGTGAAGGAGAACCACACGTGCTGCATCGCCGATCTGGGGCTGGCGGTGTTGCACACGCGCAAGACGGATCAGATCAACCTGGGCGTGAACACGTCGCGGGTGGGCACCAAGCGTTACATGGCACCGGAGCTTCTGGAGGAAACGATGAATTTAGCCGAGTTTGAATCTTTCAAGAGGGTAGACGTCTACGCCTTTGGCCTGGTTTTGTGGGAAATTGTCAGAAGGTGCCAAGTTGGGGGTAGGTGGTCGTATGTTTATAATATATTCATGGCTGACAAGAAATGCACTGCATGAAAGGAAATGGCTTTTTTGTAAAAATGGAGATCATTGATATCCTGTACTGAAACTATGCCATTAATTGACGTCACTGAGTTATATTTTTCAACATTAGACTGGAATATTATCATTGGCTGTAGTAGATTTTCACAAGACAATTTCACATGTTGAGGTTAGCAGTACATGTACATTGTAAGTGAAAATTTGCGGTTATTAACCCTAACCACCCCAACTCCATCAAAATCCATCCCCTTATTTTGGTGGATTTTGGGGGACTTGGTCCAGAAGGCCTGGCGTGACTAAATATTGATGGAATATGATGGACTTGGGCCTAATGGGATGAAGCAGTGCTAGGGTATCTGATTGATTTTGCCTAGCTTCCTGTACTGCTATTGGGATAAAAGCCAAGTGTAGCAAGTCCATGAATGTCAACCAGTGCGTCAGTGGTGGATTCCATTATGTCATGTACAGTTTTGTATTGGAAGCACAGTGATTGATGGATTTTGATGGACTTTGTCCAGTTCCTAGTTTGTTCAGTTCCTAGTAAAAGACGCTAGAGAGTTAGGGTTAATATGATACCAAGAAAATGGAGATTTTCCATCACAGTGTTTCTGCAAACTTGCACTTATAATCAACACATCCAGAAATTTGAACTATATATTGCACACTATTAATCCACAAATGTTATGTCTTTGTTTTTGAACAGGTATGGTTGAAGATTACCGGCCGCCTTTCTTTGAGTACGTCTCCAGCGATCCAGGGTTTGAAGACATGAAGAAAGTGGTGTGTACAGAAATGCTCCGGCCGACAATACCCAACAGATGGTCAAACGATCAGGTGAGATTCATCTGCTATTTGCTGTGCACAACTACGATTGAGGGTGCTGCTTGATTTACTCATATTTCACGAGTAGGCAAAATGCTTGGTTCTTTGTACACAAACATCCATAAGCTAAAAACGGTGACAAAGAGAGACATATGACAGACAAGAGAATGCTAGTGATTCTGTTTGTCCAGTGACCAAACATGCTAGTACACATTTAGATGGCGTTAACCCTAACCTTCCAGGGTATGTTTGCCAGAACCGTGCCAGACATAGCAACATGCAACACTTGACTAAGTGACAAGCCTGCCAAATGTAGCAAGATCCATCAGGGGAAAAGTCTCATGGCCACACTGCCTCAGAGTCCGTGGTCACCACACCGAACTCTGGCATAGTTCAATGGGACTTAGCCCTCATTGTTTCAGAGTTGGCCATTCATGCACTGGTGTTGGTAGCTGAATGATATACAAATGGACGCGCAAAATCTTAGACAAACAAACCTTAATGTACAAAATTCCTTAGGGTTGTCTAAGGGGCGTGGCCAACTCGTAAACGGCGATAGGTCAATTGCACTCATTAACGTCAGTTTGAATAGCAAGGTCTTGATCATGTAGATTTCTATATAAATCGGAACCATATGGACTTTCTTATGGCAGTCTCAGCCGAGCATGGGCAACGGATAGCCATGATCGCATGGTCCTCCATTAGTTTATCTGATCTCAGCGGTCCCTTCTATCCCAGTGTCACTACAACCATAACGACCTTACGAACTTCAATGGGGTGAGAGCTAATTCCCAAAATCAGGAACACTTCCTGTATACATAAATATCCCTAGGTACCCCCCCCCCCCAACACCCCATCCACCCACACCGAATCACTGCCTCTCCGACAAGTGACATAATGCATGCTGGTTCTCATGCCACAATAAATCATAGTTACAATTTTAACTGGAACAATGACAAGACAGTCAACTTGTCTTGATGATCTGGCATGCGTCTGAGCCTTACTCCCCTCAGTGTCACCCAAGAGTCTCTGAATACGTGCTTACACCCAAATTCAACAAGTCTGCGCTTTACAACTTCAACCAGTGGCCCAGTGCCGTGATTTTTTAGACCCTTGCTCTGAAGAAAGACCCTCATGGGAACGGGAATTGTTTTGATGATTCAAGTTTGGCGTCTTGATGCAATTTGATATTTCAGAGAAAGACGTCTATATTGAATTAGGTTTGCTGCATGGGTGGATTGTAACATCTATGTGGGTGTAGTCACGAAACGGAATTGGAAACGGAAATAGGAATGCATACCCCATCCACGATGCGCTCCATCATAATCATTCATATGTAAAGTGTGGCTGATATTCAGTGAAAAGCCTACAGAGATATCGTTGAATTCAATTTTGGCAAAGTCGTGGCAAGGGGTTTTTTATTTTCATTTGCTCCAGAAAATATTATGGGAAATAGTGTGGCCTACATGTGTGTACATGTACAAAACAGATGATTTCTTTCAACACTTGTACACTTTGTTTTGATGTTATTTTGTTATTCATTAAAGGGAAAAAAATGAACGTAAACTACATGTAGCAGTACAAAAAAACTAAATGTTATAGAGTGATTTGTTAGCTTGCGTAAAAATTTAGAAATGCCAAAAAATTACACCGTAACCCTCAGTCCTCCCTCCAAAATCCTCCTGGTGGTTTTGGAGGATTTTGGAGGATTGAGGCTGAATGGCAAAACAAAAGTGTCATTTGATTTTGGAGGATGAATTGTGTCGAGTTTGTATACTGCACCCTGCATTGTTTATGTTCAGCCATGCATAATTGAGCCCTGCATTATGCTTGATATCATCTGCACTGCTTCTGAATGTCATCGGCACTGCCTCAACCCATTAACAGTGATTGTCGGAGGATTTTGAAGGATTGAGGCAATGGTCCACCCCTCCACTGAACAAATTCAAGAAATAACGGATGATTTTGGAGGATTGAGGCTGTATCCAATTTTGACATGGAGGCAATTGGGGGAATTTGCAGGATTGAGGACGGTTCCTAGCCAAAAGGGGGTTAGGATCAATTGGGGTGGGGCTGACAGCTGAATGAGGAACTCACCACGGATCTTTTGTTTTAAGTCCATCACAAGTCCATCATGAGTCATATGAAATGTCAAACACAGGTCATGTCTTAATAGAAGTAACAGGAGATGAACAGTGCTTTTGAATAGCTTGTGACTGGAGACTGAATGACTTGTTTGGACGTTTGACTATGATTCATGACTTGTGATTGACTTTTGATCGACCTGTGATTGATTTGCAATTGACTTTAACGATTGATGACCTTTTGGTTGACTTGTGAAGGAATTGAGATTGACTTTTGATCGCCCTGTGATTAATTTGGTAATTGATTTATCATGAGCTGTTCAAGCAGCAGAGATAATTTATTGCGGCCAGGTTTTTCAAGATTTTTTTTTACATTCTCTCTTCTTTTTTTTCTTTTTGAAACACAGACATTAGTGGCACTCTCCAAACTGATGAAGGAATGTTGGTATCACACGTCCTCGGCAAGACACAGCTCCCTGCGGGTCAAAAAGACGCTCATGAAAGTAGCTGAGTCCTGCAACTCAAGCATGACGTCCAAATTGGACTTCAACTGGGAGAAGGCATTCATGTGAAAACGCTGCCGGACTCGCTTAGACTTTTACTGCTTGTGCAGCTTAGCGATAACTGCTGGAGAATTCGTAAGAAAGGCTGGCACGACCAGGAAATCAGGATCCTGGCACTGAGAGTGGAATCGAAAACTTTCAAGGCATCCGGTTGTCAAAAACTTTTTAAAACAGGTCGGTGCCATGAGAAAGTTAGCAACGAATCAGTAAACCTGATCAGAAAACGACCACACAGATTGATTGGATGAGATCAACTTTCCGAAGTAGTTATAATGAAAATGGACAGCGGATGAAGACGCAGCAGGTCAACTTGTAGAAATCTGCCGTCAGACTTTTGTTCAGTGATCAGCATTAGAGAGTCATGAATCTACATGAACGGCAAGGACAGGGTAATGAAAACTGAGAGAAATGGCAAGGATACAAATCACAGTGTAAAACAGCGTAAAAGTCGTCGCAGCATTAAGTGTCAGCGACTGCTGCAGCTTAGGTATGGAGCCTCACATCGCATGTTTGTCGCTCGACGGCTCATCACAACAACTCTGCCGGAGATTTTTGTCTGGTTCCGACATGAGATGTATCATCACACCTTCAAGACAGATGTATATGATGGAATCACTTTCCAGGGGCAGCTCATGCTATTTTTGCATTGGTGGTTAATATCAATGTATTTGTTTGTTTGTTTGTTTGTTTTGAAGTACCAAATCAGAACTAACAGATTCATTAAAGGCCCATGATGTTACCAAGAGAAGGCAAGCCTAGTAGAGCTGGTCCCAGAGTGCACAGAATTTTCTCGGCAATCAATTCAGAATGGCTATTCACTTGAAGTGTTTCTATGCAGGATTTAGCCTATTCATTGGTTCTACGATATTGCTGCCCTGCTCTCTTCAGCTTGCAACCAGTCTATCAGTCCTTCTGATTTTAGGCGTGCGATCACACCCCAACGCCATCGCACGCCTAAAAGCTGCCCGAGAAGTGTGAATAATCGCACGCCTGAATCCCTCTGTACCGCACACCTCAGCATACATTTACGGCATAAATACTTCATAATTTATGGGGAAAAAAGTATGTCGGTGAAGAGAAAACGGCTTTAATTTGTAAACCAAGATGAAAAGTACAAAAAAAATACCAGATTGTTCAGTCCCAGCTTGGACCACAGAATCACTCGCCTAGAAAAATCACACGCCTAGAAAATCCAGGTGTGCCTTTTTCCACACGCCTGTGATTTTCAAATCATCAGGACTAGTCTATCCACAAGTGACAGTCAGTCGGTCCGACAGTGGCTTGATCCTATAAGATAGCACTGCCCGGCTCTCTTCAGCCTACAACCAGTCTATTCACAAGTGACAGTCAGTCAGTCAGTCAGACAATGGCTTGATCCTATACGATAGCACTGCCCGGCTCTCTTCAGCCTACAACCAGTCTATTCACAAGTGACAGTCAGTCGGTCAGTCAGACAATGGCTTGATCCTATAAGATAGCACTGCCCGGCTCTCATCAGCCTACAACCAGTCTATTCACAAGTCACAGTCAGTCAGTCAGTCATTGAGAGGACACTAGGGCCAAGTTCGCGCAAGGACTATAGTTGACCAATGGTTAACTAACGTTTGCCCGAACTCTGTCTAGTCGACGGTAGTTGACTACGCTAGTCGACTATTTGGAACCAGCCTACTGGGGTTGGTTGCATCGCTGGTAACCAATAGCCACGCGCATTCATAACGCTAGCAGAGAGCCAGGATCCAGACGTTTTGCAATGACATTTTGACCAGCGTTCGACCAGAGACGTTCGCACTTTGCTATTAGTGCGCAGGCATAAGGTACGTCACAAATCAACCACTAGTCGACTAATGGTCCTTGCAAAAACTGCTAATTATTGATTGTGGAGAGCAACACAAAAAATATTGAAAAATCGTTCCCAATCTTGCACACAAAAAACTCTTATCAGCATCATGTTGACTAACCGAGTTAAGCATTGTCCCACTCCTTCATATTCATGATAACTCAGTTACACTTGGTTAATCCTGTCTGCCCAATTCAACTTAAGTTAAGAAGGTTATGCTTTATCAAACCAAACCTAACCAGGTCTCTGATGTACATATAACTACTGGACTTTGTCATAGTTGGGTTGATCTAAACGGAGTAGTTTTTATCACTGTTTTGTTTAAACATACGATGTACAGTTTTGTAAATTTTGTTGGAAATTTTTGTGTGAATAGATTTGGTTTCATGGTCTAACATGAACTGATGTACAAACTTGTAACAACAGGGTATAATAAACAGAAAGATGTACGTGTATATTGAAACGAGGACTCAAAGTTTGAGGAAATGCTTTGAAAGGGAAAAAAATTACAATTGCAGATGATATGACACCGAATTGTCTTGAATTGGGCCAAGATTGATTGAAGCTGGACCCGTGACACACAATTGTAATTGTTAAGGAAAACATGGCTGAAAATTTTAAACAGTGAAAATATTTTATAAGTGATTTTAGAGATATATTTGAAAATTTGATTCGAAATGTGCTGTTCATTTGATTTGAAGCAGGAGAAAGCATTACACCAAACATTTACTTAATATTGCAACCAAATATTTAATTCATTAGACTCTATGCTTTTGAACTACCCTTAATATTTTTTTTTTGTGGTGCTTACCTCTTGCAAATAATATTTCTTGTTTACTTCATTAAGCACGGAAAGGGTTATTCTTAAATCATACTAAGCCTTAACGATCATTCAACATTTTAATATACTTTTTTTTTCTCTTCAAAATAAACTACACATATCGCCTCCCTAACACTTGTTTTAGATTGGATCATAAACTTCACTCTTTTCCAAACTGCAATTTTGTCTTTTAAGAAAAAAAACAAAAACGAATTCTAATGCTTCCTTTTCTGTAGTCTTATTTGTATGAAGTATGTAATTTTCAATGGAACTACTATTTGTAATATATAACACAAACATTTTTATTATGTTATGTGACATATATATTTGTACATTTTAAAATTGTGCCATAAAAAGTATTATTAATTCTAGGTGTATATTTTCTAGAGCAGCGTTGTTTTAAAAAGAGTACAAACCATCAAAAAGAAACCAGGTGGGATAAGTATTGCTAGATTTTGTTTAGGGTTTTTGTTTTTGGTAATGATAATTATGAAAACCAAATTCAAAGTAGATACAAATGTAGAATTCTGAATCACTGACAGATTTCGTCTTTGCATAAATCGAACGATTTGTTCTTTGGATTTACAAAATGCATTATTCCACTTATTAGCATCTATAAAAAAAATCTTTTCAATTTCCGGGCCATTGAAGAAAACACAGTGTGCTGTGGTCTGATACTGAATCAGAAGGTTTTTTTTGAAGTTCCATTTTTTTTTTTTTTGGCAGTTGTGATGTTTTTCAGTTGGATTTTTGTTTTCCCAGAAGGGAGGAACTTTGATTAATTTAATTTTGATTAAGGAATATTAAAAGATATTTGCCTTGTACATAATTTGTATGTGTGACTTTTAGTTATTTTGTCTAATGATGAGTGTGTACTTTTGTTTTAAAATGCTTTTGAGATATTCTTTTTATAATACTGGTCAATGCTCTTAACGATGAAAGTTGTTTGGACCTAAAAACCAGTTTGGAGTTGACCAGATTTTGAGTACCTGGTTTTTTTCCTCATATATGAGGAAATCAAGATTTACTACAAAACACAGAGAGGTGTCTTAAATCATGACTAAATCCCAGGGAAGTTTCTTTGTACAATAGGGTTTATTTAATGTTTTCCCAAAGCGCGCATGTATAGTGATCGCTCACCAAAGATTCGAAAATTAAACCAAACACCCACGACCAATTTAAAATGGGGAGGAAAGAATGTTGCAACCTGACGCCACTCTTTTTCTTCATATATTATCTCATTGAAGGTCAGTCATTGCAAAAATGATGAAAAGACATGAATCTGGGACTGAGAAACATTTCCAATTTTGTTAAGAATGTTCTTGACTCTCCATACACTTTGCACACAACCGCTGAAGTGGCGTCAGGTTGCAACATTCTTTCCAATGAAAACACCAACTACATAATTTTGTGGGGATGAACTTGAGGGTTTGTAAAGAAAACAAAAAGAAGGGTGGAAGCCGTGAACAGGACTGCGATCTCGTGCAATTCGGATGACATTGGGCCCTAAACTGTCTCTATTTTGCAATGATTCGTAAGCATCCTTTTTCGAAAGCGTGATGGGCTTCAGGATAACCCAGGTTGGGCGCCCTCTTCATTGCATTTAGCAGTGCCGGCGGTACAATTAGGAAGTCCACCTGGGCGCTTCAGGACTACTTGTAACTAACTAAAGGTGATCATCTTTGGATGGAACACCCAAAAAATTGAACAGAAAATGAAAGCTGATGAGAAAAGCTTCAATTTGATGTGTGTCTCAAACATCTTGGAGAGTTGTGAGTATTTGTCATAATTTTTGGAAGGGTACGTCATTGTCACAGGTACGTCTATAGAATTTGTCTACTTTGGTACGGATACAAATCGATTGTGGGATCGGATTGTGTTGTGTTTTTTTGGAAGGGCGCCCTCAATTGACGAAGTTAACTCAAAACTAGGGTGACCGTTTTAGCCGATTTTCGGCTAACTGTGACAGAATTTTTGTTTAAAAACGAGTTTGACAGAAAATTTGACAGAATGGATTTTTTGGCAGATTTGTGACAGAATTCTGCAACAATGGTTATTTGACAGAAAAACAACAAATTTGAACAAAAAATGGTACGTTTGTTTAAAAAAACTTCAATCCTTTTAAACAAACCCTTGCATAATGGCACAGGTTGGCTAGTCTAGGTGACGAGGTTCACTGGGAAATTACGGAGATCGTTGTGGCCGGATCTGCGTTTTACCCGAAATTTACCAATAATTTCACAATATGTGACTAGATTGTTTATTGTGTAATGTGAATTTAAATTAAGGCAATACTACCAATAGATCTGCATGTGATTTTAAGTTTATAGTGTATTTCGAGTAATTCTGGGGAATTTGGCAGATTTTTGATAAATCTGACAGATTTGTGATGTACATTTAGCAGAATTTGGCTCTGACCTTACGGTCACCCTACGTAAAACATTATCAAGGCGAATGAGGCGAGGGGTTGTCCCGAAATTAGCTCGGCCAACTCCCCGTTTTTCTACCTCTGCAAACTGAGTTAATTTGCCGACTGTCTTCCTGTGAGTAGGTTTATATGATTATTTAATTCTACATATAATAAATTTTGGTTGTCAACATACCCAAATATACTAATACATGCCCTAATAATATCAAAATTACTTAGCCTTTTGTCTGCCCAGTTTACGGACTTATTAATGCATGATATTCGGAGACGGAAAACCTTTAAAGGGAATGTACATCATTGGCTTTTGCTGTAATTTTCAGAAATGAACTATTTGACGGGTTAGTATAATAGATCAAATATTGTTACACTGACATGTTTGAAGTTTTGTGTTCGAAAATGCTGGAAAAACCAAGAAAAGCAAAAATGTTCAAGTAGTCTGGTTCCTTGACTCCACTAAAGATAAAATGGATCAATTTATAGATGCCGGAAACTTATAAGGTAAGGGAACCGGCCTAGCTGGCCTGCACCCGTTCATGAACATGTAACCAATAGTAAACAAAATTTGGACTGAAAAAAGTGTAAAGTTGGAGCAGTAGTTGAAAAATAGTTAGGTTTTTCCAATGGTGGTCGGCCAACCACCGTTGGAAATGTATACGAAAATACAATTTTCTTGAAAATGACTTCACACCAGGTGCCACAATTTTACAGGATGCTTTAGACTGTCATTTACCAACGTCCCAGACTGGGACCGTGAGTGCATAAAAACGTGCAAAATTACAACTGACGTTTTTTTACTCACCATTTGGCTAATTAACGAAGTGGCTATCGTTACGGCACTCGTTGTTTAGCGCCCTCTACGATATTTTTTTGGTACGCACGCAGGTATATAATTATTTGTTTCCACACGTTTTATCGAGCAGTGCGCCAGCTCAGCCGATAGAGGGTAGGATTTTGCACCGCGAGGTTGCGGGTTCGGATCTCGGTTTTGCACTCGAATTTTTTTCCTTTTCTAACCTGAGGCTTTGGAGGATTTTTTTTGAAATAAAGTCCGAATTTCATAAAGTTCAAATTCACTTTTTTCCTTCTAATTTTATATTTTCTTGTCATGTTTTTTTATAAAAGTTGCCAGGTTGCAGTCTACCGTAACGATAGAAAATGGGAAATGCATTACGGCTGCCGTAACAATAGCCACTGCGGCTAATTAATGCCCACACAACACATACATCAAAATACTATAGTTGCAAGCATGTCACCTGCGAAATTTGAGACCTGATATCCAATTTTAAGGCAAGTTTTTGGCAGTTCAAAAACCATCCACGTCAATCTCCATGCTCTGGAAATGTATGTGTGATTCCCAATGTATTCTGGGTAGGTGTAGGAAGAGCCTTGCAGCTTACTTGTTTTTTAATCGATGGCCAAATGAACATAGCGCCCTCTGTTAAAAAATGAAACATTTTGCATTCACTCAGATCAACAAGAGGGCGCTGTTTTATCTACACGATGAAAATGTTATAGCTGAGGAGTCTTTTTGCACAATGCATTGCAGTACACATCAACGTGATGTCTCACGTTTGGATTTCGATATCTCTCTGCAAAATTAGAATTAAAAGCTGAATTTCTGGTGATGCAATGCTCACAACAGCAACTTTGCGAGGCAAAAGTTTCGGGGATTATTGAAGAAACTGTAGTGAGTAAGAAGCTTGCAAATTTGATTCACACTGGTTTTGTTATGCAGCACAAACTTTTGCACGATATGGATACCTTAAGTTTTGGGACTCTCATACACAGTATTGGGAGTCCCAAATTTTCGGTCTACCAACGTCCTAGTAAGGTATTTCGTAAAAACTTGGTAGTTTCATTTTTTCGATGTTTGCAAATGTTGTATACATGTATTCCCTTTAAATGTTAGCTTGCCGGATATGCACTGAATATGTGCAGTTACTGGGTTTTTTTTTACTCGGACATTTTCCGGTGACAAATTTTAGTCTGGGTCCATGCCAACATTTTCGTTGTAGCTTCATGTACAAGATGGGAATCAGACCATTTTACAATTTCGGACTTTATTTCCCTTTAAAGAAAAATCCTCCAGAGCCACAAATCTGAAAAAGAAAATATAATACTCTTTAATAAAATGTTTGAGACATGTTAAAATGATAAAAGAAGAATATTCTTATTTTTGAGGGATGGGGGAAAAAAACCTTAGAAATGTTCCAGCGGGGATCGAACCCTGGTCTTCCTGCTCATGAGATCCGCTACTTATCCACTAGACCACAGGTGCTACACAACCATTGGTAGTAATTTAATATATCTTATAATTCAGCCCTATCATAGAGAGTACAGCACCCTCTGGGCACATTTGCAGAATACCCCGCCACTCGATCTATGCACCTCGTAGCCGGCTACGGAGTCACGGTTGATTGCCCTCAATAAACCTTCTCAGCGCTACTTGTATGTACTATGCGTCATGCTCCACTGCACTCCCACTCCGCATCCGCGTAGCCGCCAACAGGGTACATGTAGTTGGTTTGGACTTAGACTTTTTTCAGCAACTCCCATTACTTTTGTGTTGCTTCGTTCTCAAGCATTATAACTTTATAAGGACTCCCACTTCGTATCCGCGTAGCCGGCAACAGGGTAGTTGGTTTGGACTTAGAATTTTTTCAGCAACTCCCATTCATTTTGTGTTGCTTCGTTCTCAAGGGGACATCCACTCACTACTGCGTAGCTGGCAATGGACTTGATTTGTTTCTTTTCCAGTGATTCCAACCTCGTAGCCAGAGAATTTAGGGGTGTATTTCCGAGTGGCGGGGTATTCTGCAATTACTCCACCCTCTGTTGATAGGGATTGCTTTCGGCAAACCTTCAGTAAACGTTAGCTTGCCGGGATTACCGCTGGCAATATATCCACTATCTACTTTAAATCGGCAATTCTAACTTAAGAATCATAAACCTCTGCCAAAATTTCAAAGTGGTCCGAATGCCACAAATAAAACATGTAGGGCCTATATCATTTTGAAGTTTAGGATCCGAATTTCATTGAAATACTTGGCAATGAATATTTTAGCTGGCTAAATTTAAGTAAACAATATTTTGCTGGCTAAAGCCTAAGGCAGCACTGAACATGCTTAGTGACTTTGTCGTTGTGACTTCGTATTCACGAGATGGGAATAAGACCATTTCACAATTTTGGACTTAAGTTCCCTTTAAAAAAAATCCTCCGGAGCCACAAATCACAAAAAGAAGATGTAATACTCTGTAATTAAATGTTGGAGTCAATTTAAAATAAGAAAAGAACAATATTGTTAATTTTTTGGGACGAATTATTTTTTTTTTTTAATTATGTACAAAGACGATCAACATGTATATTACCGCAGCAACACATGTTGACGTTCTAAGGACAAAAATTTCCTAAGCGAACCTGAACCAAGCCTGAACTAAACCTGAGGGCTCACTTTCAGCACTAATTTAAATCTGGCATTGTTTTTCCAACCTTCTCATTCTTTTGCATAGCATTCCGTGTAGTTGCATCCTAACATAGGTTTGACTTTTACCAAAATGCATTTTATGTTGATTTCAGATGAACCAACAGATTTGCCCATTACCATGGCAACACATCCAGGCAACAACCAATCCCACCTAGTTCTTCCTGGTTACCCAGCAACCAGAGAGGCTGTCCCCAATGACGCTGTGCTGCAGCATCTCTTAGAGGCAGACAAAGTCAATAAGTAAGTTTCATGAAAAGGCTTGTGTTATTGAATGATAACAGAATTAGAAATAATTTTAAAGTTGGACAAAGAAATTGACTGGAGCGGGGTTTGAACCTGCGACCTCCGGATGACTATTTCCCAGGTTTGCAGCATCGCTAAGGCGAAGTAAAAAAAAAACAAGTTTCTTGTCCCCGCCCGCTTCCTTTTTGGAGGCCGCCTGGATTTTTTTATTATTTTTTATTTTTGAAAAATGTAGTAGAAACCAGTGTTGTAGTCAAGGCCACAACCTCCGAGGCCGAGGCCAAGGCCGAGGCCACAACCTCCGAGGCCAAGGCCGAGGCCGAGGCCACAACCGCGAGGCCAAGGCCAAGGCCGAGGCCACCACCTCCGAGGCCAAGGCCGAGGCCGAGGCCAGCTATCAAAACACGTAATAAAATATAAATCACTAAAACAAGGCTAAGATTATGTTTGAGTTTTAACATCTTTTTAGTTGAATTCACTGAGTTTTGGAGTGCCTGGCTTACAAATTTACAGCTTGCAATAGGTTTCTTCTTGTAGGGAGTCCGGCGAATTTTATTTTTTAAAGAAATCTCAAGTTTTGTATTACTGAAAGCAAATTACACAACAAAATCAAAGGCGTTTGAATCAGGCTCATAGGTGTTTGCCCTTTGGAGATACAACAATTTAAATGGCCAAATTTTGAGTTTCTATTCTGTTAGATTTACATTATTTACTTTTAACATGTTTTATAAATCTTATTTTCAAAACCTATCAAAATGCTTAATATCATAGGAATCCCCATTAAATAAACAACAACTTGATTATTGAATCAGGTTTTTACCACTCATGATAACCAAAAAGTTACAACCCCCCCCCCCCGACCTTCGCACTGTCCAGGTGCGCGCCGAGCAAACACCGCGATGCGACCAGACAATGCCAGACGGCCCGCCGTTACGCACGGGCAAAGCATAGTTCCAATCCCGCTCCACACAACGGGATAAGTGTCCACGCATTATCACTGTTAATACCGCGGTACCAGACAAAGTCTGGCAATGGCCAATCGATCCCGCTCCAAACAACACGGCAACACGGAACATGCGTGCATGATATCACTCAGTTCATCAAAATGACCATGAATTCTCGGATCATCCGATTTGAATCCAATGGCTTCGAAGAATTTTAAGATCATGGCAAGAGGTAGGGAGTCCAGAGGTTTTGGCCGTATATCTGTAACCACGCAAAATTAGTCAATTTCAAACCGTGCTTATACATGTAATAAGTATCAACATGGCTCTAAAAATACAAAAAAGTATTCTGGTACCACGAGGAATACTGACTCCTATTATTAAAACATTCATTCAGAACTTTGCATTAATATTCATTTGGATGGAAAAACGAATTCTGAAATCGCGCTTTCCATATCGACCATTTGCGCCAAACATTACCGTGTGAGCCGGAACTTTCATTTAAATCACCGTGTAAAAATAAAATCTACTTGATAAATCGTAACTGTTTTTATCATATCTTTATGAAAAAAAATGGTACGGACTAGTACACTCGATCGTACCCATAAAGTTCAGACTTGTACTGAAACAGTGGCCTATAAAAAGAAATGATTAAGCTTGCCGCACCTTGCCGCAAATCATTTTTAAAGGTCGGGGTACAGAGGCGAAACGAGAAAATTTTTGTACAACACTGCAACCAGACTAGTCTACTACCACATGTTATTGTACGCAGATGGGATTGGTGCCAGACTTATGTAGTCTGGCACGCGGTAACAGTTATAACGCTTGCACGCACATGGAAAGCTGAAGCGCAGGCTAGGCGAAGAGGCTACGTACGTGAGTACGTTCGAATGTCGGACACTTCGCCCCATTTCCACGTCGCCCCATGTGACTTCGCCCCTAACCACTTCGCCCCATCCCCACTTCGCCCAATTCCCACATCGCCCCATCCCCACTTCGCCCCATTCCCACTTCGCCCCATCCCCACTTCGCCCCATCCCCACTTCGCCCCATCCCCACTTCGCCCCAGCCGTTACATGTAAAAAAAAAAATCTCATCTATTTTTTTTTGGCTTAAAAAAACAATTTCAATAGATTCACTAATTGCTAACCAACGGAAAGAATTAGCTCATCACCAAATAAACAATTCATAACCAACCTCTCAAGCTAGGCTCTCCCCTACCGAGAAAAAAGCTTGAAGTAAAAGATCCAACTGTGTTCCCAACCCGGCTATACCAACCCGTTTCCCACTTATCTGAGAACGACAATACCTTTGACATCCTAATTTCACTCTTG
Source organism: Patiria miniata (assembly GCF_015706575.1). Taxonomy (NCBI): domain Eukaryota; kingdom Metazoa; phylum Echinodermata; class Asteroidea; order Valvatida; family Asterinidae; genus Patiria; species Patiria miniata. The sequence goes on along the minus strand of NW_024037072.1, from coordinate 4,156,108 downwards.
GAGGAACCAATCTCATTTAAATGAAGTTGTAAGTGTCACATATCAGACAAATTTTGACGGAACATTTTCCTCAAGGCAGTGAGTTCCTTTTAACTCACTGACCCATACCTACGGGACTCTTTTGAATCCAGCGGCTGACGATTTTATTCACACGCCAATAGGAGAGGCGTCCCTGAATGGGATAGAGCCATCATTTCTCTCATCTGTGTCTCGAGCACCTCATCAGAGAGTTTGTATTTTTCCTGAGTTTCTAGAATTGGGAGCATTTATTATCTGGGGTCTTTGGCAGTTTATTTGGTCTGCACCCCTAGCCTTCACCTTTTTCATACTACATGGGGCGAAGTGGGGATGGGGCGAAGTGGGGATGGGGCGAAGTGGGAATGGGGCGAAGTGGGGATGGGGCGAAGCGGAGATGGGGCGATGTGGGGATGGGGCGAAGTGGGGATGGGGCGAAGTGGTTAGGGGCGAAGTGACATGGGGCGACGTGGAAATGGGGCGAAGCGTCCGACACCCGTACGTTCAATGCAACCATTTCCAGTTCATTCGTGCGTACACTGTATATGCGTTCGTTTCACGGAACCCACTGCGGCAGACTCTCGAGGGTTTGATACGGTAAAAATTTAAATTAATTAGAATAGAAAACACATCAAAATGGGCGGCCTCGAGCCGGCCTTGACCGATTCGCCGAGGCCGGAAGGCTCCGAGGCCGAGGCCAAGGCCGAGGCATTGCACCTCCGAGGCCAAGGCCGAGGCCAAGGCCATGAAAATCGGCCTCGAGGCCGGCCTCGAGGCCGAGGCCGGCCTCGAGACCTCCAACACTGGTAGAAACACACCGAAAAAGTCTACAAATTCATCGGAAAATAAATACCAATACCAATACAACTCTAAATGACACTGTATGTGTTTAGTTCTCTTGTCCATCTTGTCTTTCATCTTTAAAAGTGTCTTTGAACAGTGGAACACCAACGGTTGCGGGAAATTTTGAAAAGGCGGTCATCTTGAAAAAAATAAAAAATAAAAAATAAAAAGCCCCGCTCCCTCCCTTTTAAAAAAAAAACCCGGACGAGAAACTATTTTTTTTTTAATCGCCTTAATGTTGCTAGCATCCTGATTTAGGCGTGATCCCTGGTTAGATAGCATGTATAGGTTTATGGCTTCTGACTAGCACCCTTGAAACAAAGACACTGACAAAATTGGGAACCGCCTACATCGGGCTTGATAGCTCAGTTGGTAGAGCACCGGAACTGCAATCCAGAGGTCGTAGGTTCAAACCCTTTTTTATTCAGTTTCTTTGTTCAATTTCAAAATAAATATAACCGCACCTAGTCATTTTCCCTTTGTGGTTTATTTAAGAAGTACATGTAGAAATCGAATAAAAGGTTCGGAAAAAAGGACAGATACACAAAATATAAACGGTTTGAAGTATTGTTGTGTTTCAGTAATTTATCAAAAGCTTGATAAAAATCTTCCTTGCGGCCCTGCCCACAATATCGCCCCATACTGACTGCAATGTCATCACTAAAATAACACACAGCTTACCTACCCTAGCCGACACAAACATGATGAGTATTTGTGCATGGCTTTGGACAAACAATAAGCCATTTCGGAGTTACAAACAAATGTACTACTGCACGTGCGCACATCAGATTCAACGATTTAGTGTCGGAAGATGACAAAGCAGATAAATGCACTCAAGTCTGTGGGGGACGTGGTAATCAAACCCACATTTTGCAAATTTGTTCTAGTAAAACAGAAGATGGAAATTTTTGTTCGCACAAAAGTTGGAGCACACGAAACAACGTAAACCATGGTGCCGTTGAAAACAATCAACATTTTGCATCTACTTCAAAATAAGAACTTTTCTTTAATTTTGTTGGTACCCCGCTATGATTTTGCACGCGCGTGGCGAACTGTTTATCCCCCGACCCTAATCGTTGTCATGGGATGTGCACATGCACAGTAGTAAATTTTTGTAACCCCGAAATGGCTTATTGTAGTTTTATCCTTTTTTTTGTCAAAGTTTGATATGTCACAATTTAAAATCCATCCACAATACAGTTGTATCAATATCAGTTGGGGAATCACTTCATCACAAAGCTTTCTGTTCCTCGGCGTTTCACTGTACATTACACAGTTTGAAAGGTTGTTGTTCAATGTAGTATCTGGTGTCTCTAACCCATGTCTTTGTAATGACAGTGCATGTACAGTGAAACGCTGCTATAATGAACACGATGGGGTCCACAGAAAGCGTTTGCTATAGTGGTTGCTCGTTATAGTGATTGTTCGTTATAGTGATTGTGCATTATAATAGAATTCACTATTTCGGTAGCCCGTGGGGACGTTCGTTATAACCAAATGTTCGTTAGAGTGGTGTTCGTTATAGCGGCGTTTCTGTGTACCTTTTTGAATTCAGTTTTGAAATTTGTTTCTCAGTTTGCAAACAAGTGACATCCCTGCATCGGCCAGCAACACTCCTCAATTGGTCTACACCGGTTACCCTCAACTAGCGGACTACCAGGCAATGGTAGACAGGCAACCGCCGACCTCCGAGAGTCTGACCTTACATCCAGGATTGACCAATGAGCTGAGAGCGTTGCAGATTGAGGGCGGGTTCGAGACGACAAGCGACTTCCTGCATCACTTAGTGGTCTCCGAAAGAGTCAAAAGGTGAGAAACAATGTGTTTAACCCTAACCGCCCTGCATCCTTCAATCTCCTCTTTGCCAAAGTGAAGAAATTTGGAGGATTGAGGTTATATGGCAAAAGGGCGTTTCTGATTTTATAGGATGCACTTTGTCAAGGTCTTGGGCCAGACCTTGTGTTGTTTTTTGCTCAGCCATGCTTGAATATAGGCCTGGATTATGTTTGAAATCCTCCGTACTGCTTCAGGATGTCACTGGCCAAGCCTCAACATATTGACAGTCACTGCCGCAGCATATTGCAGGATTAAGGCAGTGGTCACCCCTCCACGGACCATATTCAAGAAATAATGGAGGAATTTGCAGGATTGAGGCTATATGTTGTTTTTCCATGAGGCCAATTGGAGGATTTTGCAGGATTGAGGTTAAATCCTAGCAAAAAGGCCGAGGCACTTAGGGTTTATATTACATGTACGTACCTCTGTCGTCCCTTTACAACACAAGATACAGGATTTTTTTTTTGAAAAAACAATGCATCCATAATCAATATCGTTAAGTCATCGCACAGTTTTAAAAAACAAAGTTCGTACGTGACATGATGCGCAGGAGATAACGCGTGTATGCATATAGAACGCCCTTTCTTCGAAACACGTGCGCAGTATGCTCTGAATAGCCGGTCAGCTTCGTTAACGTATTCTTCACGGCCAGCGGTTAGTCAAGGAACGCGCATGCGCCCATGGAATCAAGGCTGTGCAAAGCACACCTGTTATTTATAGACACTTGGGCATCATTCCCTTTATGCACCTGTTTCTCTTTAAGCAGTTCACTATGGGTCTACATACTTGAATATCACTTGCGCAAAAGCCACACTATTCTTATGCATGATGAACCAGTGTGCTTGCACCTAATATGTGATGCGATCAAGCTACATGAGTCGTTTGTCGACCATGGCCAACAATTTTTTTATTACAGATTTGAAAAGAGCACAAACTCAGCATTAATGCTGTGAAAACCGCATGCTGATACCATCTTTAGTTCAAATATTATGGAAGTTAGAACACCAAGAGATGTGATGAAGTAATGTGATGAAGTGGCCCTGTTTGGGCCTGTATCTCCAAATAAAAATTCCCGACAAACGACTCATTTAGCTTGATCGCATCACATATGTTCAGACATGGCTCTCATTAATAGGCCACACTGTACCATCCATATTTCCCACATGAGTTTCATACACCCATTGTCTATCTACCTCGTCACTTGCATAATTCATTCTCAAAAACTAACGTGTGCCCATATTTATTCACGACTTGCAGGCTGCAGTTGCAGCAGAGAATGATGTCTAGGCGGAGCTATGACAACTGCCCCTGCTCATCTGACCAATCAACGGTGCCCGTCTTGGTCAGTAGTGCATCGAGTATCACCTACGTCAACTCACTGAGTGCTTCCTCAACTGTCCAGGGTTCATATCCCGCAGATGGAGCTAGTCAGGCAATCCAACTTTGTAGTGTTAACCTCGGAGATCCGTCATCAACGGTTGGCGTCAACCACGGTCAGAGTGGCGTGGATGTCAACTGCCAAACCAAACCGCAAGGAATGTCCGTCGGTGTGCAGGTCGCTTTGTGTCGCTGTAGTCTCAGAGACGGCGCATTAGACGGGACACGGAAAGAAGGATCAAGAAATCCCAAAGAAGACTTTGTGTCAAAGGTCAAGAAGAAGAGAAAGTGTTTGCAGGAAGAGGCTGAAGACAAGCCCAACTCTCACATCAAGGAAATGCTGGTCAAGGAGATTCTTCAGACTGTGAAAAGTCACAGGAAAAGAAGACAGAACAGTCGGACACGACGAGTTCCGGCGTACTCAAGACAGAGACTGCCGAAAGATACAAAGTCAGCACCGCGGGAGAAACAAGAATATCTATGCGAGATCTGCGGAGCTACTTTTAAATGGAGGCGGAGTCTCATCCCACACATGTGGGAGCATCGGAACGAGGTGTCCAATCACCGGTGCCCGCATTGCAGTACCAGCTTCCCCTATGCATGCCGGTTGAAGCGTCACCTGATAGCAAAGCATCCGGAACTCGAGGGCGGGCCAATACGCTGCGCTACATGCGGTGTTGAGGTGCAATCATACAATACGTTGAAAAGCCACATGCGGATCCACACGGGCTACAAACCCTTCAAGTGCAAATTCTGTCCCAAGACCTACAAATGGAACACAGGGCTGGAGTACCACGAACGAGTCCACACGGGAGAGAGGCCGTACCCCTGTCCACACTGCTCCAAGGCGTTCACAAACAAATCGGATCTGACCCGGCACCAGACTGTCCACACCGGCGAAAAACCTCACGTGTGTGAGAAATGTGGGAAGGGTTTCACCCAGAGCCACACACTGAAATCTCACTGCAAGAAGCACCATCCAGCCACCGGCGCACCAACTTCCAACAGCGTCACTACCAGTAACGGGGGCAGTAATATCCAAAAATCACCCTCACCGGTCTTGCAAACCTTGTCTCCAACGTTCCAGTCCCAACATCAACCCAACTTCATGCTGAGCGGTTTGCAGGATCCAAGCCCTTCCAACCACAGCTTGGAGCAGATCAAGTTTAGCAACAGCGGTGGTCTTCAGAACCTGCAGCGTCAGGTACCTGGACTTCCCACTGAGCGGGAGATTGCAGAAGTGGTAGTCAACATGCTGACTCAATGAGAAAGCAGATTCTTTGCCCCCTCCTTTTTTTCCATTCTCCATCCACCCTCCTCTCTTCCATTCTCCGCCCACCCTCCTTTCTTCCATTCGCCCCCCCACCCTGACTGCATGTCCATTAATTGATATCACTATTAGGCCCCCCCAAAAAATAAGTCGGTCTCTGGTCAGTGCGCGCGTCGATTTTAATCATGCGCGTCGATCTTTTTTTTTCCAAAATGTTCCGCGCTAGCTCCAACAGCGCCCTCTATTTCCGCACCTCCTCAATTTTTTTTTACCAAAGAGCACCAATGAATGGGAAATTGCACCAAGGCAAATGATCGAAAGCACCAAGGCAAATTATGGAGGACACCAATGTACATGAGGACACCAAAAAAGCAAAATAGTACCCACCTTGTCTGTACAATCCAAGCTTGAAGAAAAAAAAGAAAAAAAAAAGCCGCGTGGCCGCGTCAATTCCGGAACTTTGGTCTGACCAGAGACCGAATATTTTTTTTTTTTGGCCTTAACTAATAAAATTATCTTCAGCACCATTGTCAGCATTATTGTCTATGTAACATATTTTCTTAATTTTAATTTATATTGTTTATATTGTTTAACAGGGTAGCCTCATCTAACATGCACCTTTTTTTGACATATTGCAAATGTTTTTAAAACTGAAAACAGTAAGCATTCTTGAACAGATGAATAGAATGACTGTCTAGTCGCATGCTTTTACGTCATTTTAGTCAGAGCTGTGTAAAGCTGTCAGCTGAAGTCCTTCATCCATGAGTCAAGTTTTGAGACTTAGTCTTTCGTCTGAAGTGCAACGTATGATCTTGTCCACTGTCATAGTTACAATGGATGGTCTAGTCAAAGTCGGTATCTTCTACAAGATGTCTTTATGAATTTAAATGAGGCTACGATGATATTTAAATAGCCGTGTTTAATACAATGTAGATAGGGGCTGGTGCAGCATTCCTTGTCATGTCTTATAAGGCAGGGATGTGATTCTTTTTTTTTGTACATTAAAAGCATACCGTCTTCCTTACAAGAATGAGGGCACATGCCCCCCCCCCCCCACTCTCCCCTGCCCCTCCCCTTCTTCCCCTCCCTCAGGATGTTTTATGTGGATATTGCAACATGAGAAATTCTTTGGTATATTAAGTTGATGCATTATATATTAAACTGATTCTTTTTCATTAATACAACTTCAAATCTGCATGAACCTTACAAGTATTATTACTTACATGTACTTCCTGGGCAAGCTAGGTGCTTAATAATATACTATGGTAGAATACTATTTAAATGTTTAAATAGGAATCACCGCTAAATTACACGTACAGCCTGTCCCAAAGAAAATGCTGCAAGCAGAAACGGGCTCTGTGTCCTTGGAATATTGAAAAATGTTTCATGATGCTTATAAATATAATGTTAAACCTGGGATATTCAGCTTTCAAATGCTATTTGTTTTATCGATTTTGCTTTTGCCAAACCAGAGATATGGTCCGTTGAACACAAACACTCAAATATAAATTTGTGCCACTTTCCGTAAGTTGATACTATAAACAGCAGTATTGCCAGTATTATAGACATGCATGATCGCGCAGAAAAACAATTAGTAATGAATCGGTGAAGAAACACTTTTGTTAGTCATATTATAATGTTCTTTTCATTATTTGTAACACACTCTCCAAATCATTATAATAAAAACATATCTTCTGGAATTGCGAACCTCAATTGAAGTCGGATTTGAACAGGTGCCATGTCTTGTCATGTCATTATTAGGCCTAACAATGTAGAAAGTGGCACGAATTGATTTTTGAGTGTTTGTGTTCAACGGACCATATCTCTGGTTTGGCAACAGCAAAATTGATAAAACAAATAGCATTTGAAAGCTTAATATCCCAGGTTTAACATTATATAAGCATCATGAAATATTTTTCAATATTCCAAGGACAAAGGGCCCGTTTCTGCTTGCAGCATTTTTTTTGGGGGGGGGGGACAGGCTGTATATCACCTCTATACTATAGAGTGCAAAAGTTGTATTGTAAGTGTGTATATGTGGGTGTGTTGATGAGATGTTGAGAGCGCTCGCCTGCGAAGCGGGCAACTTGCCAGCAAAGTGGGCAACAGCCGATGAACCACCCCCGCATAGCGGGGTAGGCAAAGCCTTGTCATTGTGGTTCATTACTGAAATTCGCATAAATATTACAAAATCAAGTTGGTGCATTTTTAAAAATTGTCGTGCATGAAAACAGAACTAAATTCTTGTTTCCCAAAATAATGTACATTATGCATACTCTAAATTATTTGGCTCACAGCATTGTTAATCTACGTGCATCTGAAATAGTTTTTTAATAGAAATTAAAATATTACATCTTATTTTTGTCTTCTCCTTTAATAAAGATTACTTCCAATTCTTATTGGTATTGTTCAGATGCCGTTGCAATGTGTTCAAATAACATGTACATTATACGTATCTTGCCATCATTTAAAAGTAGAGTCAGAGATGGGCTAGTGGGGTGCGACAGCTTTCTGATGTGTTGACCTCACATGAGGTCAAGTTGGATTTCTATGCCCAAATAGGCAGTTCATGCCATGTCTGCGATTGTAACCAAAATTTTGAGATTGTGGCATTTCAGTCTTGCCAAGCATATGTAGTGTATGGTGCTTGTTTTCAACTCCTTTGTTCTGCAGTAATGTCCAACTTCTTGCCAGTTCAAGAAGAAAAAAAGCTGTACAAACTACTCATATATCTTTCTGAAATATTTGTGGCATTAATTATATTATTGAGTTAAGATATCTGGTGAACACTGTATAACAGTGTTCTATATGACGTGTTCTAGAGTTTTCATACGCATACTTCTAATTTATATACACCTTACATTTTATGTCATCTTTACATTCTGGGAAATGGTATATTGCACACAGAGGTTGAATGTATTTTTTTGCCATTGTTTTGTGACAAAATGCTTGGGTTTTATCACCTGTTTTTTTTATTTACAAACGTTTTCTATGTGATAATAAGGCACAACTCATCTTTTCTTTTGCCTTTTGGATGGTTTGGATATTGTTGCCTCTGTACTAAAGCATTGCTCATTTGATAAAAAGCACAACTCATAATTTTTTTTAACTTGTTTATTCCGGGTACATGTACGTGTTTATGTATGTGGAGTTTTGTTGTAATACATTAACCAGAATTTTCTATTTGGGTTTCCTTAGCACCCTGCTAAATCCAATTTTGGTAGTAGTTTTGATCAATAATTATTAAGTGTGATCGTTTTCCTTTTTTTAAAGGATGGGTAATTCATTTGTCATTTGTGCATTTGTTTCGTTTGAAGCAACAAAAGTGCTCAAAATCTAAAGACGGGTGCAACTAACCTGATGAAGTTTGAACTCAGTGAATGCTATGTTTTCTGATAAAACAATATTCTAGGATTTCGATTTCAATTCAAAAGTTGCAGAGTCATGTTTTGAATTGCGCCTGAAATCAGCATCCGGGACACGTTCTCATTCAGCCGTCACTTGACGCATCTTTGGAAATGGCCTTCTTTTATTGTTTTCTTCAAAATGACAGCATGCCAGAAAGAATAATTTCCCATGGAGCTTATTGCCATTACTATCTTTAAACTCAGTAAGCTTTTAAACAATAATTTTGTCAGTGACTTTTTGGATAGCTGCAAATGATGTACTCAAACCTTTAATAGGATTTCCAGTTTCTTTTCTCCTTTCGCTTCCAAAATTGTTCTCCATTTTAAGCATTCGGCACTGTAGACATTACACTTTTGGGGGCTGCAAGAGATTTATTCCTATCCCCCCCCCCCCCCAAGGGTCAAATATGACATCTCCAATATCCAACAGAAGTTCAGCTCCGTGGGATATTGTTGAATTTAGCATGGTCGTGATAAATTATGAAAATCTTTTGTGTATTGTATCAAGCCGATTTTTTATTCTCACAAATTGTGTTCGACCGTACAAGGTACAAAAAAAAAGTAATAATGTATTCTCTGTAATAATTTGTTGAAAAAGAGAGCTTCTTTAATTGGCTGATATGCAAAACATTGCGTGATTCTCTGTATTTCCTTGTTTAAGACATCAAGTTGGAAATTCAGTTAATTCTTGCGATTGAATGAAATTCAATTGAATCTCAAATTGCTCAATAAATAGCTTATAACAGACAAATAAAGTTCATTGTTTGCAGGACTTTGTCTTTAAAAAAGTTGACATTGTCTTTAAAAAAGTTGACATTGTCTTTAAAAAAGTTGACATTTAATAGTGGCCAGAAATCCCTTGGCTATAGTGGTTGAAGGGGAAAAAGTTGTTTTTGTAAGTAAAAAAAAAACAGGGGTAAAAAGTTGAAGAAATAAACAAGTTTCTTTAAGACAACACTTTTTGAGTAAAACACAAAACCGACTTTGGCGCAACATTTATGGCATTTTATTCACTCTACTACATAAAGCTCTTTTGAAGTATTCATTAAATAAAATGAAATTTATTATAAATATGAGATTACATACGTAATTTTTTTGGAACATGCTTTAATTAAAATGGTGATATAATAACTGTTAATAAGCTGCTAGTACTTCATGCATATATATCATATAATATCTTTATTATTAATAAGAAAGAAAAACAGAAAAGTGTACCTCGATATAGTAAAAAACAAAAATGGGAAATAAAACAAAATATAAGTTAAATTTAGATTCTTTCCATATTGGGTATATTTGGCTTCGTCTTTTTTCCCCAGCAACAGTAACTATTTGTGGCACGGACAAAAATGCCTGATTCAGACAGAACCCAACTAATATGTGATTTTGATGAGTAAAACAGGTTGAGTATGTGCCATGGAGGGACAGGGTTCCAGACCTTCATATACAGTCAAATAAACATGCATAGTATTTGGCATTTAATTGCTTAAAAAAAAAAAAGAATAAGCACATATTGGACCGCTTACCATAAATCCATTTTTTCCTTCAAATTTGGCAGATCTGAAAATACTGCTTAGCAAGTTTGTGTGCCAAGCAACATTCTGCAGTGACCCAGTCACAAACCACACACATTGTTATGATATTTTGGCTGGTAAGCGTTTTTGCTCAGCATACACTTTCTGTGCTTGGCATATTTCACAACCAGCGTGGCCACACCTTAGGATTTTTCCCAAGATATGGGGAATTTAATACGCCAGGCCTTGAGGATTTTTTTTGCGGATTGTGAACATGTAACGAAAGTATGGATTGCGCATGCGCAAAATGTTAACCGACTCACTTTGTGAGGCCATTCATATAACAATTTGGTCAGTTGTTCTGCTATTTTGATACATAATCCTGATATCTTGGGGAAATCTTGGGAATTTTTCAAAAGTCATCTTGGGATTTTCAAATTTGATGAGTGGCCACGCTGTTCACTACTGTATGAAATTGTTAGCAATTCTCCATACTTAATTTACAAAGTAAAGTCCTATGGGAACAAAACAACAAATCTGAGACGACTACACAAACAAGAACGTTATGCAGTGGCATCCACTCTGGCAAAGTAAAAGCTTCTCTTCGTACAAATGTGACCCGTCGCCGCACAGTGAGCTTAAAGTCAGACTTTTGGAAGAATTGAGATATTTCTATTTCTGGATACTGCAAAACAAGAGCTTTCTATTTTTGATTCCTCCATGGTGGTACTGAGTTGCTCGTACTGGTTGTACAATAAATAAAAAAGAAGAAAATATATTTTAGTTTTGATGGAACAAAAACAATTGGCGAAGGGTAGGAGACCAGGACTTACAGACTGCGGTTCAGGTGAAAAACAAACAAATAAACAAACAAAAACACCCCTTCAAAGTTTGGTTTTGCCCCACTGTATTGCAAAATGGCAATTCCTGACTTCATGCTCCTTTCGTTGGGACTGGTCACACAATACACAACTCACGGAAGTAAAATCCATAACTTTGGTATTAAAAATTGCTTTTGAATTATTCTGTATACAATCAATACTGTGCATAATTATAAGCATAGGGTATGCTACAGAAATTACATTTTCTTGCATACAGTTATCGGATAAATTTTCAAGTTTACATTACTTCAATTGACATTTTAAATTTTTTTATTATACTGATCGAGCGCACTAAACCTTACAAAATCAAGATCAGAATGAAGACTTCAAGTCCTAGACAGTGATGCATTCTAAGAACATCATGACTTCGAATTCCAACTGTATTGCTCATGCATTTTTGAAATCTTGGTTTTGGTTCGGTTGAGGGTCCAGCTCTTCCCAAAAAAAGCCATGGCTGTAGGGCTTATGGCTCGATCATGAGTCCCTTTTGGCTGCATGTGCGTGTGCATGTACATCAAACTGTCATAGAAGCCATAGTCATTAGTGGATAGTGTTGCAGCCAGTGACGCAGCCAGTGACAAAGCCACAGTCATTAACAAAACCAAGATTTCACAAATGGCACATTAAAGCAAACACACGCACAAACATTGGATGCTTATGACATTTGACAACTCCTATGCACACGATAATTTTACCTCAATGAATTTTGCTTAATATTCCATTGAAATTTTGGTTTCAGGGAAAGGCAGTTTTAAGTATTTTCCCCAAAGAAAAGCTGTCAGGAATTTGTTCTGATATTGGAAGCCCTTATTTGGCACTTGCTTGGAGCTAAAAATTATGCATAAAAGTTCTTCCAACAATTATTAAGTAAATCTTACATTCATTTGACTTTTACTTTTGTCTAATATCAAATTGGGCCAGAAATTATCTAAAGGTCCTCATAATAGGCTCAACAGTTGTAGCTATCAATACAAAACAGAGTTTAAAGACACAAATACATATTGTGTACAGTATCTGTATTTCCCAGTCTATTACAGTATTTTTCTGTGTAGTAGAAAGTCGACAGTTTGTGTATAACAATTTTCCTACAATGAAGTACAATACCTTCTATGGCAGTTTACGTTAGGTTAAAAATGTTTGGTAGACTGTATGTGTTACATTATCAAACACCGACCTATGATATATATAAGGTCACTTTCGGGGGAAACACTTTTCTTCGTCAGTTTAAAGTAGACACAATTCCCAAGGGCAAAGATTAGAAAAAGACAACAAAAGACTGAGTTTAGAACTCATTAAAGTCGAAATGGAAGGGCAGCTTTTCAATAATCCTATTATTTGAGAGACAACAGCTCCCTTTGGCGTATTGGTGTCCTTACACCTTGTAATCAAATTGAGAAAAAAAGAGTTACCGTCAATAAATGACAAATTGAAAACTTTTTTTTTAAGCACCTTGGGAAGAAGAAACTTAGTCTACAAAATTGCACTTGATTTATTTTGCTAAGAACTACTGTATTGGCAAGCAAGCTGTTACAAGTGAACAAATGTAAAACATCACACACATGAAAATAAAAGTATAATAAACAAATAACTTGGAATATGAAATGAGCATACTCCAAAAAATCAGAGAAAGATGTTCATAACTTGGAAAATTTCAACAACTTCTCGTAGCAAATTTCATTGGCTGCAGTGACTTTCAGATAGGTGTTTATTATTATTTTGATTTTTTTTTGGGGGGGGCTTTTCAATTTTTTCAAGGTCACGGACCATTTCATTTGACCATTTTTGCATTAACTAATTTGGGCAAATTAGAGCTTTTATGGTGCAGTTAAAACTTTGAAAATATATTTCAGGTTTTTACCAAAAAAAACCTCCAATAATCAGAATAATCATCAATACTTCATGAGTTGTATCAAAAACAGTTAAAATTTCATTTTTGTGCTCCAACATTCAAGTGACAGTAATGTTTTTCAAGAAGTAATGCATTTGTGAAGAAATGCATTTAATGATGGGCTTACCCAACAAAATGAGCTCCAAGTTGACAAAGCTACCTTTGAAATAGACTCGGCTAAGTAAAACTTGCAAAATGGAAGTTTATCCGAACAATCGATGTTCTGATACATGTTGTTGTGATGCCTGCTCTATTTCTAAAGATACAGAGCAAACATCATCCTTAAATAACTTATTTTCTAGGAAGCAGTCACTTTTTTTAATCTATGGAGATAATTTTAGTACTTGTACTCCAGCAGACAAAGTACCTTTGGTATGTTCTTAGTCTTTGTACTCATCAACACGTACTTAAAGTACTAAAATAAGTGCTAAAATGCTCAGTTTGCCACAGTGTACATGGTTTAACAAATAAACATTACCCAAGTGCAGGCTGTTACTGGTTTAACCAGTGAACCCAACTTCAAAGCTGGTTTAGGGAAGTACAATATGGTTCAACCAGTGTAACTTGATTACAAAACTGGTTAAGCATGGTTTACATGGTTTAACCGGTAAAACCAAGCTGGAATTCCAAGAAACATTAAATGCACCGTAGAAATAAACATACAAAAACACTCTTTTCACTGATAACCAAACGCATGCGAGGTTTAACCTCCAAAACATGCAAGGCAACCAGTGAAGTAGGTGAATAAAGTTTTGGAAAATTGAAATACACTTATATTGGAATAGAAATTGCAATAAAAAAGTGTGATTATATGTAACAAAACATTTCCCTCAGTAATTCCCTTCTCCCTGCCTTCTACTTTTTGGTTTAGCCTGCCCCTCAAACCCACCACCTCACACCCCTAATAATGGATGTTTCAGTCCAGCTATAGCCAGTTACATAATGCTTTTTGTTGTGCCCATGTGCAAGGAATTTTGAAATGGCCATGTGCTTCAGTCTGTTGGGTGCTGTGCAACAGTAAAGTGTGCAGGTTTTGACTGGGCGTAGCCAGTAGGTTTTCAACTGAAGTCAAGTCCCCTGGATTTTGGAGTAAAAGATGGAATTAACTTCTTAGATTTTCCTCTGGAAATTACATGGGAACTAGACATCTGGGAATGTCCAACTTGATGTTTCTCTGTCAGCAAGCAGGTAAGTACATTCGTATGCTTCTAAACCAGGAATCAAGTTGCAGAACAGTTCCCAAATAGCCTCCCAAATAAAAAGTAAATTTTGTACATTTTTCTTCACTGGAAGGGAACCCAAGAATACATTGGCAGTCCAGCATCTGGGACCCATTAATGGGTTAAGAAATACATGAATAGTTCTGTACCACAAGTACATGTACCCATGGACATGATGGAGGAAATAAGAACGGGTGTTTTTTAGTTCTTCTATCCGAAGTGATATCCACTTCTTAAAGCTATAGTCCATCATTTGCAGCAATCCGAAAAGTAACTGGCGTAATTATTGTTGAAATAAATACTTGGTTGAAAGATAGTAAGTGGACTAAACTCCCTGTGAAATTATTCTTTCTGGCAAGCTGTCATCTTGAAGTAACCAACGAAAGAAGGCCTTTCCAACGGTGCGTCTTAAGACGCACCGTAGGAAAATTTAATTAGTAGTTCGTTGTTATTCGGCGAAGCGCGCGCAAGCATTGGCTGTTGCTATAATTCGTCGGATTAGTGCGCGACATTGCGTATAGCTGCAATCGGCTCAGTGAGAACGTGTCTTGGACGCTGAATTCAGGCCCATTTCAAAACATGATTCAGCACTTTTGATTTGAAATTGAGATCCTAGAATGCTGTTTTTCTCGGAATATACAGCTGAAGATGAGCTGAAACTTCATCAGGTTAGTTGTTCAGTATCCTTCATTAGATTTTGAACACTTTTGTTGCTTCAAACGAACAAAATGCACAAATTACAAATGATGGACTACATGTATATCTTTATATCGTGGGTGTATCAGCTGCTGTTCCTCGAGTAACAACGAATGCACAAAAGGGTTTACTCATACCTATCCACGCGATACAAAACCACTGCCCTCTATTAAACTCCGCCTTCATGAATAAGGTCTATTGTCTAATCAGTACAACAATTAATACATCTTTACGTCTGATACAATTGATTTCATAAATGATTTCATCGCCCAATATGGCAGCCTCATGATGCCCCTTGACTTACAATGGATTTAGAAACACTAATTGATCCTAAATGTTTAAATTCATGAGGTACTTAAACTTGTATACCATGATTTAAACTTGTACACCATTTAAATAATTTGTGACGGGTGATACCTACGAGATTGGTGGGAGGGGGCAGGCTGAACAAACTAGAAGGCGGGGAGGAAGGAACTGCCGAGGGGCATTTTGTACACACTGCTTTTAAAAAACACTTACATGTTGTACATGTTCATGCACAGAGTAATAATTGCAGGAATATAAATTTTAAAATTCCTTTGGTACGATTGGCGAACATATTTAAGATAAAAAAAGTACAGAGAAAAGGCTGGTAAATGAAAATTTCCATTTTATGGCAAAAAAGTGGCAAAGTGAATTGAAATGTTATTAAACAAGATTTACATTTTGCTCCCAAAATAGTGGAAGTAGATTATGTCATCAGAATATAATAAAGTGGTTCAGTGTTCTGTATATTGTCTGAACTCCAAATTTGTTGCAAAAACTTTTGAGCAACAGTTACAGCACCGTCCCCCCAAACAAAACAAAATAAAAAACTAAATAAATAAATTGCATTGCGAGTGGAGAATGTGTATTCATTTAGCACTTGTGAATTTCCCCAAACCATTCACCCAATGTAGAAATGTGCTGGGCGTAAATATGAATGGAAACACCGTGGAGTTTATATGGAAATCCAAAGATGGGCAAACTTGTGATCTAAAAACCTTTTGGGAACCGTAACAAATTGCATTCACAAATTTTTAACCTCTTCCTAACTTGCTTCCTAACAGGCTTACAAGTCTTGTGATAAATACACTGTTTCCTTGGCAACACGAAGCCCGCATACAATCGTTATACATCAGCGGCAACATACAGGCAGTCTTACTGTCTATTCATAACATTTTGGCGGAAAGATTTCCATATAAGAAGTTCACTAATTTTCCTCTGTATTGACTAACAAGCCCCCAGATAGCAATTTCATGTCATCAAAGTCAATTTGAGCAGTGAGAAAATACAAGCATTTTCTTAGAAAACACTTAGAATTTTTCAGTCCACTCTCATAGGGTTTGTACACAGGGTGTTGAGTGAACTTCTTATATGGAAATTTTTCCATTTTGGCAAGCATGTACAGCAAGTTTATTGGATGGATGCGATTGTCAAACACACCTGGTTTAAACGTGTAAGCTGAGTCTTTTAACAAAACCCTAAATTAATCTGGGGGGAAAAATTGGCAGACATTATTGGTTTGACTGGAAATGTGTATCCACAATATACCTTAAAAGGTTTTCAGTAAAAAACCGAATGTTTAATAATAATAATAATAATAATAATAATTTGGGAGGCTAATCATCCTTACTCGCAGCTGGTATGCTGAATTGCGAAGGACGCAGCTACAACGTGGTCGGGCCGCTGGCACGTAAAGGCGCCTATGGCTGCCGGCCACATCGACCCATATATGACCACGGAGCACAGCCTGAGATCGAAAGTGTTTGATTTTTCCGGAGGGAGGAAAACCGTAGGGCCCGGAGAAAAACCCTCGTGGCATAGGAGAGAACCAACGCACAACTCTACTCACATGTGATCCACGGCCAGGATTCGAACCGTGGTCACCTTGGTGAGAGGCGAGCGCTTTACGCACAAGCCACCCATGCCACCTTTATATGCCATGCCATGGCATTATATGCCATGGAAGAATTTTTTTTAAAAGAAAATCATAAAATATTCTGTAAAAACTCACTTAAAAACTACCCTTGTACTTTGGATTACATCCGGGAAAAATTGATGTCAAGAAGCTAAGAGCTCTTGGAATAAAATGCAAAGGAGGCAATTTACAGATTTAAACCAGTTTGTCTGACCTTCACTAAAAACAGGTGGATACAATGGACAATGGTTAAACACACAAAGCACGGTACCCGAGAGAGAGAGCGGGGCAAATTTGTTAGAGCAATGGCCAAAGTCACGATGAGACTAGAATCGTTTACAGCATCAAATTTGCCTCATTCTCACGTGAGGCATGAACCAGCGTACACAGTTGGACTGCTAAGACATGTACAAAAAACACATTTATAATATCTTATATAGTTACAATAAAATTACAATGGATACATACATGTACATTACTTCTACATATGTGTAACTAATACAAGTTTTACTTGCAAATTGTTCTGTTTTTTTTTAACATCTCTACATACGTTCCATCCCAACACAGTTACTTCCTATGGCAAGCATGTTGTACCCTTGATCTAACTGAAGTGCCTTAAGAATGTCAGGCTTGTGTCTTCAAGCATAGAGCAAGGACCCAAGCAAGACATTGTACGACAATCTCCGAATTTCTATTTACTTACGTCAGACACATCCACAGAACTACATTGTACCATTAGATTTGTTCTCCAATCACCAAGACAAGTTTAACCTCAATAATGTTGCCGACTTCGTCACATCAACAATTAATCTTGTGACTACAACAATTTGAAAAATGGAAATCACACTTCTGGAACATTCCGTTAATCGTCTTTTTTGCATATTTTACAAGCAAAGAATATAAGTTTAGAGTGCACTACAGTCATACATGCACATAATACATAATATTTAATTCATGTCAAACATGAATAAAACTTTGGTTAACTGTTGGTTAGGGTTAGACCCAAATTTTAAGAATAAAAAAAATAAATGAAAAGGTTTTGCTAAATTCTAGTTAATGCTATTGCCTACTTCTGTGCCATCACTTATATATGATCAGAGCTACAATGAAAGAATCACTGTAACGTCACATGACTCAATCACTATGAAGTCACGTGACTCAATCACTGTGAAGTCACGTGACTCAATCACTATGTCCAATGACCTAATCGCTGTGATGTCAAATGACAGAATCTGCGACGTCACATAACGCGTATCCACAGAAGCCATCTTGACTAAACATCTGCAAACATGTTTCTATCCCTCAATCAAAATTCGATAAAATCTACATACATGTCGGTACAAAAATGTACAAGCGTAACATCCCTGGTACGAGCATGTACATGTATATTTTATGCAATGTACAGATTTTGTCTCCAAATTTTGTTTTTCATACACATATGGCTAAAAGTCACCACTTCTGAAGACGAATACATGCATTTGCAACCTGCTCCAAAAACAGAGCATAAAAATATCCCATTTTAACAGATTTTAAAATCGGATCGAGATGAAAAAAGTATCTTACTATGACAATAACTGGTGTGTGAAAAGTTGGATACATTTTAAAACATTCAAGAGTTTTAAGAAAATTGTAACTCTCAAAAGAGCTGCACGTTGTCGCAAATAGTTTTGGTGTCAATTTCTCGTTTTTTGTGTGCGAGCAGGTTACATTTCACCATTCAGTGCAACCATCAACAAGCATTAACTACAATCAGCAGGAATCCATCTGAATTTGATTCAGACAAACATTCCCTCTAAACGTTTTTAATAATTAATATTTTTAAAAATTTACTAGCACAAACGGACCTTTGGTATGGTCCAAGTTAATACATTTCACTCCACGCCTACTTTCTGATCACGAGTCTCACGGCAGTTACAATACAAGTTTGAATTCGTTTTTTTTTTTACATTCCTTTGCTATACACATTTCGTATTTCTTGCTATACGAACTATCTTATGTACCACTGTCAAAACGTCTTTAAAGACGAGCAGCGTTGACATTGAAGCCTCTCCACCATAGGTCAAAGGTCGAACTTGAAGCTTTGCTTTCAGCTCAACAGCCAATAGTTTCTTTTACACTGTCTTCCTCTTGAACCAGCTCACACGTTGAACGTCACTACGCCTGCAATAAAACTTTCTTTCAACTTAGAAAATGCATTGTGAAAGGGAAAAAATGCAATGTTTAAATGCACATACCTTTTAGGCTTTAAATGGAAGACACCTTTAAAATATAAGGCTGGTATTCATAGTCTGAATGTTTCATTTGCGCATGCCATTCTAAAATTTGGTAAATTTTCCGAAAGTTGGTGGTGAATTCTCTCAACTTTTCAATTGGAAATCATGTTTGACATGCACACCCAGACCTATATCTCAAAGCTATTTTTCTTATGTTGCAAGACATCAGATGCCTATTTTTTTGGGTACTTTTAGTACATAGTGGAATTAAACTTAGCTTCGCCAGGATGGTGGCTGCATAGGCTGAGAACCAGATGAGTTGCTCCTCTGGATGTAAGCTGAATGGGCGTAACTCCCAACGAGGTTCACATGCTCTTGGGTTTGTGGGTTCAACATACCCAAGGCCTGGGAGACCGGGTGCATCATAGTGGGTGTGACCGCCCTCAAGCCTTGCATAAGCTGGGCGTGGGATACCCCCCTGGACATCCAGGATAGGGCCTCCGAGTTGCGCTGGTGCCACTGCTCAACCTTCTCATGTCTGGAAGAGTAATCGGAGTGGGCGTTAGGGGAGTGCAGAAGTGGGCCAAACGGGGAACTGGGCTTGTCCAATCTCAGCGGGTGCTCGCCGGGGGAGTGCATTGCTTGGTTGTGGAGGATGTGGGTGTAGGGTTGGTCGATGCTGCTGGTTATCGATGAATTTGGGGTTTGGGAGCGGCTGGCTTGGTGCTGCTCCAAGGAGGAGTGCTCGGGGAACGCTTGCGAAATGGGAGTCAACTGTTCACGAACTTCGTGGGTCTGTTCTTGATATGACTGTGGGATGGGGGTCATCTGTTCCCGAACGTCGTGGGATGGTTCGGTGTATGCCTGTGGAATTGGGGTTAGTTGTTCACGCACTTCACGTGTAGGGTGATCATGTTTGTGGAACTGCTGTGGTCCTCTTGATAGATGTTCATTCAGTTCTTGGCTTCGCTCATGGTATTGTTGGGTCAAGGGAAGAATTTGCTTTATAATTTCGGGGTTGGTGGTCTGCGGATGGCTGAAATCTTGGTGGTTGTCATGAGAATGCATCTCATGAGGGGGTTCTCGTCTGCAAGTCAGAAGCTGCTCATGGAGTGGTTTTTGCTCTGATGTTGCGTGGCTATCTTGAAGTTGGTGGTGGCCGTCGTTGGCCAAGTGGTGATCATGAGATGAATGGTGGTCATGTGATGGTCGGTGGTCATGTGATGAACGACGGTCTTGAACTGGCTGATGGTCATGGGAAGGGCGTCTTTCGTGGGCTTGTTGGTGCTCGTGGTGGTTATGTGTTGGGTGGTGATCTAGGACTGTTTTGATATTAGGGGGTGTATTATGAGCATCGGTTGAGCTGCCAGGACTTGGCGTTTCATCCTCGCTCTCTGATGGACTATGAACCGCTGGTATCTGCTCCACAGGGGAACTATGAATCGCTGGAATCTGTGGGACTGTAGGGAATGCAAGGGGTGCTAGTCTCTCACGGGCAAACTCCACAGCCGCCTGGTAGAGATCAGACTGTATCTGCATCTCAGCAGCAGCTGCCCGGGATTTCAAGCGGATCTTTGCTGGGGGTTTCTTCTTGGGCTCTCCTTTGGGACGTCCCAGGGCCACGACGGGTTTGGTCTTGTCGTTCTGCCACATGTCGATGCCGTGAGCGGTCTTCTTGTGCGTCTTCAGGCTGACGTTGTGAGCGAAAGCCTTCTCGCACAGGTCACACTGGTAGGGCTTTTCACCAGTGTGCGTCCTCATGTGAATGGCCATGTTGGAGTGCTGAGTGAAGCCGCGGCCGCAGTTGCTGCACGTGTACGGCTTCTCCTCCTGGTGGATGATCTTGTGGCGGTCCAGGTAGAACTTCTGCTTGAACTTCTTGTCGCACTGGTTGCAGGAGAACACCTTCTCGCCCCGGTGACGCCCCATGTGGTGCTGATAGGATTTAGGGGTGAAGAACTCCTTAAAACAGGTTTGACACTTGTAAGGTGTCTTACCGGCCTTGACGTTCTGATGGCGGATTAGGTGATCCTGTAGCGTCACCTTGTAGGCAAACACCTTACCGCACTCCTCACAGGAGTAGGTCTTTGGTTGAGAGTGTTTGATGATGTGACGCGACAGCAGGTCGCGCCGGTGGAATGTCAGCCCGCAGAGATCGCACAAGTAGCGCCGGAAGTTGCTGTGGAGGTCCATGTGAGAAGTCAGATGGGCTGTGGTGCGGAACTTCTTATTACACGTCGGGCAGGCGAAGGGTTTGATGCCCTTGTGGCCCCGCATGTGCTCCTTCAACTGATACTTGCGGGGGAACGTCATGTCGCAATGTTCGCAAGCTAAAGTCTTGTTGCTGTGTTGGACTTTCCGGTGAACCCACATGGCAGACTTGGAGTTGAACGTCATCTGGCAGTCGCGACATGTCAGGTTGTCTACAGCGTGGACCGCTTGATGACTGCGTAGGGCCTGGCGGTCTGCAAAGATACGACAGCATTTCTTGCAGGAGTAGCCAGCTGACTTTTCCTTCATGGTTGGTTTCTTTGGTGACCTTGTCTGTGATTTCCTCCGACCCCGTTTCTGCTTCACCACCTTGAATACAAAACACACAGAATATGCATTACGCATCTGCAAAACTAGTTCAAATTTCACACAACATGAGTAAGCTATTCATGAGATAGATTACATCGGGGTGATGTAAATCAATATTGCCCTTCACAGACTTATAAACACTGTATACTCAGTGTGTTTTACCTCCAGAGTGAAAATTGGAAAAAATCACTCGGGTGGGACTCAAACCAACAACCTCCTCATTTCTAGTGCAGACGTCTTACCACTCAACCACCGAGCTTGCGGGATCGGTTGGCTGGTTAAAATCTGATGTACATGTAGCAGCGGGTACCGCAATTGAACTATTCATGCGTAAGTCTATATGCATTTCTTGAAGGTGTGTGATAACACAGATTATCCTAGGAATAAAAACAATACCCCTCGAGCCTCTCGGCTGATGGGTAACAAATGGGATAATCCTTACGTCCAGGCAATTTTTCCTGTACAGTATGCATCCTATTTTTCTATTTTTCATCCCATCGTCCATAATCCAAAAAATTGTGCAGCAAACCAACATCACAGTCTTTGTAAGTGAACAAAATTAACCACCAAGCCAAATTTGTATGTATAGATCCTGGGCTCTCTATAGTCCTGACCCAAAATAAACCCAAATCACTCTTTGCCTTTTGGCAGATTTGGCTAGGGGTTAACGGATATCCACAATGTTAGTCAACATGAAACACTACTTACAGGTGGCTCTATTTTGAGTGGTTTCAACTTCAGCTTGAGTCGTGGTCGTAGCTGGCGGGGTGCGTCTAGATCAAAGCATATGATGGGAGCAACATCCTTGATGGCTACCTTTGGAGACTCCAGTTTCCTGCTGCGACCTCTCACCGCCTCCCCACCCTCATTCCGTGATAGCTCCTCCCCTTTGATGGTGATCACCTGGGCGTGACTGTCGGGGCGTGATGATGATGATGATGTTGATTTTGTTGTGGTGTGCCTTGGGACTTCCTTGCTTTGCTGTTCTGTGTCATCGTCATTGTCATCCTCAATGTCACCATCGTCGTCATCGTCGTCGTCATCGTCACTTTCTTCGGACTCGTCACTGGTGTGGGAATCTTCTCCTGCATTGCCCTCAGCTTGATAATCTGAAGAGTTGATTCTGTAGGGATTATAATTTTTATGCAAAATTTATACATTGGTCAAATTCAAAAATTGGAAATGTTTCTCAGTCCCAGATTCATGTCTTTTCAACATTTTTGCAAAGAATGACCTTCACTGAGATTATAAGTAATGCAACATTCTTTCCAAATATTTTACCTTTATCTTGCAAGAGCCATTATTCTTCACATACAAGTTATTGTAGCTGGGCTCTCTCTTCCTAAATCCTACAAATACCCCCCAGAACCTTCTGGTGGATTCTGAAGGATCTGGGAAGCCACTGGCAAAGCGATGATCCTACCTGAGATGTTGTTCAGCAATTTCAATCAGCCAGTGGATGAAGTCAGGGCTCTTGGTGTATCCGGACTTCTCCCGGATGACATTCCAGCGAGGTACGTCTTCCTTCTTGATGTATATGCGATGCTGGATGCCTGCCGATGCATAGCCTCTGGCCGACATGGGCTTGAAACCCCTCTTCCCAATCCGAGGCATGGCCACACTGACTCTGACGAACTACAATAGAAAAAACAAGTGACTGAAATGAGACTGTCACTCTGCATAAAGACAGTATCCCTGTGATTGTTCAACTTTTCTACTTTTTTTCCGACTGAGTTTTCACGAATGTGATGTCCTTTAACTTATTCTTGGTTGTTAAAGGGAATATACAACATTTGCAAACATTGGAAAACAAAACTACCAAATTTTACGAAATACCTTACTAGGATGTTGGTAAATGAAAGTCTAAAGCATCCTGTAAAATTATGGCACCCGGTGTGAAGTCATTTCAAGAAAAGTGGTATTTTGTATAAATTTCCAACGGTGGTCGGCCGACCACTGTTGGAAAAACCTAACTATTTTTCAACTACTGCTCCAAATTTACCTCTTTTTTTTTCAGTCCAAATTTTGTTTGCTATTGGTTACATGTTCATGAACGGGTGCAGGCCAGCTAGACTGGTTTCCTTACCTTTCAATTTTTGTGGAGTCAGGGAACCAGACTACTTGAAAATTTTTGTTTTTCTTGGTTTTTCCAGCATTTTTGAACACAAAACTTCAATTTTGGCAGTGTAACAATATTTGATCTATTATACTAACCCCTCAAATAGTTCAGTTCTGAAAATTACAGCAAAATCCAATGATGTACATTCCCTTTAAGCATTTAGAGACTATGATTCCTTTTTTAAAAAGCTTTGTAATTGTGCTTATTGCACACTCTGGCTGAACTTGGACATGGCCTGAGTCAGGTGTTGTGCTTGGTCTGTGTAGTATATGTACATGCACACACACTGAAGTGGTGCGCATATTAAAATGGCACTTGTTACACTTCTAGCACGACGTTGATGATGGAATTCAGGGCTGCATGGCTGGGTTGATATGACAGCTAGTGTGCTCAGACTTGAGTCAAGTCTAAGCTGAATAAGGGGCACCCCTTTCCTACTCCAAAAGCTGAATGTGAAGAAACTGATAATTTAACATGGACTTCTTTTTTTTTATTTTGCTCAATGTCTCATGGGAAAGTTCATAACTTGTGTAATGCTAACAAATCATCATTTCAATTTTTAAATTTATTTTTAGGGCACCACACCCCCAAAGCACGGGACCCTCCCTTTACGCCAACCTAGTAATCCCTGGGTTTAAATTGGTAAACTACAATATTTTCCTTTGTGAATTTAAAAGAGTTCATGTTAATTCGGAGTGGAGAGGAGGAATTCAATATGAAGACATACATGTGTGCATACGTGTGCATGTATGATCATCACAACTCAAGTCAAAATTAACTCTGCCCTTGCTAAATCCAGCATGCAACATTACAGCTGGCAATATGGGTGGACCATAATATGCAGCTACAGTATGACGTCCACAAACTATAGGTAGCTCTACTGAGTGGAGCGTTGAACTACGGTACCCTCCATACAAACATGACAAACGCTCCACCGATTTGGCATACTTTGGTGACATGTACACAATGTACACAGTATGCATTTTTGTGCATGCCCTCGCAAGGACAAAAGGCCCCCCAAAAAAACTGGTAAAGAGAATACAAATGAGAAAGACAGTATTAAACCCTGGATAGATCCACACATTCATGACATTCCATAAGACCACTTAAATTGTTCCAAACAACCGGTAATTTTGAAAAAAGAACAAAATAGTCTGAACTTACCGCTCACAATTACATGTGTCTGCCGAGTTGCAAAGTCCATTTCACTGACATGACTGTAACATAATTCACCGGTTGTTTGGAACAATTTAAGGGGTCTTATGGAATGTCATGAACATGATGAATGTGTGGATCTATCCAGGGTTACTGTCTTTCTCATTTGTATTCTCTTAACCAGTTTTTTTGGGGGGCCTTTTGTCCTCGCGAGGGCATGCACAAAAATGCATACCGTGTACATGTCACCAAAGTATGCCAAATTGGTGGAGCGTTTGTACGGAGGGTACCGTAGTTCAACGCTCCACTCAGTAGAACTAGGTAGCCACACCATACATTTCATTCAGCACAATCAAACATCGCTTTCAGAATTCACGGACATAAATTATGGGCAGTGGATATTTTGCCGGAGACGGCAAACCTTTAGTAAACGTTAGTTTGCCGGATATGCACTGAACATGCGTAGTTACTGTTTTTTTGTACTTAAACATTTTCCGCTGACAAATTTTAGTCTGGCTCCATGCCAATATTATCGTTGTAACCTCGTATTCACAAGATGGGATTCAGACCATTTTATAATTTCGGACTTTATTTCCCTTTTTAAAAAAATCCTCCAAGAGCCACAAATCTGAAAAAGAAAATGTAATACTCTGCAATAAAATGTTTGAGACATATTAAAATAATAAAAGAAGAATATTCTTATTTATTTGGGGATGGGAAAAAAAAACTTTAAAATGTGGCGGCGATCGGATTCGAACTCGAGTCATCCCGCTCACTAAAGCCTTTGCTTAACCACTACACCAAACGTGCTACACAACTTTCAGTGGGAATTTAATACATCTTATAATTCAGCCCTATCTTAAAGAATACAGCGCCCTCTGTTGATATGGATTGCCGCCGGCAAACCTTTAGTAAACGTTAGTTTGCCGTCATTACCTCCGGCAAAATATCCACTATCTAAATTATGCAAATACGCCAACTGGCGTACGACACCACTCATTACGTGACGCCACACTGGCGCGGAAGAAACCAACTGTAAGTTACGAACTGTATGTGTTAACAATAACAGGGCAAAGCGAGCAAGACCGACAAACAGGCAATGACAGGGAAAAGCTGCAGGGAAAGTTTAAAGGGTCAACCTCTAATTCTACCTGTCGTGATAAATTGCAAGCTTGCTTTTTGTGGGTCCCTGGCCCTGCATCTCTTGGTATTAATACTACTAGTACATTGTTTCTTATCTTATTTGTTTTACCATACCTTATTTATTTTGAAGAATTATATTTTTGCATTGTAGTTGTACCACGAGGTGGAATAAAGTAAACTAAATTATGTGTAAATTAAACCCCCCAAAATGGAAACGTCTTGTACTCGGCGCAACCGCTTATCCTTTCGTCCTGCATGCATGTTTTTCTGGAATGGCAAACTTACCAACCGAGACTACACTGGAAAACGGGAGCTACATGATCAGGAAAACTGCATGACGTTTGCAATGGCCGTTTCGTGCTCAGATTGGAAGGTTTTGAGCCTGCAAAAATCCGTCACGCCTATTCTCGAATTCCCATGTTTTCCACTAGAACACGTACACATCAGACATGTATGGCTGGTAACCGTCATCACTCCTGCATTGCTAAACGGTACACGTCACCGCGGAAAGGGCTACCAGATTACCAGTGAACAAGGTCGGGGGTTTTAAAGCATAGACTCGCCACAAGTTCTTGCATTGTTTTGGGATATTACAAAATGACACATGTTGTGACCGTTTTAGCCGATTTTCGGCTAACTTTGACAGATTTTTTGTTAAAAAACGAGCTTGACAGAAAATTTGACAGAATGGATTTGTGGCAGAATTCTGCAAAATGGTTACTTAACAGAAAAACAGCAAATTTGCAAAAAAAATGGTACATTTGGTTACAAAAGCTTCAATCTTTTCAAGCAAACCCTTGCAAAATAGGACAGGTTGCCTGGTCTAGGTGCTGAGGTTCACTGGGAACCGGAGTTCGTCGTGACGCAACCGCGTTTTGCCTGAAATTTACGCAATTTCATACAATCTTTTATGTGGCTATAGATAGTTTATAATGTAATTTGAAGATTAATTAAGGCAATATTACAACATCTGCATGTGATTTAAAGTGTTTTTAGTGTATTTCAAGTAATTCTGGGGAATTTGGCAGGTTTTTGATAAATCTGACAGATTTTTGAAGAGTATTTAGCAGAATTTAGTCATGACCTTACAGTCACCCTGAAGACACAGCAAGTCAAATAAAAGGAAGGAACCAATAATTCATGAAAGAAAAATTATACCCACTGGAAATCTAGAGCAAAATTGCTTTTCTATCTTACACAATTCTTTATTCCTTTTAAAAGTTACATGTTTATTGTGTAGTGCTCATTTACATATTTACAAAGTGGCTCACAAAATAGACAAAATGTACATAGGAAATTTGAAAATATTCTGTATATTCTTAATATCACTTAAATAAGATATCTGTGAACAATATGCTTTATACTGATTTCAACACTGCACGCAAATAAATATATCATACAAAATCTTCCTTAATCTAACTTAGCCATGCAGTCTGCAGATCATTATGTGAAGATATTTCATGAAAATTTCTGCACAACTGTACTTTTTACAAGAAGAAACTCACAGTTCATATTAAGTACCAAATTATAAGCAATTGAATATACATGTATATCAATAATTGTTTGCTTGGTAAATTTAATGAAATTTGGCCCACAATCTAAAATCCATCACCAGTCAGCCATATTAATAACTTCAGCAGCTCCAATACATTCCAAGAGTATCAAAATGAAATCATTGAAAAGAAAATAATTTCCATAGTCATTATTTTATAGCTGCCAACTTCAGGGTTGCCAACTTTGAGTAAGACTAAGAACTGAGCGTGAGAATTCGGCGATGGAGCTTGATCAGAACGAATGCGAGCCCGAAGCGCAAAGCCCTAACGGCATGGGGTTCGCTTAGGGTCCCGAAAAATGATGTATTCTAGACGCTCTGTGGTTCGATCTGAGGCAGTTTTTGACCACTTTAACCTTTTTTTTTAGCAAAACATATCATTTAAACATCATTTTCGAGTTTGAGTCAATTATTTTTTTTATTTTTTTGCGTGAGAAATCCTGTGTGGGCGTAAGTCTCACGCTCAATGCGTGAGAGTTGGCAGGCCTGCAACTTTCTAAGCTATATGACATTATGTTGCCTTGTTTGGCACCTCATGGATATATTTTGCTTACAGTAAATAACACTTCTGGAATCCGTACACAACTACCCCCTCAACAGTCAAAATGGGAGAGCTGGGGGCCTGGGAGGGTCGACGTTCAAATACAATGCCAACGGAGCATGACATTCTGGGCAAACCCGACCAGAAACGGAAACCGACCCGACCCGAAACCAACTTCAGGTCGTTTTTTCCCATCATTTTAGTAGGGTCGGGTCAGTTTCGGTTTTGTGTTTGCGATTATTGGGTCGGGTCGGGTCGGGTAAGCTATCTTGTAAAATCTCAGAAAAAAAGGCAATATTTCGGAAATTCATGTGGTACAATATCATTGCAGAGACATTACTGTGCCCAGTATGACCAAAGTCAACCCACCTTGCCAATGTGCATGTGGTTTGCCGTCCATCACGCAGTATACAAATATAACATGGTTTGTGGGTGGACAGTCGATATTCGCTCCCCGAGGTATTGGAAGTTGACAAACTTGCCTCGGGAACTAGTTTGTCAACTTCCAATACCGAGGGGAGCTAATATCGACTGTCCACCCGAAATAAACCATGTTATATTTGATTTACTATACCTCATACATATTTACGGTAGTTGCCAATTTTTTTTTTTATATGCACCTAAAACAAACTTCGGGGAAACTTGTACAGCTCACCAAAAGAATGTTTTGGTTGCTCAACTTCAATTACTATAGTTCAGTTTGTTTACAATATAATACAGTTACTACTAGTTGTAAATACAGTTGTTTGTGTATAACTTTCTTTTGTAAGTCTTCTCCAGCACGGCATCATTGAGCTCCGGAAATTAACATTAACGCGAACCGTGCAACTATGCATCTCTCCTGGGCGATGTCCGCGCGTGCGTACTGCACCCGTGCGACAGTTCCTCGATTGCTCTGTAAAGTGCATGCGTAGTAGACTGTCGCACGGGTAACCCATGCGACAGTCTACTACGCATGCGTATTTTCCCTGTGCGTGAATCCTCACGCGCGCGTTTGGTAAACAGCAAGAATAGCATCTGGCACGTGATGGTGAAGTGACCAGTGAGAGTTCTGCTCTCGATCATGAATATGTATGAGGTATAGTAATCTATAATGTATACATGTAGGCCCACCGGCCGCAGTAGGTTAATGTACGAGTCTTCATCGTACAGTGCGGTACGATTCTTTACTGAGAGACGACGATTTTCACATACACGATGCGGCGTCACGCAGGTTAAGTTCGGGCACAAAAAGCGGACACAGTTGCCCAAGCCACATATTCAGGGGTTTTTCTTGGATCGGTTCGGTTTCAGTTTGGATCGGGTCAGCAGCGACAGTACGTGTTTGTGGACAACTTTCTTTGAGGGGATCAAATCAAAGTGCATTCAAAAGATCAAGTTGGTTATAAATTGCCCCGGATATGACTTGAGACAGGCCCTTACTAAGATATGATACCAACTGTTAGTTACCCAACTAAACATAAATGTGATGCGACCAAGCTAAATGAGTTTGTTTGTCGGGAATTTGTATTTGGAGATACAGGCCAAAATAGGGCCACTTCATCACATCACTTCATCACATCTCTTGGTGTTCCGACTTCCATAACTTTTGAACTAAAGATGGTATCAGCATGTGGTTTTCACAGCAGTAATGCTGAGATTGTGCTCTTTTCAAATCTGTAATAAACACATTTTTTACCAGGGTTGACAAACGACTCGTGTAGCTTGATCGCATCACAAATGTTGCTGTATAGCATTGCCAGTCGTGTAACGATGAAAAGAAAAGCAGATATTTATACGAGTGCATGTGCGATATGACTGTTGAGCTTTTGGTGTTCATGCCACCTTCATCACGGCTGAACAAAAATGTACATAAACGTCTGATTTTAAATGAAATCACCCAAACAACTTGCTGAATTGTTTCAAAGAGGCAGTACATGTTTCTCCCGTATTCAGAAAGTTTGGAATTTTTCCATTTTTCCATATCTGAATATTTCCACATTCGGTATGTCCTGACAAGTTGTAGGGCAACACAGCTCATGCTGATTGTAATACAGTGTTTACACTGAAAACAATTTGGAAAAGGATGATTTTCTCACAATGCAACACATGCCTATTGTAAATAGCTTGTTTTCATTGTAACTAAAAACACTGAGTACTGCCTTTTGCTGATGCTGTGGTTTCACAACAACGGTACAGTCCATGCAGTCAAAAAACTTGTACATGTGCACGTATGAAAGAATCACAAGCTAACTTGGTTGGACTCCAATTCCGTGGCTCATTGTGCAAGCATGTTGACAACCACCTCAGCAATTTCTCTTTCTGTGGGTACGCATGATGACATATTGAAAACCTGGTTTTGGTTCAAAGCGCTACACGTTGCCAATTGTAGCTTCATTTCTTCCAGGGTCCCGCAGCGCAAACCGGCCTCCAGTGTCATGTTCGGGAGCGGCTGTTGGTGCGATTTTCGGATATGGGCGTCCAGCATGTGATCCTGGGGGAAGTTCTTCCCGCAGAAATGGCATACATGTATGTCGGGCTGCTTCAGATTAGTAGGTATCGTGATAGGCTCAGTACATGGTGTATTCATAATGCTTAGGTTTGATGCCAGATTGGGATTGAGGGAATTAGTCAGCTGACTGTGTTTGCTTTTGATATGCGCATTGAGCGTTCCACTTTGAGTGAATCCCTTCCCGCACTGGTGACACAGATGAGGTTTCTTGCCCGTGTGGACAGTCTGGTGCCGGGCCATATCCGACGGGTTTGTGAACCCCTTGGGACAATTCGGACACTTGAACGGCCGTTCGCCAGTGTGGATTCGCTCG
Source organism: Patiria miniata (assembly GCF_015706575.1). Lineage (NCBI taxonomy): Eukaryota > Metazoa > Echinodermata > Asteroidea > Valvatida > Asterinidae > Patiria > Patiria miniata. The sequence goes on along the minus strand of NW_024037072.1, from coordinate 4,125,118 downwards.
TGATACTCGAGCCCCGTGTGCCATCTGAAAGCCTTGGGGCAGTACTTGCACAGAAACGGCTTGTCACCATCGTGGATACGCATGTGTTTGGTCATGCTGATGCTCGTTTGTAATTGGATGCCACAGATGTGGCAGATGACGGGCCGCTCTCTGGCTGGAGCAGATATCAGGTCGGGATGCTTAGCCGCGATATGCTGCTTCAGTTTGCACAAGTAGGTGAACGTGGCACTGCAGTGCGAGCATTTGTTCTCGGCTGCCTTGCCCCGAAGCTCTTGTAGATGACGATCGTACGTTGCCTTGTGGACAAATCTTATCCCGCATCCTTCACAGAGGTAGCGACGCTCAAGGGTTGATTTGGTGCTCCTACGAGTCAGAACCTTTTGCTGTTTGGGCTTCCTGCATGCAGAAGGCTTGTCTGCTTTCCGGCGCTTCTTGTCTTTCCTCTTCATATCTTTACAGCTGTGTTTGAGCAACAGTTTTGGGGTCGCGATAGCGAGCAGGTCTTTGTCTTGGTCTGTTTTTCCTGCATTAGCCTCACCATCATTTGAAAGCCCATGCTCAGGATTTTCTTGAAAGTGAACATCGTTGTTAAGAATATCAATGTTATCAACTTGGGCTACTGAGTTAATGTCTTCCGGATTACAGCCCCGATGTGCACAGCAACATAAGTTGACTTGGACTCCAACGGAAGCGGTCGACTTCTGGACAAAGTTACCGCTTTGCTCAGCGCTGCCCGAGAGTACACTGGTGCCCTGGGTGATATCAGCCTGGCTCAATGCCGGTAATCCAATGGTTCCCAGCAAGTCATGCGGGCTGGTCATGGGGATGCCGTTGGGCGTGGGAATAATGTTGCTGTTTGTGTAATCGTCTGGGAACACAAGCACGTGTCCATCACTGGTTCCTGACAAACCATCTGCTGAGACGGCAATGGGCGTGGCACTGCTCATTCCAGTGGGGGTATGCATTTCCATATTCATGACTGTTGATGCTGATGTCATCAATGACATCCCGATAAGCAGGTTGATTCAATCACAGCTGAGAACCTGGAGACTTAAATGAAAGAGAATAGCAAAAATAAAAGGCTGTGTTTATTTTCACATACTTTTTGCAGGTTCAACTTTGCCTAGCGACGTACACATAAGGCCAAAAAAAATAATAGTTTTGCTTCCGGTTTCTCTACCTACCCTATTCTGACAGCCCCTACCCTAATTTTTTATGGGAAAAATGAGAAAAACACCCAAAACCATCAATTTTTACCTTTTACCCTTGACTGCACGCAGACGCCTCCATATGATCGTACACAAAAAAAATTGGAAAAAAAAAAAAATTCCCTACCTACCTACCCTATTTTCGAATGCCATGTAATTGGAAGCAGAAGAATTTTTTTTTTGGCCTAACCATGTAACATGTGCCTTGAAACTTTTCAGTAAGCCACGATACAACCAAGTCTAAAATCAAAAAGGTTATACGTGTAAGTTGGCACAGACATGCAGGAACTTTCACAAAACTTAATGTTTATATTTTTAGTCTGGAGTGGTAAATGGTAACATAACATCTACCAGTAGCAACCGATGAAAACACATGTATGCTAATGAAATGTGTTTTCACCAACTGATGTAAAGCTGTCAATATGTGTATGCTGTGTGTCTCTGTCTTCCACTGAAGGTCTCAAAAGAGGTCCAAAAGCGCCACCTATGGGTCATGCACAGATTCCATAAATTAGGGGAGAAAATTGCTCAACCCTGCTCTTGAAAATATTGGATTTTTTTCTCCGGATGAATTTTCAATTTGTATGTTTCATTTGAACAAGAAAAAAAAATGTGACGATCAGCTGGTTAGTTGATCGTCACATTGATTTTGATAGGACATATGAAACAGCCGTCAATCGATCAGGTGAACCGTCTAATCGTATGCGCGCATGCGTTCTGCAGAGCAGCATGTACACTTAACAGGTACTCAATGTGCCCCTATCATTTTGCCCGTACAGCTGGTCCGGGTACCAGCGACCCAGGTGATCATGAAAAGTTGCTAATGTTCAGATCAGCCTCCATAATGATAACTGTCACTCCAAAAACGTGGAGGAAAGATTCCCATATCTGGCCATCACTTGTCACCCTGTGCACAAACCCTATGACTATGAGACTGGTCTGAAAATTTCTGTTTTCTCAGTAAATACTTCAATAATTTTCCTGCTAAATTTGACTTTTTAAGCCATATTATCACTTTCTGATGGCTGATACCGGTAGGCGATAGGTCACTGAAGGGAAAAACTAGATAGAATTGCCAGAATTAGATGATGGCCAGATATGGGAATCTTTCCAAAGTGGAATTTATTGGGCATGCTGACTGATGCGTTGATTGGAATATTCACTGTATTCTTCACGTGTAAGTACTTAATATAATGGGACAAATGACCTTCACTCAGCGGGCTTCAGGTTGAATATTTTGAACACGTCGAAGGTTTTTTTATCACAATTACGAGTGGCGATGTTAATGACGCCACATCCACGGGTCTACTTTTTGGGTACACGTTCCAAGTGTGGCCCTTATTTACGGAGGTAGTTAAGTAAATTGGCCACATTTATGGGGCTATAAAAGTCATGTTTGCTAAATAGTAAAACTACTGTACACAATTATATAATTTATACCATTGAGATTATGATCATGAACAGATGGAGGAAGGAATTCCTCCACACATGACAACAGAATTAGAAAGAATGTTGCAAACTTGCAACCTTGGCCTTGCTTCATATAGGCCTATGTTAGGAAATACACAAAATACATGTGTAAATTCTTGACCCTACATCGTCTTTTGTATTTGTCACAGTCAATGACAACCGCTGAAGTGGTGTATGGATACTTTCTTTCCCAAATGTCTACTCATGATGTTAGTACCTGGCGGTAATTGCTGATTTCAAGGCAGCCGGCCCTATAGCCTTCTAGTTCTACTTTCTAGCAAGCATTCATCAGCCATCCACTTCCCGTCACGTTTGCTGCGAGTTGAGGAAAACGAATATCGGAGCGAGTATAGTAGAAACCAAACCGTGCTTCCTGGCTATGCAGCCTGCGCAGCTAGCTAGCTAGCTGCATGCGCATGCATTGCATTGCATGCAATGTATTTGCCGAATGTAACTTGATCAATAGAGGGCGCCATGCAGAATGTCTGGACGATAACTTGAGCAATTTCAGTTTAATCAAACTTGTCTAAATTCGCGTGAGACCATTTTAAAACAAAATAGAGAAAAAAGCTCCCTAACCCGTGCTCTTTAACATATTCGATTTGTTTTCTCCGAATGAATTCTCAATATGTATGTTTCATTTAACGAAAAATAAACTCTGCACCCCCCCCCCCCCCAATAAGGAGCATACATGCAGCTCACCATAGCGCAGTAATCAATTCGGCGGGACGGTTTTTCACCCATCATGTGGACAATGTGTTCTGTCTATCTATCCTGAGCCTTCTGCAGCAACATGTAAATGCTTGATATGTTGGCCCTTAAAGTTTGTCTGCCATGTCTGCTGTACCTGTGACGTTTCACAGCCATAACGGAGAGTTGTAGTGCTGTACAATTTTTAGTTGGGCTGAATTCTCTGTGGTCCTACACCTAAGGCTTCACACGAAGTTTACCAAGGGTAGAACTGGCTTTGGATATCTTATTGCTACCCCATTATCGATGTTGACTGTTTTTGACAGGATGCTACCTAGGTACATGTATGTGAAGCTGACTAAGTCAGCTGCTTGTGGGCCCCGACCTTAATAATCATCGGCAAAAAGGATGATGACGGTCTTCTCTTTACTTTCGTTACAGCTCACAGCCTTCTGAGGTTGAACAGTTACACCGTCAGTATCTGATGTCGATGGGGATACCGTCATTGCTACTTGGAAAGCATCTGTAAGCACTGCGATGAACACAATGCTGAATGGTGTAGGGGCAAGCACTCGAAGCCTTGCCTGACGCCGTTTGTGACTGGGAAGGCTTCTGACGAGCCCAATACATGGGCCATCAGGTCATCACACTGCCGCTGGAACAAACTTTTGCCAGGGGGGTGCTGGAATTTCGCAAAGCCCTTACGTCGTGGCTTAATTTGGAATATGGATGCTCTGTGGTGCAATCTGAGGCGCTTCCTGGCCACTTTCATTTGACTTTTTTAGCAAAAGTGTTTTGAGATTACAAAGACAATTTATTTCATTATTTTGTTTAGAATATACTGTTGCTCTTAAAACGTTGAACTGTTCGGAAAAGTGGAGAACCCTGTATGTTTATGTCCATATTTGGTTCCATTTAATTCTAGAAAAAGAATTGTATCATTATGCATGACATCGCATGTAAATATTATTGTTGCAAGGCTGCTTTCTTACATTTATATAATTACCTTCGTGCATGTTTTGTTTTATTTTCCGAGCCCTTACGGCGTGGGGCCACAGGGCCAGGGGCCCGCTTTAAGGTCCAAAATGTTGGATGTTTTGGATGCACTGTGATGAAATATACTGAAGTATACTGAAACTTATAAAACCCGAAAGGATGTTTTTTGGTTCAAGTTAAAACAAATGGTTCCACTGGAAGTGGATGAATTTCTGTTCATAAATATATTCAAATATTTCTAACTCACCAAACGATGTAGCTCTCGATATATTTGCAGTGTTATTTGTTTGTTACAGGGAATGGCAAATATAAAAGACTAAAAGACCAAATGCATCTTTTTTGTTTATGATCGGTAGACGGCAAGTTTGGGACTAGGCAAGGATTTATCGGTCTTATTCTACTGAGTTTTTATGAGGAAAAACTTGCAGAGGGTAAAACATAAATAGCTTTTTTATTGAAACGAAACTGTAACACTGGAATCGGCGTAATGCATGACTAGTTTCAATGAAAGCCCGTCCCACTCCTAGGTTGGGGATGTGTGTGAACCTTGCTATTTGTTAATGTTGAGTACAGAATGCTAGCAACGTGAAGGAAACTTTTAAATGAAAAGAAAAACCTTCGGGGGAAAGGTATGAATATTTGCCCCTATTGAAAGATCGAATGAAAAAAATCCTGGCAAGCATAATCAACTTTGACACCATTGTCATGGCCGAGGTTATTGCTTTCGGGTCAAACTTCCATAATGGCGGAAATATCATGTCATGATTTTAGATACCTTGAGAGAAATATCGATTCTGCACTGCCTAAAGATTTAGAAAATACCTCCTCTTGATATTTTACAGTGTCCGTGCACGACGTTCGAAGCGCCGCGCTTAGCCGCAGCAAAACTAGAAAGAAACAAAACAAAGATGTAGAGCAAGCATAATGTATAGCGTAGCGGCGCAATTTCATCGTCGTAGAACACTGCTGGCTGTAACACATTTTTGCCCGCAGGAGTAGGGGGTGCTGAAGCATATTCCAGCACCCCAATCCAAAAAGTTGGGGGTGCTGCAGCACCCACAGCACCCCCCCCCCTTCCCGCGGGCTTTTAATTGGGTCATCATCAGTGGCGTAGCCAGGAATTTTTCAGTGGGGAGGGGGGGGGGGGCGCTGGGGGGGGGGGGGCTGGAACATTTCATGGGGGGGGAGGGCGTCATGTAGATCAATGATAATTTTTTTAGAAACTCAAAATCTCAGTGGGGGGGGGTGACTGGGGGGGGGGGCGACAAGGTTTTCATGGGGGGGGGGGCGGTCGCCCCCCCCCCCCCCCCCCTCCCGATGGCTACGCCACTGGTCATCATGAAACTGGCGAACGGCTTGAATGACCTGTCTTGCAGCGAAAATCATATCGACTGTTCCCTCGGCGCGGCCAGCTCGAAAGTCACACTGGCTCTCTGGGAGAAGGTCTCAGATGTAAAATCAAACGATTGAGCAAGACAGGAGACAGTATCTTGCCGGCAACTGACAAGAAGAAGATTCCTCTGTGGTTGTCACAAGACTGGCGATTGCCCTTATAGAGGTGGACTATGGAAGCATTTTTAAGTTGATGTGGAACCAATCTGGATTGCTTAAAAGGGGTCCTTCAGCTTCTGTTTCAGCGTTATTCCGTCTATACTTTATACACCTCGGCAGGGACAGACCCTCAGCTTCGCTGGAGGACAACTGGCTAATTACATTTTTGACTTCCTCCACAGTTGGTGGAGTGTCAAGCCCTCCATATATTTCGACTTGAGGCATGCGAGTTGTGTCTTCATCGTTAACGGATTATTGACGAACGCGGCATTGACTCGAAGTGCTCAGCCCATCGATCCAAGATCATGGCCTTGTCCAGGCTAAGCAGACTCCCTCTGCGCTGAGGAGGGAGAGGTTACAAAAAACAGTAAACATCTTTTAAGAGCATCATAAAAACGCTTTAGCTTTTATGATGCTCGTTCCTGACTGCTAGTGCTACTGAGCCAGGAGTCTTTTATCTTGCGGAGCAGTGTTTTGCGCATGCTGGTGAAGGCTATACTTGATGCGTTTTTGGCAGTTGGGTATCCAGCTTTGGATGTCAGGGGGGCAACCGCACATCAGCACCGAAATGTAGACATGTTTTTTTTCTCCGGACACTTGGCCTCCTTGGGGTAACCACCTTCCCAATGGGGCGCTCTTCAAAACTGACCATTATTATGCATACTGCAAATTATATACCCAGTTTCACGGCGCATTGAAATGGCTTTTGAGCGTTTTTTTTTTTTGGGGGGGGGGATTGATGTCGGAACTCTCTAACCATTTATTGAAATAATTTCTGAACAAAACAATTTGTGAAAAAAATCCTCCCGGGGAGGGCAGAGTTCCATCATTTCATCATTTTTTCGTCATTCTCACCCGACCTTAAGTCGTCCAGCTTGTCCACATCTCTGGAGAGGATATCAACAGTAAGCCTGCTATTCAGCATGAAATGTTGACAGAAATATTTTTGTGCAGTAAAAGGACAAATAAAATATAGGCTAAGGCAGACACAGTATGCAATTCTATTAATTTTTTTATTATTTCAAAATGATAAAAATTATAAAAGTTATTATCATTGAAAGTTAGAGTGCATCTTGTGCAGGGGCGTATATTCCGGGGGATGGGGCCCGGGGGTATATATCCCCCACACTTTTTAACCGGGGGATGGGCTATTGAATCATCCCCTCCCCCCCCCCCCCAACACCTTTCCGTGAAAAATACGGATTGCGAGTATTATTTTATCGAACATGCCAACAACCAAAATGTATTCAACATAGCACTGAACAGTGGAAAAGGAAAGTACAAAAGATATTAAAATGCGCCGTTTTGATGTAAGTGCGAGTATACATAATTGATAAACATCTATATTCTGAAAATCGCCCCTAGTGTAATGTGGTGTCCCCCCTCCCCCCCCCCCCCCCCCCCCCCCCCCCCCCACTCGCCGGCCCCGATTTACGCCGCTGATTTTGGGTCGATCGTGAAAATAAACGCAAAGTCATCCATTTGCATTTGCGTATCATGTCGTGCGATGTTCTAGTGCTCCTGAACCAGCAGGTCTTGTTTTCTTTTACATCGATCCCGCCCACTGAGTCATAACTGATAAACACAAATCCAAAGAGAGCAGTTAAATATTTCCAGTAGAACTTTCACGCCACAGTGAACATTTATTGTCGCTGCTGTGCGGATACCACATTGAATATTGCTGCCCAGTTAAAGCACTGCCCCCTTTTTTACATTTTTTAAACAACGTGTTTACTTTGTTTAGTTCCACTTCATCCGGCCGTAAACCTAATCAAAATTTAGGATTCTTGTGAGCCAAAGCTTGAAGTTCCTTTGTCATGTCATGCCCCGTTGCTGTCATTCTGGACTGTGGGTCATTATGTTTATCATGGATGAACATGCACTTTTAATGTTCTGTAGATTTGAAAACTATACTCTATTGCCCAATTCCTTGTTGTTTTGATTGTTTGTATGTCCCTGTTTCGTAATTAGCAAGGTTTCTATTTCATCTTATCAGTGAATGCGCGCTGTCGAAGGCCTATACTTATACGAGGCTATCGCCGCAACAACAGGTCCCTGTGTGTATTATTCCAAGCGTCAGCAATACACAACCAGTACCATGGCTCACTGGTATAAAATCACGGGCAGTATTTCATAAAAGAATGGTTTACCATAAAAATAGTCCAGCCCTTTTTGGGAGAATGTGTTTGTCCCGCGAATTTGTAAGAAGCTTTTGTTCGGGGGTAAAAAAGCAAGAGAGCGAACCAGCCAATGGGACGATTATAATATGCGTGTTCAAGGCTGCGCCCATTTTTTTTTGGATGAAGGCATGCAGTGTACACCCATGCTGAACTTGCCTCTCCATTTGTAAAACCAATACTGACGAAAACGCAGTTATGAAATTACTGTGCTTCGTCATTGGGCGTTTTCAACCATCAGGAAACGGAACAACTTTCCAAAACTGATTTTTGTCTAAACTCCAAGCAGTTACTTTATGACCGTTTTCTCGCCAAAAAATAACGATATTTGCCAACTCTGTACCCTGGAAACAGTTCGCATGATTTTGATTTAGTCGGGAGAAGAGATTCATCCGAATATTCCTGGGAGTTTTTGAGGCATTTTGTGGCCAGGTTAGGGCCACTGCCGGCCTCAGCCATGGGGGACAGAAACTTGGCGTGTTTCTGCTTGATACTCGCAACACTTCTGTTCAAGGTAAGTTATTGAGACTGAACGATTTGTAAAAACAAAAATACGTTCAATGCGGAAAAATGATTTTTAGTATGGGTGTCCGCATTGTTGGCGATAACGCAAGACACAGCACTTTATATGCTCTCATTATAATGTAACACAAATCTGAAACCGAATGTGAGTAATGTCAGACAGTTATTAAAACTTGAGGGGAGGAAATGGAAAACGAAAATCATGTTCGTCTGCATGATCATGATAATGAAGCCTGTAAGAAGATGACAATTAGTCCTTTCAAATGTTCACGGTATAATTTATTATCATTCCCCAAAGTTATTCTGCCCGTGGTCTTCAACATAACTCTTCGTTTTTTCCTCTCATATAATGAATTTTAAATTTGTATGTTTCATTCAAACGGAAAGGGCTTTTTGTTCAACGTTTTCAACTCTCTTTACATACGCTATATTTTCCTAATTTTGTGACCATAATGCCCCCAAAAAGATAAGCGTGATAATAATAATAGGTGGCCGCAAATAAATCGAAACTTGTTAAGTAAATATTCCACAATTAATCGATTTCTTTTTTTTTTAGACTTTTCATTCAAAAGTGAATAACTTTTTGTCTTAAAAAAAAAAGGAATTTAAAATCAAAATCTATTTTTCGGGATGAAACCCGAAAACAGTACAAGGAGAGCAACCTGGCGAATTGTGCTTTCAAAATTACATGTGTAATTTTTGAGAACTTTCAGACAAAATATTGAAGCGAAACGTATTCGTATATGTTTCTGTGTTTTCTTGGTCGAGTTGAGTATGGTTAATTGTGATGCATGTTTTGAAACAATTTATAAATGGCCAAAATCAGTTTGGTTCGCGCCGTTTTCAGTTTGTACATCGAAAAATGTTAACAGATGAAATTTGATATTTGTTCATGCAACATTTGTGTTTCATGAGTCGTGTCCCATGAAAGCAAAAGTGTAAACATTTTTTTGGTAGGCCTAATTGATTCGTCTCCAGCAATTGTCTGTACTTGTTATTTCTGAAATAAATCATGGGTATCATTTTTTTTGGGGGGGGGGTGTAATTTGCCGTCTTTTTTTTTCTATAATAGGAAAATAACAAAATCGTGAAATTTATATTCACGTTGCAATGTTGTAACACTATTTTTCTGCGTAAAGGGTGACGCCCTGAACAGTCCATGGTTTCGTTTCGGCGTGGCAATTTTGATTGGTTTCTTCTCCCGAAGCTATTACTGTGGAAGTGCAGAACTTATTAATCAAACTAATAAACTTCTTTTGATTATTTTTTTCAATGACATTTTCCCCACTTTTGGACTTTTTAGACATCGCTCGAAATTTAATTTGCATTATCGTCCATGAGGTGGAAGTTATGTACTGCTTGATTTACCGCATTTATGTGTACTCTTGCAAAGTCACAACAAAATAAAACACAACTGGTTGTGAAATTGTATGTCCGTATTTAATTCTATTATAAATACCGACCAATAAACTAGCAGCAAATGAGATATTTTATTATTTTTTTCTCTGGTTAAACAGTGTGTACGATGTTTGAGCTATATTTTAATAAAGGTTGAAAGGGCCGAAACACCGCCACTGTGAAAAAAAAACACTAGCTTCTAGAAATTCAAACAAAATTGGAAGGAAACTAAAGGAGAATCTTTGAAATGAACTAAAATGAAGTAGAGAATCACTTTTGCAGTTAAATCAATTCAGAACGCTATGATGGCGTTATAGAACCGTTTGACAACATACTTCTTCCTTTTCTTTACTCTTCAATGACTGATGTGCACACTCAAAAAGTGCTATCCAAAGCCCGCAAGGAACATGAGCAATTAAAACCAGCGTTATTTGTCGTTTATTTACATATCCTTGGAAGTAAAAGTTATTTTAATACCAACTATTCACATGTAAAACTTGGAAAGCTTTATCCGAGCAAACTCAAACGGAATTGATATTGGGGCATTCAGCGGTCAAGCGTCCCATTGTGTACGAGGATTGACCGATCCTTGGAAGCTGGCTGATTAATCCCGCACAGTGAACAGTCGTCAAGGTCAACTTTTTTGAGGTCATCAGAAGAAGGGACTTTTTGCTCGCGTTAAAACCTTCCCACCCCTTCGCACGGGGGTGAAGGGCGACCAGATTCTGAGAGCATGGAGTGGAATTATTTCAAAGTTGTTTATTAATCTCCGCAAATCTGGAATCGGCAGGATATTTTATACTCTCAAAATTGGATTCTCAAACGGACTGGTAAAATAAGTGCAGTAGTCTTGTGGTACAAGGTTCGTCGCACACCGTAGACGATTGCTACTTACTTTTTGTTCATTAAGAATACTTAATTAGGTTTTAGGCCTCTATTGGTTTGGACCTATAGTAAGTCTTTTTATCTAAAGACTATGATTTATAATGTCCCCAAGCAAAACGGTTTTTTTTTGGGGGGGGGGGTTCAAAAACAAGTTGAAATTTGACCGAAAATTTGAGTCGAAAACAACGTGACTCGCATTAATGATTTTTTCCCCTAAAGATGCAATTAAATTTAACACACCAACGAAACATATATTTAACAAGTATGTTCTTCCGCTCATTTGAAAAAGGAATTACTGAAATTGATGCATGCTATGAGTTATGCACATTTTACTTTAAAAAAAATCCATTTTTATAGCTGTCCGTGGAATTAATGTCATTGGAAGCTAGTGAGTTGAGTGGGAACCAGAGATTACACACAGGCATTCAGATACAAATGAGATTTTCATAATTTTTGTCAAGACTGAAACATTATTTTTCTACTGTCACATTTTGTGTTTTGAATATGGGGACTTTTTATTTTTGAAAATGATGGTGATTTTTGTCTGTTTTCCTGTGCACAGTTTCGTTCATTCATGAAAGCAGGAAAACACCCTTGTTTAATGATCATTGGTGGACAGCTGAATTGTGTGATGCTTGTGTTAAAACAGACATAACTCGTGAAAATATGCAAATTGCGTGCCATCTTCCCCAGATACTATACAATAGTGTACTTATCCCTACGTTACTTTTATTACACGGAGCAAGCAATACATTATTTAATAATTTTTTTTTTCTCATTATGTCACTTTCTTTTTGACAATTCGGAAAGATGTTTATGAAAATGAAGGCACAATAATGTGCAGCAATGTTATAGTCACGTGGTATTTATCACAAATCGCTATAAATCTAGGTAGACACCTAAAGTATGGTGTTCCATCGGCGTCGCATTTTTGGGCGTCGCATTTTAAAGCTCTGGCAGGGATCATTTTGATAAATTTCATGCAAGACTTTCATACAATACGGCCAGCAGAGCTCATGCACACTCGCACTCGTTTTTCTTACATTTAAAAAGACACACGAGCAACTCTTGACAGGTTTTGGTCATGTCATTAATTTTGCATTTTTGTATGCAGTGTTTTTCCCCTTCTAGGTAGGCCTAGCTGTTAAGGGAATAATAATTGAAGGGAATACTGTATTTATCGGGTAGAAAAAAACGCCTTTGGCGACTAACACAGTGTATACACGTCATATCTTTACTCCGTCAATAAATTATGGTTATAAAAGTATTTCTGCAGTGGACCGAATCGCCTGGCCTCACTACGCCTCGGCCTTTGATGCAAAAATTTGCATATGTTTGACTCCATTCATGGGAAATTCCTGAGTTGAAAAGATCGTTCGCTTCATGCACATACCAAGCATTAATAATACAGCCATGTAGGCACTATTTAATCCTACCTAACCCCACGCTATAGTATAAGCTAGTCGTGCTTTCGAAATGCCATCATGTTTTTCAATCAGGTCTCTGGCAGTAACCCAACATTCCTATTTTTTTTAATTTCAAACTTTTGACCTGCTTTTCATATTTGTTTTTTCATTTTATATTATATGGGGGAAAAATAAGAAAGAAAAGCATAGCAACTTGAAACGCAAAAAAAAAGAGTTATGGCAGCAAATAAACGGGATGCATATGCCCCATGTTAGCCTACACGGCGACTTGACATTTTGTTTTCCTCTTACTTTCGAAGAAAGACTCCAATGTTCGCCGAAGTTTTTTTTTTTTTACACAAAGTCTAATTTTCCACAATGATTCTTTGGG